>NC_048222.1:20785975-21067555 GCF_002007445.2 Ailuropoda melanoleuca | reverse complement strand
AACTTTACATCGGAATCTGGGGATGTACTGTATGGTGATTAACACAATGTAATAAAATAAAATTAAAAAAAATGTTTTAACAATATCAGGGAAGCAAAACAATAACAAAACAAGAAGTTCAACAAAGAGATAGAAAACATAAAAAAGTACCAAATGTTGGAGCTGAAGAATGCAATGACCATACACACCTCAACACAAGAACGGCTATCTATGACAAGCCCACAGCTGACAGGATCCTCAGTGAGGAACGTCTGAGAGCTTTTCCTCTAAGATAAGAAATGAGACAAGGGTGCTCACTCTCACCACTCTTATTCAACATAGTACCAGAAGTCCTAGCCAGAGCAATCAGGCAAGAAAAAGAAATAAAAGGCATCCAAACAGGAAATAAAGAAGTAAAACTATCTTTGTTTGCAGATGATATGATATTGTATAGAGAAAATCCTAAAGACACCACAAAAAAAAACCCTCTTAAGATGAATCAACAAATTCAGTAAAGTTTCAGTATAAAAAATCAACATACTAAAAACAGTGGCATTTTTATATGCATCTGATGAATCACCGAACTCTACCTCTGAAACTAGAAATACACTATATATTGGTTAATTGAATTTAAATAAAATAAAATAAAAATTTTTAAATAAAGTGAGATTGTGTAAATCTGTAGCTTGTGTTAGCAAAAAAAAATTTTTTAGGTTGCATTTCTATACACTAACAACAAACCATATGGAAAAGAAATAAATTTAAAAATCTCATCAGCAATAACATCAAAAACAATAGAATACTTAGAAAAAAATTTAACTGAGGAGGTGAAAGATCTATACCCTGAAAACTATAAGACTTTGATGAAAGAAATTGAAGAGACACAAATGGAATGATATCCCATGTTCATGTATTTGAAGAATTAATATTGTTTGAATGTCCATATTACCAATAGCCATCTATAGATTCAATGCAACCACTATCAAAATTCCAATGGCATTTTTCATAGAAATAGAAAAAACAATAATATAATTTGTATGGATGCACAAAAGAACCCACATAACCAAAGCAATCCTAAGAAAGAAGAATAAAAGTGGAGGTACCACATTTCCTAATTTAAGCCATACCACAAAGGTATAGAAATCAAAACAGTATGGTACTGGGAAAAAAATAGACCAAAGGCACAGAATCAAGAGCCCAGAAACAAATTATTGCATATACAGTTGATCTTTGAACAATGCAAGGGTAAGTGGTGCCCCCAAACCCCTGCCTGTGCAGTTGAAAATTTGTGTATAACTTTGGCTCCTTCAAACTTAACTAGTAATAGCCTACTGTTGACTGGACACCTTACCAATAACATAAACAGTTGATTAATACACATTTGTATGTTATATGTGTTATATACTTTGTCCTTACAATAAAGTAAGTTAGAGGGAAAAACGTTTAAAGAAAATCATAAGGAAAGGAAAACACATTTATAGCACTATGCTGTATTTATAAAAAAATAAGTCCACATATAAGTGGATCCACACAGTTCAAACCCGTGTCATTCAAGGGTCAACTGTACAGTCAACTAATATTTGACAAGAGAGCCAAGAATACTCAGTGGGAAAAGGATAGTATCTTCAATAAATGGTATTGGGAAAATTGGATAACCATACGCAGAAGAATAAAATCAGACTCCTCTCTTACATCATTTACAAAAAATGAACTTGAAATGGATTAAGGACTTAAACACAAGCAAGACCTGAAAACATAAAACTACTAGTAGATTACATAGGGACAAAGTTCTTGGCATTGGTTTTAGCAGCAATATCCTAGATATGACAACAAATGCACAAGCAACAAAAGCAAAAGGAAATAAGTGGGACTACATCAAATTAAAAGACTTCTGCCCAGCAAAAAAAAAAAAAAAAATCAAGAAATGAAAAGGCAACATATAGAATGGGAGAAAATATTTGCAAATCATATATCTGTTAAGGGGTTAATATCCAAATCCTATGAAGAATTCATGTAATTCAATAGCAAGAAACAACCAACCTGATTTTAAAATGGGCAGAGGAACCAAATAGACATTTTTCCAAAGAAGACATACAAATGCCCAAGAGGTATATGAAAAGGTGCTCACGATCACTAACCATCATGAAAATGCAACCCAAAATCTCAATGAGATATCACCTCACACCTGTTAGGATGGCTACTATCAAAAAGACAAAAAATAACGAGTGTTGGTGAGGATGTGGAGAAAAGGGAATCCTTGTGCACTGTTGGTGGAAATGTAAATTGGTGCAGCCATGATGGAAAACAGTATGGGGGTATCTAAAAAAAAATTAAATATAGAACTACCATATGATCCAGCAATTCCGCTTCTGGATATATAGCCAACAGAAATGAAAACAGGATCTCAAAGAGATGTCTGCTCCCTCATATTCATTGCAGCATTATTCACAAAAGGCAAGATATAGAAACAATCTACATGTCCATCAGTGGATTCAAGGACAAAACGATGGGGTGTATATATAATGAAATGCTATTCAGCCACGAGAAAGAAGAAAATATTGCCATTTTGACAACTTGGATGAACCTTGAGGACATTATGCAAAGTGAAATAAGTCAGATGGAGAAAGACAAATACTGTATGATATCACTTATATATGAAATTTTAAAAAGTCAAACTCAGATAAACAGAGAGTAGAGTGTTGGATAAACCCTTTCCTCCACCCCAGTTCACTAATAGTTCCACAGAGCACAGAACTAAGAAAATAGGAATGGTTGGCTATAGAGTAAAGCCTCTGACTTTGGCCTTGGGGCCAGTAATGCAGAGGAGGGGCTTGAGGGAGAGAGAGGAGGGCATAGAGAGGGAGGCAGAGGAGGAGAGAAGGAGGGACTGGGGCAGGGAGGGACAAGAAAGACAGAGAGAGAGAAAAGGGATGTCACTCAGGGCAATAAGTAGCAACAGACCTTTGCCAGAAATAGAAGAAACAGATTTCTCTAGAATACAATAGGTAAGCACTCTGTTCTTAAATGTGGAACAATCATTTCTGGGAACTTATTGAAAATAGTAATAAGTACTCTGACACAATAAAGCAACATTCATTTAAAAATTAGACATTGAAACCAGAATCTCTGGACAAATATATACACAGGAAAGCCAAAATTCTAATTGAGTTCTGCCCTACTCCGATGCCTCTGGTCTTTTCACAGGCACTTACTCTGAGTGTCAAGTCATCCAGAGTATTTCTAAACACACTTCTGATAATCGTCTTATTATAAGGCGTGCCAAGGAGACCGAGGAATGATGCTTGATTATAGGAGGAGATGTAGAGATAGAAAGAAGAGTAGGCAGGAGACAAGAACTGACTTGCTTTTACCATGATGAAGTCAGGGTATCTAAGATTGTTTCAGATCTCTGTATGTTATATCACATGCAGGGCCAAATGCTACATGTCCCTCAAGATTGGGCCCAAATGCTACCAGACCCTGTGTTGTCTCCACTTCATACTCCACTTTTTAATCCCCTTGGTTCAGTTAAAAGGGGTTTATTTACCCAACTGCCATCTCAGGACTGAATATATTCTGCCTTGCATCTCTCCACCTCCACCCCACCCAGGCAGAAATCTTCACAGTAGGAGGGAGGGATCCTGAGCTAAGTAGATCTCTGGTCACCATGTCAGAATCTACTCAGAGGTTGAGATTGTGGGTTCAATTCAGGGGGCTGGAGGGATGAAGCAAAGGGGACCTACTAAAAGTAACCTCAGAAGAATTGAAAGCCATGCACATCCTGCTAGGTGGACCTACTGGTGTTACTCCCAGATCAGTAGTTCAAGATTTTGGTCCTGAGACCTCTTTTATTGGAACTGTTGTTCTTGTCGTAGTTGCCTTTGAAGACCGTGAAGGAGCTTTTGTTTATGCAGATTGTACCATATTTACCTTAATAGAAATTAAAACAGAAAAATCTAAAATATTGATTGATTTTAAAAAAAACCAATTGTATGTTAACATAAAAAAACCTTCTTTTATAGAAAAACCCTATATTTTCCAAAACAAAAGAAAATTAGAAAGGCAGCAATGTTTTATATATTTGCACACCTTTTTAGTGACTGGCTTAAAAGAGGACAGGGGATTCCCTTACCTACTTCTGCACTCAATCAGTTGTGGCATGTATTCTTCTTGAGGCATATGAAGAAAATCCAGCCTCAACTTGATATATAGTTGAAAGAGGATACTATACCTTGGCTAATTGAACTTAAATTTAAAAAAGGAAAAAAGGCAGGTGGGAAGGAAGGAAGGAAGGAAGGAAGGAAGGAAGGAAGGAAGGAAGGAAGGAAATTAGTTTTTAATAGCCTCTTCGGATGAGTTAGACACTCTTCTTTGATACTACACCAAAACTCAACTAGATGTGTTTCCTTTCATGTAGTTACAGTATAGAATCTGAAACCTTGTCAATGAACTTTTCATACTCTCTTACGTTACAATTTGGGTTTTCTTGCATTTTGCAAGGATCTTTTATCCACATGTGGTTTTGTAACATCACTCATGGTTGTTTGGAAAATCAGATTTCATTGAGATATGCAGAGCTTTCAAATGTTCATACCTTTCATTATATCCACCATTAAAAATTTATGTCACTGCTGATCTCATCAGAGAAGTCCTCAAGCACTAGGAAGCTGTCAATCTCATGGTAGATACAAGTGTTCCAAAATTACAGTGTTTCTTCCAGAGTTCAGATTTTAAAACTGGCAACACATTCTTTCTGATGTTTTCCTTGAAGTCAGAGGCTCATTTCAATGGTTCTCAAGAAAATGTCTACTAAATGCCGCTGTATGTTCATAGTTTATTAGTCATTCTTTAAAGTAAAAAGGGTGTTGTGAGAAAGGCAGCTACTTCAACTCACAAGTCAACTATCACTAAAGTGCTTTTCCTCAAGGCAGCCATCACACTTGGCAGCTGAAGCGCTTTATAATTACTCCCCTTTTGTCGCATAGACTATCAAATGCCATGGACTCAAAGGTTGAGATTTTAGATAATTAATGACTTTGACTGGTTTATCTAGGATAATCTTAAATGTTACTGGCATGGTTTTACCCACCATTGCTTTTGCACCACCAGTGCGAATGTCCTCCAAGGGAAGGCAAACAATGTCTTAACGTTGTTCTAAACATAGTGTTGACTTCACGAATCCCCAACCCCCCTCCCAGAGTCCTAGAACCCCTGGAGACCTTTCATTAAGCACCTTTGTCCTACGCTGTAACAATTGCTAAAGCATGGCATGTGCTCTAACCTAGAGGGGGAGCTCAAGGCCTTCTGATCCTTTTCCTTCCCTCTCCTCCCCATCTACCCTCCATCCTGACTTTGGAATCAGAGAGGAGAAGGAAGGAAAAAATGAAGGGGGGGTAAACAGAGGGGGAAATGAACCCTGAGACATTATGAACTCCAGGAAACAAACTGAGGGTTTTAGAGGGGAGGGGTGTGGGGGATGGGCTAGCCCAGTGAGGGGTATTAAGGAGGGGATGTATTGCATGGAGCACTGGGTGTTATACACAAACAATGAATCATAAAACACTACATCAAAAATTAATGATGTACTGTATGGTGACTAACATAACATAAAAAAAAAAAAGAGGCCAGTATGGAAGATCCAAAGGGACTTGGCTTTAGAGCTTAAAGTTCTCTCATTCTAGACAACACCCTTCCTTTTCTTCATTCAGTTATTTAAATGACCCACTCCTTGTTAGTTTCCAAATACAGTTACGTCTCCTTCATTGTTCCAACTACCCAAGACCCAGTGTCTGCTTCTCAAGGGTTTCACCTCCCTAAAGAGTCCATATGGGGCTCTCTGCCTAAAGAGAGGAGATGGCTGGAGCCCAGTGAGACCTTTTGGGCCACTGCTTGTCTTTGTCACATAGGGTCACTAATGAAAATAAGTTCTGTCCAGTGTGACAGAGGATACCCCCCAGATGCTGCCAGTTGTCTGCCCAGACCCACTTCCCCAACAACCCGCCCAAGCCCACTGTCTCCATGGGAATGGGATGCTGCAAGGGCACAGTCTTTACTTCACACCCCATACTCAGCCATAATTCTCCAAACCACAGCACCAGTGCTAAAGAGAGTGGACCTGGAGGAGCTTCCTGGCCACACCCTGGTCCTACCCCCGCAGAGTGCACTCCCTCTGTCCTTGCCCTTTTCTGCTTCTGGGTCTTGTGTGGACCCTGTGGGGTTGACTCAGCTTCAGGCATCCTTGGGGGGGTACTCAGTGGGCATCCATTTCCAACCTATAGACTGCACTGAAGACTTAGCTTTGCCCTCCAGAGGTTATCTTTTCACTTCCTCTTTCGTAGTCCCTTATTATTTTTCCTGTTTTGTCAATGGTGTATTTGATTTTACAGCTCTGTATCCCCACACTACTCAAGTATATCAAATTGCCTTAATGTCTGCTGTTTGTTTTCCATTTTATCTTTCTGCTTTAATTTCCTTTATTTTTTTAAGGTAAAAATGTTCTGCTTCCAACTTGTTCTCCTGGATTTTCTATTAACTATTTTTAATTAGAAAAGTAATAAAAGCACATGATGAAATGGAGAATGATAAAAGTGTAAACAATGAAAAGCAAGCAAGACCTCTGGTCTGCTGATCCCTGTCTCCAGAGGCAACAGTGTTACCAGCGTCTGGTGTTTTCTTCCAGAAATGGTCTAGGCGTATAATAAGCATAATCCTCCCCCTTTATTGAACCAATAGAAGCTTACTTTTCACACAGTCTGGACCTTTTGTTTCCTTTTAACCTCGTATCTTTGAGATTGTTTTATATCAGCATGCAAAGAGCTATCCCAATATTTGTAGGGGTTGCACCAATAACACAAATTATGGATGTACATAATACATTGAATCTGTCCCCTTTTTATAGAACACATAGGTTGTTTCTGATCTCTTCCTGTTACAAATAGTACTTCAGTAAAATATGTACATACACAGAGTATGGGAAAATTTCTAGAAGTACAGTTCTTAGGTCAAAACTATTAGCTTTGAAAATGTTGGTAGATATTATCACATTGCCCTCCAAGGCATAGGTCATACGTATCATAGGTGTTGGAAGTATTGTTCCCTGTATGTTTTCATTAGATTTTGTTTATTATAGCCATGAAGAAATGATGGATTTTTATGCAAGTAAATTACCTTTTATGCTTTGCAGGTAAATTCATGTATGACTCTTAATCTTTGTTTCTTTCTTAACTCAGGTCTTCTCCTATTTAAGATATTTTTTCCCTGTACTCTGCTTTTTTCTAGTCTCTTTTGCTTTCAATTTTGACAAAAAAAATTTCAATCTTTTTGGAATTTATTTTGAGAATTAGAATCAAGGAAGAGCTTTATTTCTTCCCAAATGGCCAACTACTTTTTTTTACCAATAGTAATCTATTTTTTATAGACTTATTCATTCATTTTAGAGGGGGGGAGAAGGGCAGAGGGTGAGGAGAGTGAGAATCCCAAGCGGACTCGATGACAAGCATGGAGGCCGATGTGGGGCTTGATCCCAGGACACCAAGACCAGGACCTGGGCCAAATACAAGAGCAGGAAGCTCAACAGACTATGCCACCCAAGCACCCCATCAGTAGTACTTATTAAATAATTCATATTTTCTCCACTGATGCTAAAAATCACCTTCATCACATAGTTCTTATTGTTAATTGCATTCATTGCTAGGTTATCTGTTCTGTTTTAGTGATCTGTCTTCTTAGTCACATGTCAGGATCAATCTGTTAAGTAAATAACTTTAAAATATGTTTTAGTATGTGTTAGGACCAACCTCCTACTCATTCTTTTTTTCTACTCAGAATTTTCCTGGCTATTTTCATATGAATTTTAGTATATAATTCTCCAAAATATTTTTATTTTATTGAGGTCCCAGTAAATTTGTGGATTCTCTTAGGAAGAATGAACATCTCTCTCCTATTGTTTCTTCCTATTCAAGGACAGGGCTCTTCTTTTCATTTATTTATGTATGCTTTTATGTCTCTCAATAGGAATATAGTTTCCTTCAATGTACAGATTTGAGCCTATATATTTCTTGTTAAGTTTATCTGTAAGTATTTTGTACTTCTTGTAGCTTTTATTAAATGGGATATTTCTCTCACTAAACATTCTGTCCTCCTTGCCCTAAATTTTTAGTTTCATTATTTAAAACAAAATTAAGTGTCTTTATTTGGGGGGGGGTATTATTTTACTTTTAACTCTTTAATATTTAATTCATTCTTAATCCTTCAATCCTTCTATTTTTGTGATTTAAACTTATTCCTCAGGCTTTAGCTTTTTGTCTCCTTTATCCCAAACATGATCAGTAAACAGTTTTCTGTATCATGTACCAACTATTATCCAATGTACACTGTCTCATTGTCCACTAACACTCACAAACCACCTTTCACATATAATGATGAACAAGCATCTCTGTCTTCCACGTGGGCCTGACTTTCAGTTAACAATTCAGTTCTGGGGGAAGCCTCGGTGGCTCAGTCAGTTAAGCATCTGACTTCGGCTGTGGTCATGATCTCAGCGTCCTGGGATCGAGCCCAGCGTTGGGCTCCCTGCTCAGCGGGGAGTCTCCTTCTCCCTCACCCTCTGCCCCTACCCCCTCCACTGCTTACACTCTCTCAAGTAAATAAATAAAGTTTTTGAAGACAAAAAACACTATTCAGTTCTAGCTGAATTGCCACCTCTGCTTGTCGAGCAGTGACTTCCCAACTATACGAATATTCTATTTCATTTTTGCCCCTTTTTAATAAAAAAGAATGAATAACTCATAAAGAGGGTTAATTGTATTTATAACACAAATGAGATAAAGATAGAAATATTAGTTTTGCCCCAAACTTCCAGCTTACTAGGCTTACATAGATTTAACCTGTGTTCATTAGAAATAACTAAAGGGTAAGTGGTTTGTGTGTCTGTGTGTCTGTGTGTGTGTGTGTGTGTGTGTGTGTGTGAGGTGAGGAGAATATTCCTTTTTTTTTTTTTTTTTTTTTTTTTTGGTGGGCAGCAAAGCAAAGTTTATTGAGCAATAGTAAAGTATATTGAGTGACACTACAAAGCTTCCAAAGAGGGAGAGGACACGAGAGGGTTACCCTGATGAGAATATTCTAAAACTGGCTGTGGTGATGGTTGCATGTATCTGTGAATATACTAAAAAAACACATTGAATTTTACACTTTAAATGGGTGAATTGTATGGTATGTGAATTATACTTCAATAAAGATATTTTCAAAACAGTAAAAGCAAATGAAAGAAGCTGTTAAAAATGTGAGGGAAAAGAACACCGAAGATTATATCCATAAACCTGGGGTAGGAATATAGGAAATGGGGAGAACTTGAACATATGGGGATGACAGTTGTCATAAAAAATTCTTTTGATCCAGATGCAAAGAGAATTTTTCTTAAGAGGATTTAATAGGCTTAAAAAACTACTGATAGGGATACAAGTAAGTTTTAAAGAGAAGATAAGAAAGTTGATAGGATACCATCAAAATCCCTGCTCAGTCTGTGCAGATTTACCCAAACTAAATCCATCTCTTGTCTTTGCCCGTGTGGCTCTCTGAGTAAGCTGAGAGAACCAGATTTAAGGGAAGAATTGCTTTTTTTAAAAAAAACAGCTTCATTTAGATATAATTTGCATATCATACAATTCACCCATTGTATATGATTCAAAGGTTTTCAGTATATTCACAGATACATGCAATCATCACCACAGTCAGTGTGAGGATGTCCACCATCTTAAAAAGAAACCTTATGCCCTTTAGCTATCATTCCCTGCCTCCCCGGTCCTCCAATCTTAAACAACCACGAATCTAATTTTTGTCTCTATGGAGTTCCCCACTTGGGATATTTCTTATATGGAATCTTATTATTTGTGGCCTTTTGTATTTGGCTTCTTTCATTTAGCATATTTTCAAGGTTCATCCAAGTTGTAGCATGTGTCAGAACTTTCTTTCTATGCCCTAACAATATCCCATTGCATGTAGTAGACACCATATTTTGTTTATCTATTCACCTGTTCATGGACACTTGGGTTCCAGCAACATGGCAGACGGGGAGGATGTCTATGACTCCTGTCTTGCTACAAGAACATGGATTAAGCCTGAATAAAATACACACATATCCCCAGTAAATTATATACTTTATACTCATAAAGTTGATTGTTTTAAGTTGGAGAAAAAACCCCACATAACTCTCTGTATTTTTAATACATACCCAAGTTTGAAAGAATGAAATGTAAACCCTTGGTATCAGAAATGTAGAGAGAAAACAGGTCCCACGTGGTAGGAAGCAACTGATGCAGGAGTGTGGGCTGGATACCAGCACAAGGCGCTGAGGGCTACAGCTGACGCCCAGGATTCCAGAGAGGTGGTGCTGGGTGCCTCAGTCCTAAGTGCTGAGAATGTGTGCCCTCTCTCCCTCAGCGTCACTGGCAGGGGAACAATGACAGGTCTGAGCCATATGTGGGGGTGAGGTGGGTGGGGTCTGAACCCAACACCTTCACAGCCCAGGAACTGAAGCCTGAGAAAATAATAATACAAAATCAGGCTTGCGACCATGGAAACCGCCAGAGGTGCTCACAGAAAGAAACTTCATACTCTTCTAGACCGTGCCAATATTTTTACCACCAAGGGCTCACAGAACTCCCACAGAGAACCACGAAAATGAGTTTGCTCACAAAGTCTTACCAACCACTGGGAGAAATAAACATAATGCAGAGCTGTGACACCCAGAAACCGAATTTACCCCATCCTTGAGGACGTTGTAATATTTGTAGTTCTGGAAATGGAGGTCTTTTATACATGTGTATTGTTCAACTGCTGGATAATTAACTCTGTACTTTTGCATAAAAGTAAGATTTTAGCACTGATATTTTGCTTCCCCCCCCCATTCTTCTGGTTTAAAATGCTGTTATTCTCACTTGCTGATAATACTTAGTTCTCCTCAATCTCAGGACCTCTCTGTGTTTTTCTTCTCCCATCACAGTCTTATTTAATTTAGAACCTCTTTTTTTAGAAAGGCCTGAGGTAAGTATGGCCAAAGGAAGGATTAGAAGCCTTGTTTATTCTGAGCTGCCCATTCTTTTCTATTGAAAGCTCATCACTTTTAAGGATGGTTCTTTTAAAACGTAACAAAACAAACAAAAAAACCTGCATTCACCACTTCCCCAGTCCCGGGTGACTCTTCGGACAAAACTTAGGTCTCTGTGTAAATGGACATGAGTTCCTGGCTCCGTCAGCTGATTTCTGAAGTTGTATGCTTATGGACACACTGCATAGCTTAGAGTGTGTGAGTCCTCATGAGTATGTAACTGCTGGATTGGGGGCAAACCAAAGCCCTCTGCAAGCACAAGGGGAAGGGAAGAAGGAAGTCACATGGGAAGGGACCTTGGTAGGACCCATGTGGCACTGATGTCCCCGTGGTCAAGGGGACTATGGAGGTGGGTGGTGTGGCCAGTCCACCACCAGCCTCTTGAACTGCCAGCTCACAGACCAGCCTTCCAGTGATGGCATTTCCATTTCTCCATTTTCTTTCTCAAGAGGCACAAGGGGGAATGTCGGTGGGCGTTCAGTACAAAGCTGTCCTGAGTAGCATTGTTTAAACGGGAAAAGGTGGGCAGTACGCTTAGACTTTTTTTTTTTTTTTTTTTACAATGGTATAATCTCAGGCAGGGAGGCCCATTTCATCTACCAAATCCTCGGTCCCATGATGCAATAGTGCAGCAGGAAATCGCTGAGGTGGGCTTTATGGGTCCACTGTACCCCCAGGGAGAGCCGGGGGTTATTCTGGGGAGATTGGAGTCCCTCCCTAGCAGCCACATTCACCGAACTTCTGCTCCCAGTCCCCGTGCCTTCCCTGACCCCCTCACCCATCATGGCACCTTCCGCTCATCCTATCCTCCTTACCCCTCTTCCTTACTTTGTTTTTAGCGAGTATCATCATTCACACTCGTGTGAACACGATCTGAGCCCCTCTAGAATAGAATCTCCAACAATCCCGGGACTTTGAGCTGGCTCACTTCTGTACCCCGGCACCAGAACCATGTTGTTTGTTCCGTGAATGAGCAAGAATACTCCTGACTGTGTGCCATTACTTCCCACCAGCTCTCATGTGGGGTACCACCGTGGACCGTGATGTGGGGCGCCATCTCCTGGGGCTAGATCAATCCTTTTAATGATTGCTCAGCCTCTCTAGGCGACATATCCCCTGTTATCCTGCCAACAGCAGGAGAGCTGTGCCCTCCTGCTGCTCCACTTCCCCCAGACTCTAAACAATCCTCTTCATCTCTGTTCACACCAGCATGTTGGTAACCTGAGCCAGGGACTGTCATCTGCTTCCCAGGAACTGACTGGCCACACTCTGCCTTCCAGAAAAGGAATGTGACCTGTTCAGTGGAGGCAGTGGTCCAGCGGAAGCTGCCTGTCTAGTGGTCTGAAGCTCTGCAGTGAGGCTTTTAACCACATTCTTTCAGATCTGGTGGACTCTCCCTGGCCCAGAATCTCCTAGAACATTACAGGAGTACTTTCTCAATCTGCTGTTAGCTTTGGGGGGGCATGTTTAAACAATACATGCCTATATGGGACCCGGGTTTTGGATTATTCTCCATTCCAAAGTCCAAGTTTTTGAACATCTATCTCCTGGATGGAGAAAAGAAAAACAAATTGATAGAAATAAGGGTGACCGATGAATCGTTCTTCCCACCTTGCTCACAGAGGTTGCTATTCCAGCTGACCCTGATCGGTTCTCTGGCAAATTAGATGTGATATCCGTGTTTGTATATGTTTCTTTATTCATCTTTTAAAATTTACTGTATTTTTAAAATAATTAATAGACTTAAAAAAATATTTTATTTACTTATTCAAGAGAGAGTGAAGACAGAGCAGGAGCGGTGTGGGCGGGGAAGAAGCAGACTCCCCACTGAGCTGAGCAAGGAGCCAGACCCAGGGCTCAATCCCAGGACCCTGGAATCAGGCAGACGCTTAACCAACTGAGCCACCCAGGTGCCCCTAGACTTTATTTGTTAGATCAGTTTTAGGTTTACTGAAATATTGAGTGGAAAGTGTAGTTAGTTCCCATATATCCATAGCCCCTCACCCCACTGTTTCCTGTATTGTTAACATGTTGCACTCGTGTGGCACACTGGTTATAATTAAGAAGCCAGTGTTAGCACACTGCTATTATTTCAAGGCCATCGTTGACATTAAGTTTCACTCTTGGTGTTGTACGTTGTGTGGGGTTGGACAGATGCATAATGACATGTCACTGCTTTTATAGTTTCATACAGAATAGTTTCACTGCCCTAAAAATCCTCTGTGTGTGCCTTAGTCATCCCTCTCCCCAAACCCAGGCAATCCCTGATCTCTTTACTGTCTCCATAGTTTTGCCTCTTCCCATAAGGTCATATGGGCAGAATCATACAGTTTGTAGCCTTTTCAAATTGACGTCTTTCATCTGTCATTTAAGTTTCCTTCATGTCCTTTTGTGGCTTGATAGCTCATTTTTTTAAATTACTGAGTACTATTCCACTGTGTAGATACACCACAGTTTTCCATTAGCCTAAGAGACATCTTGATTGCTTTAATGTTTTGCCTTTAAATTTATTTCTAATTATATAAATGAAACATACATATATTCATCTGAAGAAAAAAATTAAAGCAATACAGATAAACATTGTTACTACTCCATCTCCTCCAAGTTTAACACATTGCCATGTGCATCTTTCTAGACATTTCTTATGCTTTTATAGACATTTATGTGCATGGACTACATTAACTTTATTGCTGTATAACAAAATTACCTCCAGTTTAGTAGCATAAAACAATAAACATTTACTGTTTTACAGATTTCGAGTGCTAGGAACTTGGGAGTGGTTTAGTTGGGTGGTTCTGACTCAGTTTCTCTTGAGGTTGCACTGAAGATATCAGTCAGAGCTACCATCATCTGAAGGCTTAGCTCCACTTCCAAGGAGGCTTGCCCAGAGGACCAGCAGATTGATGCTTGCTGTTCCAGGGGGCTGCCTGAGTGTTCTCACCACATGGTGGCTGGCTTCCCTAAAGCAGGTGATTCAGGAGAGCAAGGAGACCCCTCAGTGGCTTTTATAACCAAGCTGGGAAGTCATGCACAGTCACTTCCACGGTCTCCTCCTGGTTACACAGTTCTGGAGGTGGGGGGGGGGGGGGGGAGCAGAAGGGACGTTAAATACCAGAAGGCAAGGATCACTGAGGACTATTTGGGAGGCTGTCATATAGTGTCATATAGTGTCATATAGTGACAAATCCATGGGATTTGCTTTGTGACTCTTGTGGGAAACTATATTTGGCAAAAGGAAAACTTACAAATTTTAATCAATTTAGGCTTTACCCATATAAAGTAAGCAGTATTAAAACAAATCCATGGGGCGCCTGGGTGACTCAGTTGGTTAATAGCTGCCTTTGCCTCAGGTCTTGATCCTGGGGGCCTGGGATCGAGCCCTGAGCTGGGATTCCTGCTTAGCAGGGAATCTGCTTCTCCCTCTCCCTCTGCCCTGCCTTGTGCTCTCTCTCTCTCTCTCTCTTTCAAATAAATAAATAACATCTTCAAGTAAGTAAATAAATAGATAAATAAATAAATAAATAAATAAATAAATAAATCATTCTTTAAAAAACCAAATCCAATGCCAGTTTGTAGCAATTTGTGTGGTGGAATTTTCACCCTCATAATAATGGAATAATAAAATTACCAAATATGAATACATAATATGAGATTGAAAATTTGTGTGAACATTAGTGAATGCTTGGCTATGGGAATAGGGTGGTAATAAATTAACTCCACGTATTTAAAATCTTCTGACAAGAACACCTTACATTTATCTCAGTGTTGGATATGCTCTAAGTTTTATTTTTTCCCTTAAAAAAAAAATCACAGTTCCTCGCACTCAGATTTATTTCAGGCTCGGGCTCACAGATTTGGTCTTTGCTTATTTACAAACAGACGTTTGCATCCACTAGTGCTGTCTATGTGTCCACCCACGGTGTGAAGTCTGCAGTGCCACAGCAAAGGGCTGGGGAAGAAGCAAGATCAGGTTAACACCTGTAACAGCACAGGGCGAGAAACTTCCAGGACAGGAGCAGCTGCTTGGTGACACAAGGGGTCAAATACGCTCCAGCCAGGGCCTCCCAACCCCTCACCCACACAGTGCCAGATTTGCTGTTTACTGTCCTGACTTTCACAGAGCAACTATTGATCACAACGGAGTGCAAACGGCAGAGTACAACTGTGTGCTCATCCGGAAGAAAACTCACGTCAAAACACGTACTGGTGTCTCTGGATGGCATAGGTACAGATGGTGCATGACCTCTGGCCTGGTTTTTCCACCTGCAGCCCTTATCAGTCTTACGCCCAGGAGCCACTGCGGTCTACAGTGCAGGTCTGGAAAGGTTAAGCCTCGTGTGTGATTTAATCCCATGGGGAAGCAGGACTTGGGACAGAGAGAAAGTGGGGGAGAGTAGGCTAAGGAATAGTAAATGACTTAATAAACACATGTAACCAGTACCCACGTGTAAAACTTTGTTTCCCATAGCACCTGTCATTATCGGATATGCTATTTTGCATACGGTCTCCACTCCCAGCCAGACAGCAGAACGGGAGTTCCCCGAAGGCAGGGTTTTGTGACCCTTTTGTTGACCGCTGTGTCCCCCGCACCTAGAAGAATGTCTGGCACATAATCAGCATGCAATAAATGTGTGCTGAATGAATGAACGCACTACGCTAAGAATAGGTCATATTAGGGGCGCCTGGGTGGCACAGCGGTTAAGCGTCTGCCTTCGGCTCAGGGCGTGATCCTGGCGTTATGGGATCGAGCCCCACATCGGGCTCCTCCGCTATGAGCCTGCTTCTTCCTCTCCCACTCCCCCTGCTTCTGTTCCCTCTCTCGCTGGCTGTCTCTATCTCTGTCGAATAAATAAATAAAAAAAATCTTAAAAAAAAAAGAAAGAATAGGTCATATTAGAAAACAGTCATTGGAAGCAATTTCCATGGATTTTCTTCTTTAAGTAGGCACTAACATTATTCCATTTTACAGGTGAGGGAACGGCTCAGGGAGATCACATAATTTGCAGAAATGGTCTCCCAAGTCCTTACGCAGACCAAGCCTCCTATCCCGCACTCCAGGAAAATTACAAAGACCAACTAGACACAATCCCTGTTCTCCAAGCAGAGATGTGTTCATTGGAGAAAAGATCTGGAAACAAGTCAGACTCAACCAGGTAAGAAGCATACCAGAGAAGCAGGCAATAAACTCTGGGTCTGAGGGAGTGGAAAGGGGGCAGATAGAAAAAGGTAAACGCTAAGATACTAACAGGATTATTGCTGGATGAAATTATGAAGGTTTATACTTCTATTTCCTACTTTACCTGTATTTTCTAATTTTTCCCTACTAAGTCATTTTGTATTAAGGAAAATAATACATTTATCTTAGGAAATTTTCCCTTAAAAATTGGAACACATAGGAAGCCTGGGTGGGTCAGTCAGTTAGGTGTCCAACTCTGGGTTTTGGCTCAGGTCATGGTCTCAGAGTTGTGAGATGGAGCCCCGGATTTTGCTCTGAGTGGGGTGTGGAGCCTGCTTGGGATTCTCTCTCTCCCTCTGCCCCTCCCCCCACTCATGCTTTCTCTCTCTCAAAAAAAAAATTGAAAAACACATTTTCTAAGGCAAGTTTTCCTGTTTTTGCCATTTGGCTTCCCCTGTAGCATGCTCCATTACTGGTTATTTGGATAAATTTTCTTTTTCTTTTTTTTCAAAGATTTTTATTTATTTATTTGAGAAAGTGAGAGAGAGTGCACATAAGCAGGGTGAGGGTCAGAGGAAGAAGGAGACTCCCTGCTGAGCAGGGAGCCCGATGTGGGACTTGATCCCAGGACCCTGAGATCATGACCTAGGCCAAAGGCAGACGCTTAACCAACTGAAGCACCCAGGAGCCCCTTGGATAACTTTTCAGTGATACTCTGTGAATGCAGATATATGGCAATATATTTATGGTTAAGGTTTAATTTAATATGGTATTGAGACAAAAATTTTTCAATATACGTGTATTATTATTATTAATTATTATTATACTTATTATTATATTATTATATTTATTATATAAAAATATATAAAAATATGCTATATGAAAATACATATTAAACATTTTTTTCAAAACCATATTAAATTTAACCTTAACCTAAGGAGTCAGGAAGTGCCTCTGAGGAAAGAAATGGATCTCGGGTGACTTTCCAACCACCTCCAATGAGCAGGGTCAGGACTCTGGTGGGGTGAGATGGGCACTTGTTTTGGGCACAAAATTTAAGGGGGCACCAAAAAAACCTCAGAAATCAAGATACATAATATATTAATTCAATATTTCAAAAATCAAAATTATGCAAGAAATTCATGAAAAAACATCAAAATGTTAAAGACAGAACGATTAAAAAGGTGGGGGGACAGATCCCAGTTACGTGGGGCTGAAACTTACAAAACTGCAGGTGTTACAGGATTTTTCCTTTAGTGCCTGTGGTTCTTGGTCACGCCGCTTCGAAGAATGAAGAGGCTGACTAGAGTGGTGGCAGCAAAGCAAAGTTTATTGAGCAACAGCGAAGGGATAGTACAAAGCTCTGGAAGAGGGTGGACCCCAGAGGGTTGCCATAAGCCTGTCACCCAACCAGGTTTTTGTCATCTCACATGGGAAAGGGTGGAGGGCTCCTTCCAGGCTGGTGTAAAATCCTTTTAAGGATGGTTTCTTCTTAGGGTGGGGGCCCCTTGTCCCTGCTTGCCTTTCTTCCAATTATCCTTCATTACAGGATGGTAGAGAGAGAAAATTTTGGAAAACCCCCATCAAGTTTCTTTCACATAGCAGCTGTAAAAGATGTATTATAGGTTTGTGCTTACAAGTGCAGGAAGCTAATATATTCTATTTCACATAATTACCATAAAAGAAAAATCTTCTTTTCCACATGAGCCTCTTTCTTCAGAACATTTCACAACATGGCATCTGGCTTCTTCAGAATGTCAGTTAAGATAGAGAGAGCCAGAGAGTGTCAACAGAAGACCTGACATGGGAGTGACATCCTATCACTATTCAGTAGGAAGGAGGCCTTGGGCTCTACCCACACTCAAGGAAAAGAGATTAGACATAACTGGAGGGCATCAGAATATGCCACCCCAAAATATGCCACTTTGGCATGAGGATTATTTTGAGCTAAAGAAAATTAAGAAGCAGCAGACAAAGAAAAAAGCTCTCTGCCCTCCCCCTATCTGGCTAGAAGCACAACATAAATTTCTATTTGTAGAAGTGTTTTCCTCTCCTTACCAGGAAAAGTACAGCTCGTAGACTTTTCATCCCTGGAGATGACTCTGGATTCACCTCAGCTCAGACGGCACTGGAGGAGTCTATATCACAAGCCTTACTCAAACTACACTATCTTCTGTTAGTTTTCCCTGCACATTTACCATCCCAGGTTTGCCACCTCTGAAAGGGTTTATTCCTTTTCTTTTGTCTTGTCACTTCTCTACAAATTTATTATTCTTTGTTAAGACAATGTTTAAGCCCAAGTTCTAACCACTAACCACCCCTGTGAGTTACTTATCACTGAATTTCTCCCCTGTAAATGAGTGCTGCACATGTAAATAAACTGTTTTCTCGTCTCCTGTTAATCTGTCTTTTGTCAGCTTAATTTTCAGGTCCCCGGGTGCAGAACCTAGGAGTTTAAAGATTTTTTATTTATTTATTTGGGAGACAGCACAAGCAGGGGGGAAAGGGGCAGAGGGAGAGAGAGAAGCTGACTCCCCATTGAGCAGGGAGCCCAACTCGAGGCTTGATCCCAGGACCCCAGGATCATGACCTGGGCTGAAGGCAGACGCTTAACTGACTGAGCCACCCATGCGCCCCAGAACCTAGTAGTTAAAAGAAAAGAAAACTTTTCTTTCTCCCTATAGCCTGAACATCAGGAGGCAGGATCCCTGGGATCTATGTGGGAGCTGTCCATCACAGCACCATAGGACGCCAGCATTTGATGCTGTTAATGCTGGCCTTGTACCTTCCTGTCACATCACTGGCTGAGTAGACAGAGTGGACCACAGTAACATCCTAGAAGTCATTCTGACACCAGACATCTAATAATACCTTAGATAGAATATGCAAGGCATTGTGCATCACCTAAACGTACTCCATTAAATTGAAAGAAGATGTGTCCCCAACGCATTTGCCCCTCATCTGGATTCCAAAGTGTTATTGGACACTCCAAAATGACCTCGCACAAGTGGCCTTAACAAATTGCAGTTAAAACACCTTACTCCTGCAACTTTTACAAAAGCATGACTGTGAATACATCAGAAGGGGTCAAAGAACACTTAAGCTTCAGGAGTTTCACTGTAAATCTGCCTTGGAGCAAAAGTGGCCATTATGACTAGGTTGACCCAAAACAATGTCACAAAGTAGGTAAAATTTGGAAATTGCCTTAAAGACCAGGTCAAAAAATATAAGTGGGGGACAGGATATTCCAGGCAACGAGAAGAGCAAAAACACTTTTAAGGGAAGAAATTTTAGAGAAGTTTTCTCTAGAGCACTGGTTTTAAGATACGATGGTAATGATAATGGTGATGATGAAGGCGATGGTGATGTTGGTGATGGTAATGATAAGGGTGATGATGGTGATGGTGATGGCGGTGCTGATGATGGTGACGGTGATCGTGGTGATGGTGATGATGATGGTGATGATGGTCATGGTGATGGTGATGATGGTCATAGTAATAATGATGGTGATGATGATGATGATGGTCATGGTGATGGTGATGATGGTGATGGTAATAATGATAGGGATGTTGATGGTGACGCTGGTGATAATGGTGATGATGGTAATGATGATTACATTGTTGTATGGTGAAGTTCTTTGCTCAAACAATATGGTGGGGAATCCCAATATGTAAAACAGGTAAAAGTACAGTGTCTCAGCTAGATTTGGAGCAGAGGGCCTAGGACTCTGTTGTCTCAGCTCACGTCAGCCCAGGGGGATCCTAGAAGAATTCTGCAGAAAATAACTTCTTATGGTGAATAGAGGAGAAGGGACAGAAAAGTTGTTGGAGTCAGATTACTTCCAGATAAGGAGTTTGGACCACACTTGGGAGATGTATACAGACGGTGTCAAAGCAGGGGTCAGGTAAGCTTCCTCCATCAGGGCTGTGCCAAAGGACTGGAGGAGGTCATGCTAGGTGAGTAACAGTGACATGGAAAAGGAAAATATGGCCACATTATAACAAAAGGAAGAATGGGCAGAGGAATAAGACCAAGCAGCCAAAGATAGCCAGTGAGAGGGAAGAGTCAAGTGTTATAATGAATCTAATTTTTAAATGTTGAATCCCATAAATGCTTTTTTATATTTTTAGGATTATGGCAAAATATATAGGTAATATAAAATTTATCTACAAGTGCTTTAAAATTTTTACTTTTTAATAAAATGAAAAGATACTTGCACAAGACCAAGAATTCAAACAGTAGAAAGGATCTACAATGAAAGTAAGTGTTCCTCCTATCTCATAGCCCCAGTCCCTTAGCTCCACTCCCTACAGGCAACCCCTGTAATAGGATTTTTCCAGAAATACATGCATAAACAAACAGATATATGGTTTCCATATATTAATTTTTTCTACATAAAACTTCTGTCCTTTGTTTTTTGTTGTTGTTGTTGCTTGTTCATATTTTTCCACTGAACAAACTAACCACATTTGTTCTTTTGGAGGAAACTGATGGGAAGGAGAAAACAGAATAGTAAAGTTCAGAATAACTTCCATGTGACTGGAGAGAAAGCAGATAGGGAGGAAGTAGCCAACCTTTGAAATTAGATCTGGACCGAAATGCTGGCTCTGCCACGTGCTTGTTGATATCCTTGGGCACATTCCTTGACCTCCTTGAGGCTCATTTATTCCTTCTTTCAAAATTA
Organism: Ailuropoda melanoleuca; assembly: GCF_002007445.2. Lineage (NCBI taxonomy): Eukaryota > Metazoa > Chordata > Mammalia > Carnivora > Ursidae > Ailuropoda > Ailuropoda melanoleuca. The sequence goes on along the minus strand of NC_048222.1, from coordinate 21,046,612 downwards.
CGATGATAACGCCTTCCTGTTAGGAGACCCTGAGCTGTAACCAGCAGAAAGCTCAATTAAACCGGTTTAAATCAAAAGGTTGTATGGTAAGAGGTCCCAAGACAGAGTGTCATGGTTCTCAATGGGGGAAGGGTGTTTGGAAACAAGAGTATGGATTTTTTGGTTGTCACATTCCTGGGGCTGCTAGTGGCATTTTGAGGGTAGGGCTCATTGATGTTTAGATCTTAAAATGTTTGCTGTAGGTGTTCACAGCAAAGACCTGCCCTGCTCACAAAGCCAATAGCCTTCCCCTTGAGAAGCATCAACTTAGCAGCTCACGCACAAAACCATGTCAACTCTCCATTTCCCATGCTCAGTTAGCACCTCACCTCTAACTGTAGCAAGGTAGTTGTGACTATTGTGGGTCCAGGGGATTAAGTGAGACTACATCATCTCTTGCTCTCTCTTGGGGAAAAGGAAACATCCCTTGGAAGCTTCCCCTCAGACTTCCCCCTCACATCTTCCTGGCCAGGTCACTTGCTCATTCCTGAACCAGTCAAGGGCAGGATGGGGTTTCCTCCGAGATCAGACAGATGCTACTGTGGAGGGGATGGGGAAAGGTGTGTGTGGGAGAGGTGGGACGGATATCTGCTAGAAAGGAGGAAGAGGGGTGGGTGTGGAGCTGGCCAGCCACATCCCCACTATACTCCCTCACAGGCTATCATGGACCTTATGGAGAGAAAAAATCTCTGTCATGTAGTGCGAAAGCAAGATGTGTGGGTTCCATCCCTCCTCCCTTCAAAGAAAGAGGTCAAACCCCGTTGTTTCCCAAAACTTTCAGTTCTGCCTCACACACAGAGGAAAAAAGCAAGCAGGCTCTGGACAAGAAGGTTGAGAGGGCAAATGAAGGGCCTCCTTCTAGAAGCTGAGGGAGTTTCTATGGAGCCATGCAGAAGTACATTGGTATCAGTCTTGCAATCCTAAAGTTTCCTAGCTTCACTCAGAATTGTGTCACATATACCAAGAACTTTAAGTTTTTACACATTTGTTTATGCTTGTGATCATGATTGGTATTTATAGTCATCCAAAGTCAAGTGAGAAAAGTCACTAAATATAAGTGAAATGACTTAAACATGGCAGAAAATGAGATGAGAATAAAAAGTTAACTGAAACTTGAAGTGTTAATAGATAGGAAGTCAACTCAATTCTTGTGGGCTCTTTAAAATATAATGTTTAGGGACGCCTGGGTGGCTCTGTTGGTTAAGCATCCACCTTCAGCTCAGGTCATGATCCCAGGGTCCTGGGATTGAGCCCCAAGTCGGGCTCCCTGCTCAGTGGACAGTCTTGTTCTCCCCCCAACTTGTGCTCTTTCACTTGCTCTATCTCTCTCTCAAATTAATAAAAATGAAATCTTCAAAATGTAATGTTTAAATGACTGTTAATTTCAGAAAAATAATTGGTTGGATATTAAGCCAATCAGCTCTAGGAAACTTACAAATTACACTTAGAATATATCATGCAAATGATGTTAAAATCTTGATGATTAGAAAACATGAGTAAAACTCACTGAAAGACAGAAACCAAAGAAATTAAGAATAAAAATAGGGAAATCTGCCCTTAAGTCTTTCTTATTAACTCCTCATCCCTTGGTTGGAGGAAGGTGGGAAGGTCCCTTCTGACTTGGTGATTTTTTGTTTTTGTTTTTTTTGAGCCAAAAGCAACATGACATGTCTCCAACAGGATCCCAGAGAGGGCTGCAGTGGGGTTAAAACAGCGGGCTGTGCCATGCACATGCTATCCAAATCCTGGCTTGGCAGATTCCACCCTGGATAACTCGAGTGATTCATTAAATCTTTCTAGGCCCCCATGACTCCATACTTGGTGTAACAGTACCCATCCCAGTGAGCTGTGTGAGGATTTGTGACGCTGGGAATTTTTAACACACAGTGATAAGCAGGTGCTGGCTGTATTAGAGATCCTTCCAGCCCTCACTCTTCTGGGTGGCTGAATGGCTTTGGTTAAGCAAATCATTAGGATCTCGCTTGGCTTTATTTTCTCTATTTTTGAAGCAAGTCAGTTGTATACTAAGACCTCTTAGAGTTCCTTGACTCTGTTAAAAGGCCCACATGAGAGAGAAAAATGAACCAGGCAAGCAGGGTAATGTTTTTTTCAAATTTATTACAGGTTCATTCCATTGCCATATTTCAGTTGCACTGACAAAAGTGGCCTAAGGCGCTACAAAATTTGATCCTGTCCAGTTAGAGGGCATTTTTCTACCAAGTTTCCATGGCTGCAGTTAAGCCCCTGAAAAATCACCATGACTTTACCTTAATCAACCCAGTCTCCTTCAAAACCTAAAGAAGAGGTAGGGGAAATGTTTCTAAAATGCTGCTGCTCTTTTAAAATACTTTAAAAAGTAAGTATTTTTGAAATACTAGCATATCATATATGGTGTCTCTATCCGCTTAGATTCTGTGTTTGGGCCTAAGAATTAAACTGACAAAAGACAAATTTACAAGAGAAACGCATAAAAAGTTTATCTCATATTAGCAGTTTTGTGTGTACAGGGAGGCAGGGAGGCCTTCATATGTAAGAAATGAAGACTGGAAGAAATAGGCCTGAGAGTTTACATAGCATTTTAACAAAGAATGGTAAGTCGGGGGAGTGGGGATAGGGGAATGTGGCAAATCAGAGGAAAAAGGGGTCTAGGCTAAGGGTGGTAAACTGTGGGAAAGTGACCCAGAAATACACGGGGGAAGCTGATGGAAGCTAAGAGTTAGTTTAGTAGGTTTGTTTGTCCAGATTCATCTTGGTGTCAACTCGGTCTCAGGTGATAAGAATATTTTCCTTTTCCTGGTGCGGGAAAAGGATGCCCTACTTTTAGGTAGAAAGGAGGAGGGCAGAGAGCCCTTTCTGGATCTGCTGTTTCTCAGTTGTCCTCACCTCAAAATAATCAATGTGCCTGCTATGGTCTGCATGCTCGTGTCCCCTCAAGTTCATATGTTGAAATCTAACCCCCAGTGTGAAGGTATTAGGAGGTGGGGACTTGGGGGATCATTGGGTCATGAGGGATGGCTCTTATGAATGGGATTAACGCCCTTATGAGAGGGACTCAAGAAAGCCCCCTTGGCCCCTCCACCATGTGAAGCCCTTCCACCCCGTGAGGACATAGTGGAAAGACATCTGTCTGGGATGAAGGCTCTCACCAGACACCAAATCTGCCCAAGCCTTGATCTTGGGCTTATTAGCCTCTGGAACTGTGAGAAGCAGTTCACGGCTCATAAGCCACCCAGTCTGTTTTTTCATTCTAACAGCCAAGGTAGCATATTTTGGGGTGGTATGTTCTGATCGCCTTCATAGTTTCATGTTAAGTAAAGAGTATCAGCTTATTTACCGAACAGTCTTACCATCAAAAAAGGAAACCAATGGTAATCAAGGAATGGTGTTATCTTAAGAAAAAAAAGATGTGATTCCGAGGCACGGTCTCAGAGACTAGGAATCAAAAGACTGTTCTTATTCCGGCTCAATTCTTGCCTTGAGTGAAAAGTTTGAACAAGACTTCCTCTTCGAGTGTCAGCTTGCACATCCGAAAAATGAGAGTTTTAAGCTAGCTAAATTCTCTTGAGTCCTTTCTAATTTGTCCTGTTCTATCACAGTTTGGTGCAATTTCTTAGACGCTCTTCTATCAAAGGAAATCTAATTCCTGCCTCTTTGACCATATTGGCGCTTGTGACTCACCTCTGAGGAAGGCAGCGTAGCAGAAGAGACACCGGGAGTCTTCGGAGACTAGACCATAAAGTCACGCAGCATCTGTCTCTGTCTCTCTCTCTGAGCAAACAGGTTACCAGAACAGCCCGGAAGCCACTGAGCTGGAGATCATACAGAGATGCCTGAGGACCACCAGGGGATCCGGCCCAGCTGTCCGATCTTCCCAGCCCAAGCATCAGAGGATCCCAGCCCCAGCCTTCCAGCTGCCATAGCCAGAGACCCTCCGCCTGCCCCCGCCTTGCAGATTCATGCAAAAATAAATGCTGTTGTTATTTTAACAAACAATTATGTGTGGGGGTGGTTTGCGATGCAGCAGTAGGTAACTGGAATTGATGGTCAAGCTAGGAACCTCTGAATGCCCGGAGTAAACGTTTTAGCAGCTGAGGCACATGACATTTGAAGTTGGACTAAACACATTTCAGTGCGGTGGATGACATTTTGAAGTTCTGCATGCTGCATCATTTAATAATCGACTTCAGGCATCCAGATCCCCATGTAGGGAAGACCTGGGCCCTGTTCTGAGTGGAAGCTGAGGGGAAAGGTATCCTGGGGCCAGAGACCACCCACTGGGTCCACATCTTTCAGGAGACAAGGGAAGGACCCCAAGGCCCCTGTGGGCCCCAAGTGGAATTCTTACCTCTCCTGCTTCTGAAGTCTTCCTGTGGCTTCTGAAGAACAGAGCTCTCCTGTTTCCTCCAGCCCTTGTGACTGCTCATTCTCTATCCTTCTGCAGGCTCAACTTTCTCCTCCTGGCCTTTAAATGCCCGAGTTGCTAAGAGCTCAGTCCTGGGCCCTTGTCCTCTTCTCAGCTCTAGACCTGGATATCCTTCTGTGGTGTAATAAAAATATGTATTTGGCCTTTGTCCCCAGTCCTGGCACAGAATGCCTTCAATCCTGGAAATTTCCTGAGTGATGGGAGTGCTTTACATTATGAGCCCCTTTGGTTCACACCTATTTATGCTAATGAGATGATTTAGGTTAGGGCCCCTAGATGGCCTCAGGGTAGCCCAGGGAGGAGGATGGGGCTGGAGATTGAGCTCTATGAAAGTTCTTGAACAATAAGCTTCAGAGAGCTTCCAGGTTGGTGAACACATTGACGTGCTGGGAGGGTGGTATGCTTGGAGAGGGCTTGGAGGCTCTGAACTCTTCTCCCCACATATTTTTCATTTCATTATTGCTGAGTTGTATCCTTTATACAACTGGACAAACTGGTAAATGCAAGTAAAGTGTTTTCCTGTGTTGGGGAGGAAACACTTTTCCTCTACCCTCTTAGGTTCAGTGACTAGAGCCTGCAAGTTAAACTGACAAAGACAGATTAACAGGAAAAAAAGGTTTATCTAATATGCACACGGGCATTTCACTAGAAAGAAGTGAAAACCCCAAAAAGCTGTTAGGGCAAGGAGCATATATACCATCTTAGCAAAAGGTGTTAAATCGTGGAAAGTGACAGAGGAAAAGGTGCTTGGGCTTCCAGGGGCAGTAATGTGGGAAGATAAATATAAAGGGGAAACGAATGGAAGATAAAGGTTAGTCAGGTTTATGTAGGTTATAAGATTTAGTAAGTTATGCAGACTTAAGTCAGCATCATCTCCAGGGGCATTTCTGGTGATTAAGAGAGGGAAACATATTTAGACATGGATAGTTATTATGTCACCTTTACAAATGGAAAATTATGCTCTGCTTTTAGGCAAAAAGTGGAAGGACAGAGATCTTGAGCCAGCTGTCTTTAACTGCTTTCTCAAAATAATCCTTATGACAAAGTGGCATATTTGCAAAAGCACATTCTTATCCCCTTCACCTGAATTCTGTGAACCATTCTGATGGATTATTGAACCTGAAAGGGGAGATCATGGGAATCCCCAAATTTGTACTTGGCTGGACCAAAGTGTGGTAGCCTGGGCACACCGTGTGCAGCTGGCATCTGAAAGGGGGCAGTTTCACAGGAGTGAGCCTTTTAATCCGTAGGATCCGATATTATCTCCAGGTAGCTACAATCAGACTTCAATTGTTGGATACCCAGGTGGTGTCAGAAAGAACAGAGAATTTACTAAACTCAAAAGGCCCAAAATGGGATTCATGATTTTGCCCTCCCTCCATTCCTCTTCTTGGTGGTCCCCTGCCCCAGGGACTGTGACTGCCTCTAGTAACCACTAATGTCCAAATCCTCAAGGCATCTCTACTCCTTCACCTCCCCCCATATGGGTCCATAAGCATGTCATGCTGGTTTCACTTCTCAATAGCTCTCAGATATGTCCACCCCACCACCATCATCACTCGACCTATGTATAATCACCTTTCACTTGAAAGACGGTGATAGTTTCCTAACAGATTCACCCACATTGCCTCTATTCCCCACAATCTGCTCTTCATCCTGCTTCCAGAATGAGCTTTCAAAACTTAAATCTGGTTAGTCATACTTATGATTCAAAATCCTCCAATGGTTTCTCATTGCTCAAGGCCCTGAGTGGCTGGCCCCTTCCTACCCCTGCATCCTCAGCCCCCACCCCTTGGGCCACACAGGCTTCCTTCAGTCTCTCCCTATGACCCATATTTCCTCCCACATGGGGCCTTGTATGGGCTGAAATGTTCCTTGCAGGCCCACTCACCTTCCTCCGGGAGGCCTCCCTGGCCTCCCTGACCAGGTCGTATCCTTCTTAGCATTTGCTAGAGTGGCTAAGTCTGTATTTGCTTGTGTGGATTTTTGTTTAATAATTGTCTCCTCCAGTCTATTGAGTATCTATTGAGACTGGGTTGGGCCCAGAGCCCTGCACAATGCTGAGAGTGATGCCTCCTTCAATCCCACTCCTTAGACACCTCAGCTTTTCTAGTCCCTGCCCTGCAGTGGGCACATGCCCCGAGAGGATCACCACAACCTCAAAATCTCTGATATCCTATTTTATCTTCCAGATAGTTTGGAAATTTTGTGTTTAACTCCATAATATATAGATGTTAACCTAAATGTAAAAATAATGTCTTCTTCCTTAAATCTTGGAGTTGTTCCAGAAAGCACACCAGGAGTATCTGGTGCAAGAGTAAGCTCCCAAGTTGACATGCAGTTATGGTATTCTATATTGGGTACAGTAGGACCTGCCATCCCATCGAGAAGCTGGCAGAGCCCCTACATCATGAACACCATCTCCAGCCCTGGCTTCCTAGCCATGGGAGAAATCTTCCCTCTTAATCACCTGGGTTCAAATCCCACCACACCTAGCTGTGAGGCCTGGGTAATGAACAATCTTTCTATGCCTTTATGTCCCACTAGTAGAGATGATCTGAGAATAAGATCACACAAGAGGAGTCAGTTCAAACCAGCACTGTTGATGGCCAGCTTCTCCATGAATATGAGCTATGAATATGACTCTACTCACCACCTTTGGCTTGCCCCCTCACCAAAATGCCTAAGGCGCTGGGCCCTTTTAATTCCCCTTTAAATTCTGCCAGACCATAAGGTATTTTAGTTACAATGCCTCGGTTAAATGACCTGGGTAGGTTGACTTTTCTTTTCTTTTTTCTGAAATATTGGATCTATGTTTAAATACTGGATCCTGGGGTGGCTGGCTGGCTCAGCCGGTTAAGCATCTGCCTTCCACTCGGGTCAGGATCCCATCCAGTCCCAAGTTGCGTTGCTCTCTCTCTCTGTCAAATAAATAAAATCTTTAAAAATAAATAAATAAATACTGGATCTATTTCTAAAAAAGCTAGAATCCCTAGCTTTTTACACAAGTAACTCCATACGTCCACACAGGTTTATACGGAGTTCCCAAAATGCAGACCCTAGAGCCCAGCAGCAGTATGCCCTTGTTAAAAATACTACTAGAAACACCGAACCAGCGTGGGGCGCAGGAACGTTTTCACAACCTCCCCAGGTGACACTGAGGCGCGCTCGTGTTTGAGAACCACTAACTCTGACCAAGGTAAAGTCAGCCCGAAAAACAAAACCAGACAAAACCAACCACAAAAACCCACCACCGAAAGTCTCCCTGGAGTCCAAGGCCAGGCTCCGTCCGCAGCGCCGCACGCGCCACGGCCCCTCGGGGCGGCGGGGAGCGGCGGTGTGCGCGGCGCGGCGCGGCGTCGNTGCGAGCGGGACGGGAGGCCGGGCGCCCTGAAGTTTGGGAAGGAAGGAAGAGAAAGCGAAGGAGGCGCTCTGCCCTCGGTCCGCGGCCCGCCGCCTCCCGGCTCCCCCGCTGGCGAGCTTCCTTAATTGCGCGCCTGCCCCGGGGACTTCCTGGGCCGATGCGACAGCGGGGAGGAGACCGCTCTGCGACTCGCCAGGACCTGCGGGCTAACTTTACGGGCAGAAGGAGGGCAGTTCGCGCCCGAGTCCACGAGAGCTGAGCGCCGGTTCACCCCAGGAGCTCCGGAGGCAGGACAGACGCGGGCCCCGCCGCGGTGGGCGGGAGGGAAGCGGGAGGCCCCGACTTCCAGAAAGCCGTCTCTCACCTTCTGCCCGAGCCTTCGGCAAGCCCGCCCAGTCGCTCTGGCCCGCGCCGCCCCGCTTCCAGGTGTTCCCACGGCCCGCGCCTCCCCGCCCTAGGCCCTCCCCCGCTGCGGGCAGGTTCAATCCCCAGAGCCGGCCCCACGCCCGCATCCTCCTCCCACTCCGTCCCGGGCAGCCGCCGCTAAAACCCGAGGCTCCCGAGGGGAACTGCCCTCTGCTCTCGGGGCCGGGGCGGGCTCTGAGCGCTCCTGCAAAGACCCAAGGTGTTAAGTGTCCAAAGGAGTCCTGAGCGGGGAAAAGCGATCCGGGGCCAGGCGGCTTCATGGAGCCCCAGGGGGTGCTAAGTTTGGAGAAGCAGGGATCTGCGCTCTTTGGAGAGCCCCCGCCAGATGAGGGGTTGTCCGCCCCGGGGGTCCTCCGCATGGAGGGTGGCGGGGACGGCGGCGGCACACCGGAGGCCCCGAGCCCCGACGCTGAGCCCTTGTCCGCGAAGGAAGAGGCTGCCTCCCGGGAGCAGGCGGAGCCGTGGGAGTGCCGCCGCCGCCTCCCGCGTTCCTTCTCCCTGCCCGCGGACCCGATCTTGGAGGCGGCCAAGTTGCTGCAGCAGCGACAGCAGCTTGGCCTGGGGCTGGGCCGGGAGGGCGGCGAGGGGGCCGAGGGCGCGCCGCACAGCCCCGGCGGCTGCTGCGCCAAGTGCAAGAAGCGGGTGCAGTTCGCCGACGCTCTGGGGCTGAACCTGGCCAGCGTGAAGCACTTCAGCGAGGCGGAGGAGCCGCAGGTGCCTCCCGCCGTGCTGTCCCGCCTCCGCAGCTTCCCAATGCGCACCCAAGACCTAGAGCAGCTCCCGGGCCTCCTGGCTGCGGCGGCCTCGGCTGCGCCCCTCTCTGCGCCACCTCCCCGGCTTCGGCCTCTTTTCGAGCTTCCCGGGCCGAGCGCCGCCGCCGAGCGACTGCGACGGCAGCGCGTGTGCTTGGAGCGCGTGCAGTGTTCGGCACCCTCGGGCGCAGAGGTGACGGGCTCCGGCCGGGTGCTGGGCTGCCCGGGGCCGAGAGCCGTGGCGGTGCGCTACACCTTCACCGAGTGGCGCTCCTTCCTGGACGTGCCTGCCGAGCTGCAGCCCGAGCCGGCGGAGCCGCAGCCGTCAGAGGCGTCGTCCGGGGGGCCCGGGGACGCCGAGCAGGAGCCCGGCGCCGAGCGCTTCCATTTCTCCCTGTGCCTGCCCCCGGGTCTGCAGCCCCAGGAGGGGGAAGACGCGGACGAGCCGGGCGCTGCGGTCCACTTCGCCATCTGCTACCGCTGCGCCCAGGGCGAGTACTGGGACAACAACGCGGGGGCCAACTACACGCTGCGCTACGCGCGCCCTTCCGACGCGCTCTGAGCCCGAGGCCGGGCCCCAGGCCCCGCGCCGCCAGACAGCGACCCGGCAACCTGCGGGAACGTTTTCCTGAGCACCGTCCACCGGGGAAGGAAAGGAGGGAGCCGTTCAGCTGTAAACTCGCGCGCACCAGGACAGATCCTTCGAGTAAGCATCGCGAGCCCGGGCAAAGCACCGAACCTCCCCGGCCCGTTTTTATCTCGCTTAAGCCTCTCTAGGCTGCCTCTAGAATTCTTGGCCTGCGTCAGAATGGGAAGAAAGTCTTGACTCCGAGCTGTAGCCTCCTTCAAGAAAAAGGTCCTGACCCTTGTGCACGGCTGTAAGACCTTGGGGTTTGTTTTCAATTGTAGACATCGTGTTTTAGCCTTTGCAGCTTGCTGGAAACGCCTCGGATCTCAGGGAAAGGACAGGCATCCCGCCACATCGTGCGGAGAGAAGGCTCTGGATCGCGGGCCTGTGCCGAGGCCTTTGCGCAGGGGCCTGTTTCTCCGTAAAAACTGGGTGGGGCCTTGGCTGGGCTTTTCTCTTAACTGGGATCTGGGAGATGTTTGCACAGACCGGACGTTATTTACTCGGCCCTTTGTGTACACACGTCCTTTAAAAAATAAAGGCTACTTGCACACCCTTTCACGCTGTACTTGCTATTTCAGCTCCTGGGGAGTCTGGGAGGTCTTGATACGTGATCTTCCTCAGCTGATCATGCTGGCCCTTTAACAATAATCAAACAACAGTATTTCCAAGTTTCCTTTCTTCAGTCTTTCCTCTCTGAGGCAGAGGCCCAGATTTCCCATTCTGGGCCAAAAATGTTCTTTAAAACGTTTTGTAGAAGGCTTTTGTTCCCTGCCAAAATAAGGGGCTTGGTGAATTGAAACACCAGAGTAGTCTGGTCGGGCTGCTGTGAGCCGCAGGGTCACCCACCCTCCACCCCCTTGGTGTAGGCAGAGCACAGAATAGCTTAGCTGCTAGACTTCTCTGGGCCTTTAGCAGTCAGAGAAGCTGGACTCTCAGGGGCTGGGCGGGGGGGGGGGGGGGGGGGAGAGGGATGGACAGGTGTCTTTCTGTCCCCACTCAGAGCCACAGTGGGTAGTGATGACCGACAGATGCTGAATCATGCCCAGCAAGTACGAGCCGCTCAGAACCAGATGGCTGCTCTGCAGGCTGGCCTTCTTCACTCACCTGCTGATGGCCCTGGATGCCAGGGTGAGGCGGCCTTGCATGAGCAGGGCGGGGGAGCATCCTGGGTGAGGACCTGGTTTTTAGCCACACCTTGCTTATCCTTTGGTAATTTGTCTATCTTTCGTTTTCATATTTTCCAGAACATGACTAGTACAATCAATTCATTTTGTAATGGTAATCTTTAAGGAAGGGTGGTTTCTACTGTTGCTTTATGGGAACCAGGGTAGGCATGCCACAGCCCATGGGTCTAATTCAGCCTGAAGTCTGTTTTTATAGGCCCTGAGAGCTGAGAATGATTCTTACATTTTTAAACAGCTGGAAAAACTCAAAAGAAGAATACCGTTTTGTGACACATTACGATTGTATGATATTCAAATTTCAGTGTCCATAAATAAAGTTTTATTGAAACGCATGCCACGCACATTCATTTACATATAATCTCTGACTGCTTTCCGGCTACAAGAGCAAAGTTGAGTAGATGCAACAAGGACCATATGGCAAAAGCTAAAATATTTACTGTCCAGCCCTTTATAGAAAGTTTGCAACTCCTGCTCCAGAGAAGCATTTTTTTAACACCATCGGCTGAGAGTTACACTTAATCAAGCAGCTAAGCTTTTAGTAAGGTTTGCCACTTGAAATTAGAGGTAATACTGTTTACATTACTTTCAGTAATCTTGGTTAAAATAAACACTAAGACAGCAAATGTACAATTATTACTATACAGGGGAGGAGAAGCTACTTGTCCTCTTTCATCTGAGAAATCGTAATAAATCAGCACTGAAACATAGCATCCATCTGAATTGACATCAAGCTACAAAAACTGCCAGATACTTCCACGCTTCAAAGTGAGATGTCTTAAGCCATAGCAATACTTAACTTAGCTTCTGGTTTGGAGACATCCCTTTTGACTAGAATGGTGTTTGCCAAAGGTAATTCATTGATCTTGGGGAAAATGTTTAAATAATTATTAGTGGAAAGCCATCAGAAGCTAATAAATTATAATTTACACTTGGGGTAAAGCAGACTAAAAAAATAGGCACATCTATGAAATAATAATACTTAATTCACATCTAGTTATAAAAAAACTTTAAAACAATAAAAATAAGCAATCATTAGAATTACATCATTTTTCTGTTACAAAAATAAGCAACGTCCCTTTTTGGGTTCAGTATACTATTTCTTTTTTAAAAGTGCATCATTGCATAATAACACTTAGATAAATATATTTTGTATTTTTCTTATGTGTTTAGGAACACATTCTAGTTGAAAAGTATTGATGGTGTATATAACCTACAGCAGAGTGTGAAATGCCTGTTCCTATGATAATTATGCATTATTTTGGATTGTTTGGGATTATTTAAAATTACACAAGGATGAAATTAGGATCCCAATATCATGATCAAAATAGAAATTCCCCTTGTCTGGCATTCTTTAAAATGGTAAACCTTCAAATCTGGAATAAAATAAGAAATGGGTTCTAAAGAGGTGTGACGAGTAAAATTTCTATTCTTAAAAGAAAAACCATTATTGACTTTCAAAAGTATATTTTGGAATTCAAGCAACTAATTTTAGAAGCACTTATGTCATAATATAATGAATGTCAAACCTGGCTTTTAGGTAAGGAAATCTAGCTTTCCTATCTCACAAATCATGGAGAATAGCTTTTCTAAGGTTCAGAATTTTGTGAAATATTTGGAACAGCCCAGTCTGTCTGCATGCGATTATAGCCTTTCGAAGACCTGGACAATCTTCTAAATGTCAATTTTATTTTATAAAGTGCCAACTTTTCATTCCTAGACTGATAGTGAACATTTTGTGAAGAAACTGAAGGAAGTGAAATAGGTTTTGTTTTTGAAAAGGCATTTTCAGAGGAAGGGGCAATACCGACCAGACTAAGGAAGTATGTAAGAGTATATTTCCTGAATGGAATGAAAACTCACACACTCATCCCCCAAAACAAAATTCCCAAATTCAGTTGTTGTTTTTTGGCAGGAATATTTAACTCAACTTGAGGAAGGTGGGGTCAGTCTGGTTGAAATGTAATAGCTGAAATATCTTGCCCAGCTCTCGTGATCAAAACTCACTTCTGCTCAGCTCATTTAATGATGCCGACCTCCACCAGAGAGATGCCAGTCTCTTTATGGGCAAGTGAGTTCGTGGGTCCCTGGGTCAGGGAACGTGGAATGAAGTGTGGGTCCTTATCTGAAGAGTTTCAGAAACCGTGGCTGGAAATGTGACAGTCTGTATGGAACAGAGGTTCCCCCAGGTTTATGAAGACTTCACTTAAGGAGGCCAGGATCCTGCTCCAGAGAGTGGGCGCTGGGGTCTGGGAGCCCACTGAGCTCTGGGGGACACTGAGGCACCTCTGTTCCTGCAGCTTTCCTGCAGAGCGTGGGGGTGGGGCAGTTGTCATCGAGAACCTTAGCTGCAGGGTGGGGGAACTTTCTCCTGGGTCAGGTGCTCGGGAGGGGGGAGGCTTTCCATCTGTCCACGCCCTCACCTGCTGTGCCCTTCCTTCTTTCTGCCCTGACCAGGGCAGAGGTCTTCCCTGGTGACATTGTCGTTCTTGAGCCTGTTCACCTGTCAGCTCACAGCAAAGCAGAGCCTTCTGCTCATTTCACTTTGGGGAGTCGTAGTGTTGGACTCTGCACGTTATTTCAGGAGTTCCCCATATTGCTGCTTTCTAGCACAGCGGGTGTGCATACTTCAGTAGGCCAAGTTCTTCCGTTCCCTGACTCAGTCGTGTTTCTTAGGAGCGTGTGGCTGGGAGCCACTTGGAGTACTGTGATCTGCATCACATGTGCTTGGTCAGGAGTGCAAGGAACAGCCTTCAGGAGGAAATGGGATGCTTTCCTTTTTTGTGGCATTATGGAACTGAATCGAATGTGTATTTTGGATTCACGCAATGGAGCACAGGTTTGTAGGCTAAAGACAGCCCCATGACGTGTGGGAACTTAATAAGCAACCTGACAGTGAGCTGTTTGCAGTCCAGCTTCGCACAGCCAGTCCCTATGATACCAGGGCCAGGACGGTTTTCCAGAGATCACCGATGTGGAACCTGACAGCCCCGGCTCAGCCCAGGTTTGACATTCATTATATTATGACTGCAGAGCAGTCTTGGCCATCCTGGAGAGAAGCAGGCGGAGCCTGAAACCTGCTGGGAGAGGCCAACCCAGGTTTCTCTTTCCGACTACATAATAGCCACATTCCACCAGGTGACCTGCTGTGTTTTCATGTTCCTCTCTGGGCTCCCTTTAGCTTATTGGGGAGGCTACCAGAAGGCAGCCCTAAACGGTCCTCTAATCCTCCAGGGGCTGGTGGTTGGAGTGCTACAGAACTTTAGGATTTACACCTTTTTGAATCTTTCGGATAGACTTTGTATTCGCATTTTGTGGAGTCTAGTCCTTTGACCTTGGCCGGCTCTGCAGGGACGAATTTTGGCAGGGAGAGAACAGAGTCACATTTCAGCTGAATATCGGTTTTTGAGATGGCGAAGATCAAGGGCTTACTTTTAAGATGTGCTGCCGGCATCTGCTAGTGAATCTCATAGAATAGTGTAAGTTGTGAGCTCAGGGCCAGTGCAACCGGGAAATCGACGTATCTACAAACATCTCTGGTAAAGCAAGGGTATTTTAGACACACTCACAGACATTTAGAGAAATTGGACCAGTATAATTTCTCCATGACTGTGTTTACCCCTCCCATTCTTACTGCTGGTGTTGCTCAGGTCCTTTGAAACTTGTTACCTGAGGTCATTCCCTGAAGAGAGTCAACAGCATATTAACGTTTCCTGAAATGGGAAGATCTGTCTGAAAATCTGAATTGAGTAGAGATGGAAAACAGGTAGATTTTGTGAACTAAGCTTGAAACATTTAATCTCCAAGTTGAAAAATTCATGAGCACATCCCGCAGATGGCTTTTCTGTAAATAGCGATACACATGTCAAGGAAGCACCCACTCTAGCAGACGAGGAGTTCAGGGTCGCAGGGTACTAATAATCTTTTGTGGGGCCACCTTGCAGTGCTCCCTGGAGGACATGTCCTTCCTTGACACCTTTGGGTAAAACATCCTTGTTGTCAGGAGGCTGTTCTGCTGTAGTGGAACAGGCTACAAGTTCTTGGAGACAGTTAGGTTTTTTTCCTAATTTTACATTATTTAAAAAGAAATGTGAGTTTATATTCAGAACAACTTGAAATACTCCAGAACATTCCATCTGCATATTCCTGTCTGGTTAAGGAGCAATTGTGTTTTAGGCACAGATTTCAGGCATGTTGCTGAGCCCCCAGTGCGGGGCTCGATCTCAGAACCCCCAAATCATGACCGGAGCCAAAGACAGCCTCTTAGCCAACTGAGCCACCCAGCTGCCCCAGGCATGTTGCTTTTGATATTACAGTTTTCAGCCAGAAACCCCCAAAGCTGGTGTGTCACTCATATCACAATCGAGTGTGGACCCCAAGATTAGCAAGGTCTATTGTTTTAGGGTCATAAGTCTATACATCAAATTGAGTTTGAAGCTCCTTGAGGTATCTATACATTTTTTTAAAGATTTTATTTACTTATTCATTTGACAGAGAGAGAGAGAGAGACAGCCAGCGAGAGAGGGAACACAAGCAGGGGGAGTGGGAGAGGAAGAAGCAGGCTCCCAGCAGAGGAGCCTTGATGTGGGGCTCGATCCCAGAACGCCGGGATCACACCCTGAGCCGAAGGCAGACACTTAACGACTGAGCCACCCAGGTGCCCCTGAGATATCTATACATTGATATTAAATGGATAATCGTGGAAATCAACGGATGTTAAGTTGCAAACAAGTGCTTAACCATGAAATACATAACAAGTTCTTTTCCAGAAATAAATGAATGAATGAATGAATGAATGAATAAGTAAATCAGTAACAGTACATATTTAGAAAGGTTTGTGTGTAACCCCTTTGTCCTCCATTTCCCCAAATCTGAACTAGAGGTTGCTTCTTTTCCTAGATCCTGTGTTATTTTGGACTTTGCTATTTACCATAAAGTTATTAAAAATGAATTTATGTATTGGTGCCACATGCCCAGAGACACTAGTTTTCTGGCAGAGGAAACCAACAGCTTCAAAATGGGTTGTGAAAGGGGGCGCCTGGGTGGCTCAGTGGGTTAAGTGTCTGCCTTCGGCTCAGGTCATGATCCCGGAGTCCTGGTCATGACGGAGTCCCGCATCAGGCTCCTTGCTCAGCGGGGAGCCTGATTCTCCCTCTGCCTGCCACTCCCCGTCCTTGCTCTCTCTCTCTCTCTGACACATAAATAAAATCTTTTTAAAAAAATGGGTTGTAAAAGCACTGAGTTCTGAGGCTCGGGGCTGCCTTGCCCGACACTACCTACCACTGTCTAGGGCCGTGAGAAGGTGGAGGGAGATGAAGCTCCCATCTTAGGTCTCAGGCTCGGACCACGATTGTCCTCTCCCAGCCCCTGCAGGCCCTGGCCCTGGGCAGAAGCGTGCTGATGGCCACTGCGAGGGGGAAGGCATAACTTGTTGAGCCCTGGCTTTTGACTCTGCCACCTCCCATTGGTTCAGAAGATCTCACAAATGGAGTCTTCACTATCCAGATAATTATATGACAGCCAAGGGTTTCTAAAACGATTCGGCAACATTCTCTGTAGGCGTAAGCGTAAGAGACAACGGCAGATGCCGGTGGGACGTGATCCATTCTGTGATTGCAGAGGTTTGGGGACCGTGGGCAGGGAGACCCAGCTTGGTGTGCAATGGCTCCCTCTGTGAGTAAAGATGGATTTGGGTTTTCATGTGTCAGCCCAGAGCCAGATGTTGTTAAGGCTAGCCGCCACTGAGATGTCGCTGACCCACCCACGTTATTTCTCCAGAGTCTGAAATGCAGTGTAGACTGACTAGGCATGCGTCCGGAGGTCCCGAGCTTTCTAGGGGTACTGCCTGTGGAGTAGCACGGGACTTGCCACGGGAAGTGGGTGAGCTTCCCAGCCCTGTCTGGGGGCAGGGGGTGGTCTCAGAGCTGGAGCAAAAATAACCATCAACTTTGGCCAGGGTCTGCCCTCCTTAGCTGAAACCAGACGGGGTCAAATACTGCTTTATTAGTCAGATAGCAGCCGCAAGAACGGGCCACTCTTTCTGACAGTACATTGTTATGTGATGCCATAGAATTTTTTTTACAGTTCTTTCTAATAACGTGAGAGAAAATAACCTCATCGGTCTCTGTTTTAAGATTTGCTTCAGCAATGTGCCTAGTGGGATGCTGGGGATGAGTAACAGGTTTCCGTGAATGTGATTTTTGTTAGTGTTTATTTAAACAGAGAACTGTAGTCAAAACTCAGCCTTCATCTTTCTGCCTGATTTTTTAAAGGATAGTTCTATTTTTGTGGTTTGAAAATGTCTTTTAAATTCTGAGGGTTAAAAAAAGAAAACTTTGTTTGCTGTGGTTATTTTTCTATATGTGTTGCATCTAAAAAAGGCTGAACCCAAAGTCGTATTTTGAGTAAAGAATGTAAAGCAGTTTCGTACTTTAAAAGCCATCACGGAGTCTGGAAACATGTTTAGTGGTCACTACTAGGGCGGGGGATGCTGTTGGCTGGGGTACTGCTCTGAATACCCTATAAGGCACAGGACAGCGCTCCCCCACAAATAATTGTCTGGCCTAAACCCTCACTGCAGAGGTTGGAAAACTGAGTCAGGGGCACCTGGGGGGCTCAGTCAGTTAAGCATCTGCCTTCACCTCAGGTCATGATCCGGGGGTCCTGGGATGGGCTCCCTGCTCAGTGGGGAATCTGCTTCTCCCTCTACCCCTCCTCCCCACCTGTGCTCTCTCTCTTTCTCTCTCAAATAAATAAATGAAATCTTTTTTTTTAAAGAAAAACTCTGAGTTATTAGTATTGTACCAATAGTGACTTGCTGGTTTTGACAATGTACAATTATGAAAGATATTATTATCAGGGAAAGCTGTGCAAAAGATACACGAGAATTCTCTGTACTATTTTTGCTCTTCCTTGGGAGTTTTAAGCCATTTCCAAATAAAAAGTCATAATAGTAATAATAGCAAAATTAAATGCAACCTTCAAAAAAATCCCTATCGTTGAGAAGGGTATAAAGCATTGCCAGGTGCTATGCTAGGAAAGCACACTTAGATGCCAGGCTTGGAGGCGTGATGTGGGAAAGACACACAGGCCCCAGGTGAGCCAGGCCTGCAGCTGACCCCTGTTCAGCTATCCGTGTGCTTTCAAACAGCTCCCTGAACCTGTGCGCGTGAGTTTTCACATTTGCGAAATAGGGGTAGTAATTCCCGCCTAACTAGATCGTTGCGAGCACAAAGAGAAGTTTTTTTATGAAGCACCAAGCAGACAGTCGGTTCTCAACATCTTTCTCATTTCCCTTTGATCTCTTCCAGGTGGTTTCAACTGATTTCCTTCTGACGATAAATGCTGTCTATCTGCGTCTGAACGTAAGAAGAACAAATGAAACTTCCAGCTTGGGGCGTACATCGCAGTGGCCACCAATGCGCTAAGCAAACTGTTCTAGTTACAGCACTAACCAAACACACCGTTTGTTTCCTGTTGTTCACTTGATGGGACGTATACTGTGTATACATTATAACACACACAATGTACCTATGTCCATCCCACTTGCATCTTTGCATTCCCTTGAGACAGCTTCTCCACAGATCACCCGCCCTGTGTTAAGAAACTACTTTGGGAGGGCTTCCTGTTTGCTGACTACTGTTGATATTGTTGAAAATCCATTCTTTGGGACCTGTTTTGGTTTTTGCGACCACCCTCTTCTGATTTGCCTCCTTTCCCTCCAGGTTGTTCCTTGTCAATCCTTCTGGGACTGACTCTCCTTCTGTCCGCCACACAGTCCTCCAGAAATCCACATTGAACATCTTCTGTTATAAAGATGCTGCAAATTCCACAGGGGGAAGACTGTGGATGATTCTTTCTTTCTTTCTTCTTCTTTTTTTTTTTTTTTTAAAGTAGGCTCCTCACCCAGCATGGGGCCTGAACTCATCACCAGGAGATCAAGAGTTGCGTGTCCTACCACTGAGCCAGCCACGTGCCTCCTGCAGCGGCCACACCCTTGCTTCGGTCACCTCACCAGAAATCTATCCACTCTTTCAGCGGGAGGCGATGGAGTGCTTCCCACGTGGCTGGCATGGCCGTGGCATTGGGCTGCGAGGGGATGGAGCCGCACAGGGGACGTGGCTCTCAGGGAGCTTGCATTCAGGACAGTGGGGCCTTTATGTGGACAATTCCAAATCTACATTTACAGGCACAATCTCTGCACTCATGCTCCCACCTTCCTTTCTTCTACAAACCCTTGCCAGCTCCACACACATGAGGAAATGTTTTCCTCGACCAAATCTGACCCTCAGAATCCCCGGAGCTGGTACTGCAAGAATGTCTGGTAGGGGAGGGCTGGCAGGCCCTGGTGGCTCTGCCTCTGCTCCCCTCGCACGATCCTTCCTCATGGTGGAGGATGGGGTGGGCTTTGGACACAGGCTGCTGCCTCCCACCGCGGAGAGCTGTTCCTCAGCCCCTTTACGTCACCCCTGTTCTCACATGCATGTGTGTCTCGACATCCCAGGAGTGGGCCTGGCACACTGCAAACCTGTCTGGCCGTATCTGCTGAAGCGGAACGCGCACACATCCCCTGAGCAGAAGTCCCACAGAGGTACAGAGGTGTATACAAAGGGGCACCGAGGGGCACGTCCAAGAAAGTTAACAGCAGCGTCGTTGGTAGTAGCTAAACCTGCGAACAATGCAAACAGGAGTCGTGGCCGGCACGTGGAGAGCTTCACAGCCGTCTGAAGCAGGGTGGACGGAACAAACGAGAAGGTCACAGGTGCCCACGTCCTGTCCCACATCTCCCTGAGATATGCACCCCTCGAGTGCAGTTGGGGGCAGAACTTGTCCGTGGTGTCCTAACTTGTCAACTATGTCTCCCTCTTGCTGAGGACGATGGCTGATTTTGATCTGGTTAGATTCCCTGGGATGTGAGGCCACGTGCCAGGATTAGTTCACTCAATCCTCACAACTGTCAGCTGGGGACTGGGGAGGAGAAGCACCGTGTCTCCACTCCTGGCCACCGAGAGGGATTTCTCTCTCACTGCTGGGTTCTTGCTCCCCCTCACTGCTGCCCACAGCGACCTGCTGGTTGGGTGGCGACCATCGGGCCACATGTTCCGGCTGTGTGAGCTCCCGTCACGGGTTCTGAGGGTGTCCCCTCTCACAGCAGTGGGAGGCCACACCCTGAGCAGTGCACACACTCTGCAGACACACACTTGCCTGGTGGGAAGGGTCCCTTGGGAATATGGTCGTATGTAAACCATTTTGACTCACATTTGCAGTGTTGTTCACTGGAGCCTGTACCAATGACCGAGATGCCATTCTGTTCCTACCGAACTTCATTGTTCTTATTTCTTAAGGGGTACAAAGCTTGGGCCACTGGGCCCCCTTAGACACTCCAACACAACTCTGGGAGAGACGTATTACTACTATTTTATAGCCAAAGAAACTGTGTCTCAGAGAGGTTGAGTAATGTGCCTGGTGAGTGAGAGATTGAGCTTGGATTTGAATCTAGGACAGCCTGACCCAGATCCGCTGCTCTTAACCAGCGACAGCCACAATGAACACGGACACAAACACAGAAAGACAACGTATCTGGAGTTCATCCGTAAGAAGGAAAAGAGAGTTTGCTTGGGTTCTTTCCTTCTAGGTCTCTCAGAAGTGTGCAGCCCTAGATATCTAGACCTCTTAACAGGACAAGAGGTCAACCTCCGTCTTCTTCCTACTTCCTGTCATCAAATTTCCAGTTACCTACTTCTTCTGGGGGCCTGGCCTGGGGACCAGGTCCCCCTTTCACGGGAGAACTTATCTACCGAAAAATGTGAACTTCTTGTAGTCTTCAACGTGGCCCCATAGTTCAATAAACAGCATGAGTTAATGTTCCAAACTGCAAATTACAGACACTAACTCAAGCCAGCTTGAGCAAACAGGGGAGTCATTTGATGGATTTCAGGCTCTCATGTGGCATCCAAAGGCAGCCCAGCCTCTGCAGGGCTTGGAGCTACCAGAGTCAGGAGGGACTCTGTCTGCCTCATCTCGCTCTGTTCTGCTGCATGCATCTCTCCCTGCAGACTAGAGATCTCCTCTTCTCTGTCTACTTGATAGATGGAAGGCAGCTGCTGTCACCTCCCAAGTCTATGCCCCTTGGTTCCAGCAAATAGCCCAGATAGAAATAGAACTCTCACTCCTAGTTCTGAGTTTCTAGGAGAACAAATTTGGCCCCCTTTGGGTCAAAGAGGGTATGCAGCCCTGTTCCATTAGCTGTGGCTGGAAGTGGGGTCGGATTATGATGCGAATTGATTGTCAAGAGCTCCTGACTCCTGTTGGGGTCTCAGGAGATGGGCAGATACCCCGAAGTGTCTCTACGGCAAATGCAACCCACAGTACTGTAGACGCTCGGCCGTGCAGTGAGGTGCATGTGTACGGACGTCCGTTTGCCTGCAGGGAGCTGGTCGTTGTCTTGTATCTTATTTCAGGGAGAGGCAACCCACCCAGCCAGTCTTTCAGGACCCAGCATTCCAGTTATCTTTGCCTCACTCCCATTCTTTATTTTATGTATGTAATCTCTCCTCAAATCTGTCATTTGGAAATACTTTTTGGATTCATTCTTTCTCCTCTATCCAAGCCACACCGCTGCGAACCCGGCCGGGCCTTAGACTCCGCGCATCTAAGTTACTGCAACAATTTCTGGGCTGTCTGCCCTCAGGGACATTCTGTATGTCACTACGCACTTAATCTGCTATGTACCGCCGTTCCCTTCTCAACGGCTCCCTTTCCCACCAAATAAAACTCAGACTCCTTCGCCTAGAATTTACAGCTCAAGCAGAAGTAATTTCTCCTTTTGAATCTTACCTCCCTTCCCGCGTCTGGCCCTAAAAGTAGGGCCCTCCTAGGTAACTTATCACCTTCAACTTCACAAAGGTATTTATACGTCTTAAGTACGGTGTGAACTGTGCTGTCATTAAGTATATTAAGGGAAGATTCCACATCTGGCTCATTTCTACATCCCCTGAGGTGTCTGATACAGTTTCTAAACAAATGAGCAAGCAGGCGTCAGGTGTTTGATCAAACACCTGACGCCTGCTTGCTCATTCTGTATCAAATACGGTAGACGAACTTTCTGTGTGTTATGCATTGGCATCCTTCCCAGCAACCTCGGAAGGCAGGTAGGCAGTTAGATCCATTTCAGAGAACGGGACACAGAAGTTTCGAGAAGGTGCTTACCCAGGATCTCACTGCCAGGAAGAGACAGAGCTGGAAGATGAAAAGAATGAAGGACTGTCTGGGATGTCTGCAGCTTGGGCTCACCTTGCGGACCTGTCCTTCTTTTGTCAATACAAGCCCCCAGGAGCCAGGAGCCAGGATTTGCTCTCTTTTCTGGCATGCACTCAGTGCATCTGCCTCGTACAGCACTCCCATGGGAATGTTCCCCATCTTCCCGGTCCTGACACTGCACTCCCACTCTGAGGCTTATTCACGCCCCAGGATCTCAAGTTCTCTTCAGTCCACGCTGTTCTCTTGCTCTCATAGCCAGGCTAGCCTTTGGTCATTTCCTAGTTGTTCTACACGTGTTTAGTTGTGCCCCCCCAATAATTCTCGGGGGCAGGAACTCCTGGCTCATGCTGGCCTGTAACCTGCCTCTACCCCAAAGTGCTCACTCTTCCTTGAGTACATTCAGAATGTTCTTTTTTAACCACATGCCTGGTGGGAAAACATGCAGAGCGGAAGTTATTGCTGGTGCAATAAGAGTAAGGAAGAGAAGGGTGCCCCCTTTCTTTTTCAGTAGGCTCCAAATGTTGCCTTAGGAATCTCAGCAGCCAGCAGAAGCTCAGGAGGGAAAGTTTTCATTTATTTATATTTACTTCTAATTTTTTAAAAGTAGGCTTCACACCCTACGTGGGGCTTGAACTCACAACCCGGAGGTCAAGAGTCGCATGCTCTACTGACTGAGCCAGTTAGGTGCCCCAAGAAAAAGTTTTCAGTTCAGAAAAAAATTGGAAACCCACTTGTTCGGTCAGACACTGGACTGGAGGCTGGGGAGGATTCTCAGGGGCCAGGGTCTGCCTCTGGAACTTCCTTGTGCCTTTGCAGAGAGCCCAGCTGGCTGCACCGCCCAGTTTAACCCCAAATCCACATTCTCATGGACCATGGGTTGGGCTGCAAACGATGGCCCACCCAAATAGCACCGAACCCCCATGCTACTCAGGGGATGAGTCCTGAAGATTTCCTGGGAATTATTCCAAAAACGAACATTCAAAGGGTCTCCAGGATGGGTTCTTTTCATTTAACTGGAATTGCAAGCTTTTATAGGTAGAAAAATTGTTAGGGGTCCTGGGATCTGACCATCCCACATTTCCTGGAAGGAGCAAAGGCCCCGGATGGGGGACTTAGGCAACTTCACAAAGTCAGTTAGAGGCCCAGCTGGAGTTAAAGCCCCTCATCCAGGTGGCATCCCCAGGACTCCGGCCGTTTGGTCCCAGTGGCTAGTTTCCACCATCCTCCTTCTTCCCATCACTCCATATTCCTGTCTTTCACTTTTTTTTAGAAAAAGAAATATTTTCTTTTTTTGCAGTCTGAGTTACTGATACATCATCCCCCCCCCCGCCATTTAAACAAGCTTCTGTTTACTGAGTCCCACAAAGAGTTGGTACTTTTAAAATGAAAATACATGTTCAAAGTTGGCAACTTAGTCATCTTAAATCTGTTACATGTTTGAAGCATGAGTGGAAGAGTAACTATGGCAAATCTGGATGAGACACTTGGCATTAATATTGCAGTCCTTGATCTTATATCCTGCGTGTGCTGTGGACATCAGCTGTATGCACCTAAGTGAAATATTCCTTTAAAAACCCAGAACCAATTATATTGTTATTAAACTGTCTCTGTATTCAAGACAGATGAAATCACATGAATTCACTTAGTAACTGATCAGAAGTTCCTTTTTTTTTTTTTAAGGTTTTATTTATTCATTTGAGAGAGAGAGAGAGAACATGAGGGAAGGGGAGGGGCAGAGGGAGAGGGAGAAGCAGACTTTCCACTGAGCAGGGATCCTGGCTCCAGGCTCGATCCCAGGACCCTGAGATCATGACCTGAGCTGAAATCAACAGTTGGATGCTTAACGGACTGAGCCATTCAACTGCCCCCGATCAGAAGTTTTATCGAAATGTTTTAGAGATTAAGTGACAGCCATTTAAGTGGTACTCTCAAACAAAGAAAATAAAGTAACTTGGGGGCTATTGAAAAAAAGGGTTTAGTACCATCGAACGTTCTAAGAACACTTACCACTGCAGTAGGAACAGATGATCTTTAGGAAGCAGTTTTCCTGCTGAGCCCACTGATCTGCAGAAGTCGAGCTCCTCTGGAAGGCGCAGCCCGGACGTTTAGTGATGGACTCGGCCACTCTGGTCAGCACAGGCATGCTAAGACTGAGGCCAGCCGGTTCAGAAAGACCCCAATAAGTGCAACTCCAGCTTTCTCCAGGTTGGCATTTGTGTGCAGTCCCATTTCAAGATGGCAAGACACCGACTTCGTTTGCTGTTGCCCTTGTGTCCGTGGTCCCCTTCGGCAAAGAACACGGTCAGACTCATTTCTGCCAGTTCTCCTTCTTTGCACTTAAAACTTGGCCCTGGAGCAAAAGCAAGATTATCTCTCTTACCCCTCACATGGATCTCAACATGAGAAGCAATTTTCACAAATGGTTCCCCGAAGTACTGATAAGGGCTGCGGAAAGATTGAAAAGCAAAGACCTTATTTGTTCTCAGAGGTGAGGGGAGCCGCTGTCCACAGAGGGGATGGGCAAACGGTCACAGGAAAACCCTGCTGGATCACACAATCATTGCTTTCCCTACCAAGTTCCAGCTTCCTTCCAGATCCTTCTGTAACAACTGGCCAATGCTAGATTAGCGATGAGGCGTCTGCCCACCCAGGATGTGCGAAGCACAGGTTCCTGTGAAGGGTTTCTTTTGTTCATAGTAACGAGCATCCGCATGGGCTTCCCCACCCCCACTGGCATGACCTCACCAGGTGTGTCTGCTCCAATGATGCAGGAAAAGTGGCCACTCCTTGTGGCTTCTGAATCACACACTGGGCCACTGTCATGAAGCCACCGGCAGAGTTTAACAAGGTTGAACTTTTAAAATGTTCTTTGGTTCCTATGGTTGTCTTTAGTCAAGAATTGGTCATCTAGGGGCGCCTGGGTTGTGCAGTCCGTTGAGCGACCGACTCTTGATTTTGGCTCAGGTCATGGTCTCAGGGTCTGGAGATTGAGGCCAGGGTCTGGCTCTGTGCCCAGCATGGAGTCTGCTTGGGATTCTCTCTCTCCTTCTCCCTCTGCCCCTCCTCCCACTCTCTCTCTCTTAAAAAAAAAATGATAAAATTAAAGAATTGGTCATGTGGGTTCTGGACATATTTACCAAAGAAAAGAACTTCTTGTGACTGTGGGTAGGTCCAGAAGAGTTCCCAACTCAGAGAACATCGTTCTTGGCGTAGGAAATGCTTTCTCCTCCTGTGTTTTGAGTGCTTATCATTTCTTCTTCTGCTGCTATATTTATAGCCTGGCCTCAGTACCTGTGATATCCTTCGGTCTAGAAAGCTTCTGAACCAAACTAAGCAGCTCATTCTGTTATAAAATGTATTGGTGCACTTTCTGTAAACTTGCTGATATTTCACTGGGCATTTTAGTTGCGTTCTTAGAACCATAGTCTTAGAATATGTAGACCAACCTTCCTTCGCCTTTTAAAAAATCTTCTATCACTTTTTGCAAAATATAGAAAAATGTCCCCCTACTCCTGTCCTCAGAGATAATACGTATCTATAGGCTTTACCTGTAGCAGTATATTTGTTCTACAGAGCTATGGTAAAATCTCTTTATAAGGGTCTTTTAAATTGTTTTCTTCCAGTGTTTTTTTTTTTTTTTGATAAAACCAGAAATAATATTTTCAACCTTTGGAAGTGAGAAATACATTTGTAGATGCTACTTTTTCTGTTTGAACTTGAGGTTGCTTGAACCCGGCAGGAGGACAAAGCTTCAGACAGTGCCCACCACTGTCTTGTCTTAGCTGGTGGTCCAACCTCTGCTCAGTCACCCGGGCCCCAAACCTGGGACCCCTCCTGGACTACCCTGACACCCTCTCTGCACTTCACATCCAATCAATTACCAAGTCCTGTTGACTTTATTTTCTTTCTTTTTTGGGTCCTGTTTGGGGCCAGCAGTTGGCAAGCCCTTCCGTGTGTAAGACATGTGACACCTGTACTCTGAGGAGCCCCACAGTTTTATCAAGTTTGCCTACTTACTCTTCGGTTTACTAGGTGGCCCTGAAAAAGAGATACATTACCATCCTAGCTCTCTGTGTTAGCTTGCCATTGCTCGGTAACTACCCACAAACACAGTGCCCTAAACAGTAACCCGTTCTGTATCGGAGGCCCGAGGGTTGGCTGCCGTGGACTGACCTCAGTGGGACTCGGCTGGGAGGCTCGGCTGGGCGCCTCCGTTCCACGTGTCTCTCACTCACCTTGGGAGAGCAGTTGCGCCAAAGCAAGTTCTTCCCAGGGTGATGTGGACTCTACCCTGCAACTGTCACCGTCCTAGGTGACGTCACTACCATCTCTTACTGGATTAGTGTCCAATCTGACCCTTCCCCTGCCACCCATAGAAGTTGGTCTCCCTGCATCTCTCCCAACCTATTTATTCCCCCCATACAAACTTCATCCTGCTGAAAAACTTCAATAGCTTCTTACAGCCTCAGGCCAAGGCTCCCTGGGCCTTCCACAGTGTGCTCCCTGCGTTTTGACTCCTCCTTGGCAGCCTCCATCCTGGGCTGCCTTTAGTTCCTTGCATGGTGCTCTCCTCCTGCCGTGCCCCCCGCCCCGCCCCTGCCTGATTGTGGTCTTTGCATACGCTGTTCCTCTTGCCTAGAGAGCTCCTCTCTCTACCCTTTGTCCAGCCAACTCCTCATTTAATCTTCAATTTAAATCACCCTTCTCTCAGGAAGGGCTTTCCAGATACTCCCCATCAGCTCCTAGAGGACCTTTATTTCACTCTTTGTAACACTCCTCAGACGTGTCCTTTGTCATCCAGTTCCCCTGCTGGGCTGCAGGCTCTGTGAAGGCAGGGGCTGCCTTGCTCACTGGTCTCCCCCTGGCACACGGCACCAGCTGGCTCGCAGTCTGTACTGAGTGACAGAAAAGACCAGCAAACGGGGTGGCAGGGAAAGGTCTGCAGATGACCCGGGGATGCCTAGGATCTCGGTTTTCACACCTGCAGATCCGGGGGTTGGACCAGGTGGGCTCTAACGCCAGGCAGCTCTGCCATAGTGTCATCTCTGCAGACGCCCCCCTCACCTGTCCCCTTCGCTCCTGAATGCCGGGTGGCGGTGTTGGTTGTATTCAGGGGCTGGAGCTGTCGGACAAAGGGAGTTAAAGGTAACTGCTGTTGTTGGCAGGGCAGAGTAGACGTGAAGCAGCCAGACCAACAAAGTGTCATCTCTGAAGGTTTAGAGAATAGCCATGCTTGGCCAATGGTTTTGTCTCAGAGGTTAACTCGTACTGACATTTCTCATTTGCTAAATGCGGACACCGGAAAGAGATCTCCAGACCCCAGTTCGAATCCCTCCTTCAGAACAGCCCAGCACGCTAGAGGTCTGTGGGGCTGACTGTGATGTGGGGCTCCGGTCAAGCACGGAAAACGCTTAAGTATAGAAACAGAGATCATGCCCACGGGCACGACACTTTAGTCAAAACTCTAGAGTCCACCTTGGGTCCTCTGAGTTGAGGAGTGCCCAGTGCAAGGCTCTGCCTGCCTCACCTGTGCCTGGAGGACAGGCTCAAGACTGTGGATTTTATGGTACAGGATTCTTTCATGTCCTTCTATTCCTAATGCATAGTTATTCTTATCTGAGTCACAAAAATTAGCTGTTTGAGGCTTTGGGCCTGTTCAAACCCATTCATGGGCCTTAATTAACATAAAAGTGACCTGCTGTTACATCCTGCAGAAGGAGCTGAGTTTGCTTGGTCCACTGCCTCTGTGACTCAAATCTGGGGGGCGGGGAAGTCTCCTCTGAGCAGATACCCTGCTAGTAACTTGACACTTCTGGGGACAGGCTCAACCCTGAACTTAGGTTTCCAAGTAGCAGCTGCTTTAATTAATTAAGTATAAATCAGAGGTGACATCCCTTAGCTAGTCCTTGGACCATATCCTACTGACGCAGAGTGGAAAAAGTGACCCAGAGCCGTACATCCCAGGATAGGTGACTCTGTCCCATGACAGTCAGCTGAAGGGACAGAGCACATTTCCCACGTCACATACATTCACTGTCTGCTCTGCACTGTAGCCCTAACATTGTTTGTGGGGTTAGGGGGTCAGGTCCAAGACCTACCAAGGTGCAGGCGTATGAGTTTCAACGGGCAAAAGCTTTCTGAAATCCTCAGTGGTACAGCCAAACAGAAGGAATACACTTGGAATCTATTCTGAACGCACGGTTACAATAAAATCCACAATCTATGAGTGAGGAGGGCAGATGTGATCTTTCCACATGGGAGAGGATGTGGACCCAGACTGTTCTCAGTTGACTCACATGACTGTAAGAATTAGAATGACAGGGGCTGTGGGTCAGTGGCAGGCTCAGGGACACTGTCACAGTGATTTTAGGAGCTGTAAATATTTATATGAGCCTGTTCCAAACCTCAACACCTAAGTCATGAATTCACTTAGTGCTGTTTATGAAGGTAAACAAGTCACTCGGATAGTATCTGGGTCCCCCATAAAATCCCCAGAAACCAAGTTAAGTTATTTAACACCTCCTTTTTATGTTTTTAGCTTCTGTGTTTCCAAAGTTAATAGCACACAAATGTCTTTATTACCTGCAACATCCTCAAACAGCAGTTTTCCCGAACTGACTAGACAGTAAAAACACTAGGGGACTTTTAACAATGTAGTATAAATGATCATGTCTCACCTCTCGCTTACTGAGTCAGAATCGAAGGGGAGGGAAGCACCGAGAAATTCCTCTTAAAAAACTCTCCAGTTCTGCAGATGCTTATGGCTCTGTGAAGGGAGCTCGGGAAAGCTAGCTTTGGGAAGCAGTGCTGAGTGGCCCTTCCCCAACCTCAGGGTGGGCTGGAGGCACCTGGATGTGTTAGACTCAAGATTCGGATTCACAGCTTTTGGGGTGCAGCCTGAAATTCTGCATTTCCAGCCAGCTCCCAGGTGGGGATGATGGTGCCCATCCTCAGACCACACTTGGAGTAGCAGGGCCGGTAGGATCCTGTTGCCAGGTGGGGAGCCACAGGCGGGCCCCTCTCTGGTTGCACTGGGCCCAGGTATAAACTGCGGGATGCGCCCTCTACCCCTTTGGCCCTGCCCTACTCCCTGCTGCTCTCCAAATCTTGGGTGCCTAGACTGGCCTCCCCAAAGGGAGGGCTCAGCTCAGGTTTGGACCCTCCCTCTGGGCCCCCGCCGCCCTCTGCAGGTCCAGCCTCAGCAGGAAACGAAAGTGCATTCATCGTCAGGAGTGTATTTGGCATGAGAAGGTGTAGGGAGACAATTCTGTTTATTAACAACGAAGAGAGACAGAGTGGAGGGCTCTATACAAGTGGCGATGAGACACAAAAGAGGAGTGCGGTGGAGAGGAGACACAATAATACACAACATTATTCCGGGCGAGCTCTGCTCGTCACTCTAACACTTGAATCAAGGACAGCCAGCCACCCTTTTCCACTAAGGCTGCAGAAGAATGGAACCTGGACTCAGTTTATCAGCTCCTATAGGGCAGGCCGAGCAAGAAGCAATTCTAAGCTGATGGAAGAGGCCACTTGTGGTCTGTGGGGGCCCCCAGCCGAAGCGCAGACTGGGTGCTGAAGCTGGTCCACAGCTGCCGGGGGGCGGGGGGAGGCTGGTCCCAGCCCCCTAGGTCCTCGGTGTCTCTTGATTCTCAATGATAAGCTTGTTAGTCGAATACATTTGGCCGATGTGGACCTGAAGGCAAAGAAAGACACAGACTCCATTAGCTGCAAAAGGTCAGAAAGAGCATTTCTAACATTTAAATGCCAACGTCTGCCATCACAGGTCTGTTCCTTGCAGGGAACTGCATCGCGGGGCTGCATCGCGGGGCCAAGTGCAGTCACCGGGTTGGCCTTGGCTAATTCCCCACACCCTCCAATTCCTACTTCCTTCACTGTGAGAACAAGTTAGAGATCCACACTTTTTGGCCTTTGCAATGGCACCAGCAGCTGTGGCCTTGGTTCCTCGAGCTGTCCTGAGCAGGCTGAGACCACCCGGATGTGTGCATAGCAGCTCCTCACCGAACATAACCCGCTTCCTTTAGAACCGGCTCTTCTATAAGGAAAGGCTTTCAGCATGAAGCAGAAATGTGTCTTGCCTATGCTGGGCTAGACTGCGGGTGGCATTAAGGGCCCTGGAAGCGACATGGCTGCCTGTCTGTTCCAGGGAGGGCTGAGGACTGTGGTCTGTGTTCTTTCACTTCTTGCCTCTTGCCTTTCCTGCCCTTTTGTTTCTCAGTGTCCTCTTACACTTGAGTGTTTCTGATCCTTCCTTTGGAACAAAGGGTCTTCACGAGTTTCTCCAAAAGCGTTTCCTAAGTGGTACTTTCTTAGAAATGGGTACAACTGGTACAGAAATGATTTCAGAGCAATCGGTCACTATCTATGGGTAATTTGGGGCCTTTGCTCTTTCAGTAAATGAGGGAACCTCTCAATGGCTATAGAAGCTACCCAGAGCAGCCAGGGGTCAGAATCAAGGCCCTAATGTGGTTTTCCCAACTTGCTTTAATATTCTATTCTATTTTTTTTTTTAAAGATTTTATTTATTTATTTGACAGGGATAGAGACAGCCAGCAACAGAGGGAACACAAGCAGGGGGAGTGGGAGAGGAAGAAGCAGGCTCACAGCGGAGGAGCCTGATGTGGGACTCGATCCCAGGACCCCGGGATCATGCCCTGGGCTGAAGGCAGACGCTTAACCACTGTGCCACCCAGGCACCCCAATATTCTATTCTATTTAAAAAAAATATTTATTTATTTGAGAGAGAGAGAGTATGCACAAGCATGAGGGAGGGGCAGAGGGAGAGGGAGAGAGAATCCTCAAGCAGACTCCCGCTGAAGTGTGATTCCAACATGGGGCTCGATACCAGGACTCAAGATCATGACTTGAGCCAAAGTCAAGAGTCGGAAAGTTAACCTACTGAGCCATCCAGGTGCCCCATCTATTTTATTTTATTTGCACACAGTCAACATACCACATTACACTGTTGCAGGTGTACAACATAATGATTCAACTTTTCTGTATCTTATGCTGTGCTCACAAGTGTAGCTGCCATTTATCACCACACGACGCTACTACAACACTATACTCCCTATTCTGTATCTTTTATCCCCAGAACTTATTCACTCCATCACTGGAAGCATGTATCTCTCACTCTCCTCCACCCCATTCTGCCTATCCCCTCCCCAGACCAGCAACCATCAGTTTGTTTTCTGTATTTACAGGTCTGATTATACTTTTTGTTTGTTTATTCATTTGTTGTTGTTGTTTTTTTTTTTTTAGGTTCCACATATGAACGAAGTCATTTGGTATTTGTCCTTCTCAGTTTGACTTACTTCACTTAGCATAACACACTCTAGGTCCATCCACATTGTTGCAAATGGTAAGATCTCATCCTTTTTTATGGTTAATACTCTACTTTGAAATGATGGCCCACGGAAGGGGGAGATTTTGTCACTACTAAGGTACAATTTTGCTCTCCTACGATGACACCCTGAAAGACCATCTGAATGTTCCCATTTTCCCAAGCCATTGGTTATGTCTTCTGGCACACACTTGCACAGAGGTGCCTGATGGCCTGGGAGCACTAGTAACTGACATGCATCACGGTGCCAGGGGAAAGTGAAGGAAGAGGTCAGAGCTGCCAGATTATTGACAAAGAAAGCCAAAGTACAGAGTGGAGATTTAGGGGTATAAGGATGATGGTGTAGATATTTTCACTGCAAGTCAATTCCTTAATTTGACAAAAGAGAAAAGGAGGTGGTGGTGGTGGTGAAGAGTGCTCTGCACCATTCCCAACAGAAGTCGGTGATGATCTCTGCTCCTGTGTCCTCAGTCTCCCTTCCTCCTGTCAGTATAAAGAACACCTATGGCTTCAGATGCAAGCAGGAAGGGTGGGCCTGGGATTCTGTGGACCACACTCTGCATAACATTGTCTTAAACCATCTTGAGGGGTGAGATTAGCTGGATGGCGTTTCATGACAAGTGGAGCACAGAGGCTTGTCTTGGCCTCCCTTCTTGATGACCCGGAATAGCTGCGGGGTGAGCGGAAGCCATATGCACCCTACTCCAGAGAGGAGGCAGAGAAGCAGTGTTCACCACACTGGATACCATACGGTTTTATTTTCAGACGCTCAACAGACAAATGGGCCCACTATCAATGCTTTTTAGAAGGAAGGCTAAAATACCAATTATTTTAAAAGGAAAAAAAAAGAATCAATTTTTGGGGGGATGTCTAGGTTAATAAAAATAATTTTATGCAACAGCTCAAATGATTCATTTACTTTTATCAGTGGCTGCTGGGGAGAAAGGTGGGGCTCACGCTCTCCTTGTTCTGACTTAGCTGCTTTCACAGCATAGTTTAGGACAGTCCTAGGCACATAGAAAGTGCTCAGTTAAGTACTTGGTAACTAAAAATAGCAGTGTCTAAGCATCCCTGGTTATAACCAAGGCTCTATGTCCACAAGTTCTAAAACCTCGATCTGTAAGTCATTGTGCAGTGCTTTGGTGGTGAGCTACCAGTGGAATTACAGAACTGACAAAGGCAAGTCAATGAAAGTAGCAACAGGACCATGTTATTATAACAAGAATGCTCACTCACTGTTAAGGAAAATCAAATGATTTAAATTTGGCCCAGCAGAAAGTTTAAAGCTGTAATCCAGGACTATAGGGATTAACCCAGGGCAATTACAGAAGATGGAAGAGAAATATCCGTTCACACAGGGAGGAAATATTAAAAAGTTATCCCAATGAGAGCTGCAGAGGCGAGGCAATAAATGTTTGCGTAACAGTTGCGTTGCATTTATTTTGTCTATAAAACGTGTCAGCACACATGGGGGGCCAGCTGGGGATGGATGCTGCGGTGCTAATGACGGAGCATGTCACTTCTGAGCTGGAGGTGAGAGGAACCGGTCAATGAAGTGAGGAAGTACGGTTACCAGCTTCAATTAACAGCCCTTCCAGAAGCCGCGAGGGGCTTCGCCAGCCACATCCGACTATTACCATGCATAAGTTGGTCATTAAAGCTGATCACACTTTTATTCTATAAACTTCAAGAGTTGGCATTAGAGTCCATTAGAAAAATACACAGCTTACTCAACTGCAAGTAGATGGGCTGACTGGCTGGCCCAGAAACACTTCAGAGCTCTGAGACTCATTAGGCAAAATGACCTGCTGGGGAGGAAGGAGGAGGATCCAAGAAAAGAAAATTTAGTACAGTGTTTCAGGTCTTCATTGCTCACTCATCTGCAGCAACGCACTGTCTCCTGTGCAACACATCTCAGTCTGATTTGGACTCAGTGGAGCTGGGCTCCATCACCAGGGGTGGGGGCGGTGGGGAGGCTGCACTGGGGCCTCTGCCACTTCCTGCCTATTTCACACCATTGAGGAGAATCAAAGCAATAGGAGACTTGAAGAAAATGCACCAATTGCCCCAGATACTTCTAGGGCTCCATTGCATTCACTGTCTTCACGTTGAGAGGATTAACTAAGAACAGTAGTGGGCATGCAGTCGGGGCTTGTTAAATGTTCCTGACGTGGATGGTGTCGTGCACCGCCCGTCTGCTGTGGAGAGGAATACCATGGGGTGTCAGATCTTGACCTCAAAGGTCTCGAAGCCTCTTCAGCCTCTGGCCGTACCACTCTACGATTCTGTAATTGTTAAACACACCCACACTGTGGAGAGGGTGTCAGGGATGTCTCACACCACCTCCTGGTTTTGAACTTGAGCTTCCTGGGCTGGACGTGAGGACTGGCGGACCCTCCTCATCTCTGCTCTGGGCCCCGGCCTCCTGTCCTCTGGGACCACGATGCTTCCAGATGGCCATCAGAGTGGTCTGGGGTGAGGAGGTGCCCTGGGCACTGAAAAGCTACGGGACAGATACTGACACCTGGCTCTGCTGGAGAAGCTTGGGGCTGGACTGTCCCTGCTCTCTGCCTTCTCTGAGGATGGTAAAACCACCCGGGTAGGGACGGTTCCCTGTCCGATGGGGGACAGTGACAAAACCTGCCTCTGGCATTGTAGTGATCACACCACTACTACCAATGATGATAACGCTATTACTACTAAAAAATAAAAATGATAGTGATGATGAAAGGTAACAGTCACATTTAATGAGCAATTTACTGTGTGCCAGGCACTGTTCTAAATATTTAATTAATTTAATTAATTGACTATAAGTACTTAATTCTTCCTGTCTCGACAACTTTATGAGGAAGATACCATTATCATTATCAATTTACAGGCTTTCTACAGGCAAACCCCATCTTTGGTATTTAATTTCCATATTTGGAAGGAGTGTGATTGCTCAAGATGGGCATACCCTTCCATTTCAGATGTAAGAAGCCAGCAGCAGATCACACTGAAAATATGATGAGAAAAGACAGTAACAACAGTCACAACAACAATAAAAACAACACACCTAGACATAACCCTAAAAAGAATGTGCAAGGTTGTAAGAAAGAAAACAATAAAACTTAAAAACATAAAATGAGTTTGAATGATATATACCATGTTCATGGAAGACTGACTCATATAAAAACGTCAATCTTTTGCCAAATTATTATTTCTTTTTAAAAAAGATTTTATTTATTTATTTGACAGAGACAGCCAGTGAGAGAGGGAACACAAGCAGGGAGAGTGGGAGAGGAAGAAGCAGGATTCCCAGTGGAGCATGGAGCCTGACGTGGGGCTCGATCCCAGGACCCTGGGATCACGCCCTGAGCCGAAGGCAGATGCTTAATGGCTGAGTCACCCAGGTGCCTCCCAAATTAGTTTGTTTAACATGATAATGAAAATCTCAATGGGATTTTCTGAGATATGTGAGGAAACAACTTTCATGCTTCTTTGAATGAATACAAAGTCAAGAATAAGAATAAGGAAGATATTAAAGCATTTCTAAGACACAGTTGAAACAACTGGCACTGGCCCAAGGAGAGAGAAATGAGCAGAGTAAGAGTTAGAAAGCAGACCCTACTGAACAGAGGTAGTTAATACATAAAATCATATTCATGGGGGTTTGGGGCATAGCTTGAAAAGGATGTGGTAACTGGAACATTTCTTTGAAGTCTCCTATTGACCTTCATATAAATGGTGTATTCTGTTCTGTAATATACTTATACTCACTTTATAAAAATGTTCTCCCAATCTGTCAACTAACTCTGGCCCTTTGGGAAGATGCACTTTATTTACCCTGTGCCTTTGAGTGCCTCCCGACACACCCAGTTCAGAGGCATCTTTTTAATTTCCCAAGGTAGTTACACTTGATAGGGGCTTTGAAAAGTCCCCCCAAAACCTATGAACCGCCAATATAAGTGAGTCTTTGATAGCAGAATTTCAGCTTTGGGCCTCCCGTCAGACCACACGTTCTGCTGACTGCCGCCTGTCCGTTTGCCCCACGGAAAGTGGGAAGGACATCTGTGCCCCTCCTCTGACCTATAATGATGTCAGACAGTTTTCCATGCTGCCTGCAGCTCTCTCCACAATTCTCCCAGTGATATCCCAGAGTGGAAGGTCACTGTCACAGCCCTGCCAGAGTAGAGTAATTGCTATAACAACCATTTTTCAAAGAGACCATTTTTTATCATACTTCATTTCCTAATAAGCTTTTAAAGAAACGAACTGAAATAGGGATACATGAAATTATATATAATTCTTCTTTTTAGCAGTAAGAGGTAAAATCCAAAATCATGAATATAGGTCATAGTCTTCCTCTAAAAATAGCTCTTGATGCATATGCTCTTTTTCTTTCTAGAATTTGGTAGCCTACGTTGTTTTTCAAAATGTTTACATATAGTAACATAATACTATTGCTTTTGAATTTGCTATCATTTTATGAAATAGAAGAATGCTTGAAATGGCCAAAGTAGATCTTTGAGAAGTCAGTCCACAATTAGTACAGCAGAGAAAGAAGGCCAGTCCAAAAAATCCAGAGATGAATCTCGTCTTCCTCTCTCCACACATGCTCCATTTCCATTCAACTCTGTGAGCCTTGAATTTTAGATGCTGGATATTCCTAATGTGGAGGGTGGTGGTGAGGAGCTGACTTCTTATTTTCTCTGTGATATTCCTGGTAGAGTGGTGAACAAATTCTTACCTCTTCTCTAAAAACCCATGTCACAATTAATACTTAGCGTGTTTCCTCCTCACTGGTAGGGACAGGAGACACCCCAGATGTAGCATTGTGTCCTCTCATCAGCATGACCAGATGCCCACTGTCCCAGCATGATTATTAATAGAGCCTTCTTTCACTCTCAAAGGTCCCCACGTGTGATGACAAATTATATGGTTGTCCTATCTCTCATCCACCATTGTTAGATTTCTAGGCCATTCTGTTGTTTTTCTGCATGTCTGATGTTCAGTTAAAAAATTTTTAAAAAGCCCACCAAGAGATGGCCTCTTTCTTTTGTATCCCAGGCCATCAGAGTAAAGGAAATCAAACCATTGTAATGGGTCTCAGAAAACGGTGGCCTCAAAGAGCCTGAAGTCATGGGCAGCCAGCAGGGGTTCCCATTCCACCAGCATACTGTCCCCTCTGCAGGAATGAGTCCTTTTTGAACAAATATACATGTAAGGCAGTGGTTTCTAACAAGACAGGCCTCAGAACCATGGGGTCGGCTTTCAAGGATACACATGGCTGGGCCCCACTCATGGAGTTTCTCATTAGGGAGGTGGGAGTGGGGTCCGTGAATGTCATCATTCTCTTGCTTCTGATTGGCACCCCTGAGTGAAGAAGGAGCATAAATATAACCGCCTTCAGGCTCAGTATTTTTTATTAATATTTTAAAATTATCAGGTTTTTTTTTCCCAGTGGGTGAATATTTTTCCAAAAAACAAACAAAAAGCCAGGGTTGATTTTTACCCACCAGGTGCTCTTTCAGCATAGCCCTTCCAGAAGGTATGGTGATGGACTATAAGACCAGGTTGGGCGAGGGAGGTGTCTTTGTACCTCAGTGTTGCTCTAGGACGCCACACTGTTACTGAAGGCCAGGGAATCTTCCTACACCTGTTCTTTAGAGCTACTGGGCGTTTGTGGGTGATTTCTACCTGCGAGTCTGGACCACTGCTCTTGGTGGGCAGACAGTTATAGTACAGGAGACAGGCACTAGCTGTCTTCCTACTTTATCCAGATATTCTCCCTCCCCCGCCCCTGAAGCACAGCTGACCACGTGGGGACAGTGGATACAAACAGTCGGTGGTGAAACATTGCATAACTAAGGCTCTGCAAGATGAAAGCATCCAAATGGCAAGCACGCATGTTAGCACCACCGAGACTCGGTCACCGAGCCCTTCTTGGAACCGGGGAGAACTCAGGACCCAAACAGCACGTCAGAGTGAAGCCTGGCAAATCCCTGGGATGGTGACAAGAGCCCAGGCAAAGCGCCAGAGATGCAGGCCTTCCTGCACCGCGCTGGCTGCACCTCAGCCCCTGAACTCAGCGCTTCGGGTCACCAAACGCACAGCAGCAAGACCAGAATCCCAGCACCGCTATTATTAGTTACAAGGTGATGCAACTGTCTCGGCTGGCGAGTCCTGGGATGGGCTGGGACCAGCAAGCTCTTGACTGAAAGCTTATCAACCTGCTTGAGGAAGATCCTTGACGAATTTTCTGGGCCAATCAATCAGGTGCTATTTTATCCCTTCAGGGACACTTTTTTCAGGGTCAGCTTGATTCAATTCTGATTTTACTTTTTTTTTCCCTAGAGGGGGAGAGGGAGGGGAGGAGCAGAGGGAGAGAGAGAATTTTAAGCAGGCTCCACGCCCAGGGCGGAGCCTGGGGTGGGGGTGGGGGGGCTCAATCTCACAGCAATGAGATCCTGACTTGAGCTGAAATCAAGAGTCCAATGCTTAACCAACTGAGCCATCCAGGTGCCCCTCAATTCTGATTTTACATTTGCTTTAAGCAAATATAACTGAAAAGGTTAGGGTGGAAAAAAAATAAAGAAAGAGAGAAATAGAGAAAGAAAGAAATACTGAGTTAGATGATTACTCACCACTTCAGACAACTGTTTCTAGAGACTTGCAGATTGACTGTATTTCATTTGGTTTGGCTCTGTCCCCCTCCTTAGATGGCAGACGGCACCACACGGGGTCAGACGGTACAGAGCATGGTCACTCACACTACTCTGTTTGATGTTACAAGTTCTTCACCTTGTGGGCTTCCAGGCTCTGGGAGAGCACTGAGGCACCTGTCACCTGAACAGATTCACAACTCCCACAGCAGTTCCAAAGTCAAGGCTATACAGAGTCAAAGAAAAGGCTCTGGACACTGAAAAAAGTTTCCAGAGTATGAACCAGAAGATGCACTTATAATTCTTTTTTAAAATTCAGGCTTGTGAAGTGTGTGGATTTACTGGCTTCTTATATATACATACACATATATATGTATATATACATATTTTAGATTTTATTTATTTATTTGAGAGAAAGTGAGCAAGAGAGAGCACAGCAGGCTGAAGGGCAGAGGAAGAAGCAGACAAGCCCAATGTGGAACTTGATCATGACTGGGACTTGGGGATCATGACCTGAGCCAAAGGAAGGCAGATGCTTAACCGACTAAGCCACCCAGGCATCCTACTGGCTTCTTTTAAAAACAAGGATAAGTTTGACGCTTTTGGTGTTCGGAAGTCAGCAGAGACCCAGTGTCCCCAGATGAGCATCTCCTCCCCTGCTGT
This sequence comes from Ailuropoda melanoleuca, assembly GCF_002007445.2. Taxonomy (NCBI): domain Eukaryota; kingdom Metazoa; phylum Chordata; class Mammalia; order Carnivora; family Ursidae; genus Ailuropoda; species Ailuropoda melanoleuca. The sequence goes on along the minus strand of NC_048222.1, from coordinate 21,007,866 downwards.
GCTCACACTGCTCATAGACCTGGGTTTGCCCGACCAGTTTCTCTGCAACAATCCCATGCTTAGCAGCTTCTGATGGAACACCATGGCCGTTGGCAGCTGCCCTACCTCCATCTCTGGGGCCGGGGCCGGAGCCTGGCTCATGCAAGAAATGGTGTGAAACAACAGAAACAAACAACAAGTCAAACTCCACCCTTTCCCTCCAACTTGCCCTTTGTCAAGTGCAGCATCTCTACATGTCAGGACACAGATCTTTCTTTCAAACAGCTGCCTTGCATTTCTTTGCATCCATCCCCGCGGGGACCTGCTACGTCATATCCAGGGACATTAAGACAGATGGTCAGCAACATCCTTACTTTCCCAGGGCCTGGGAACCTTCTGGGAATGGTATTAAACCTCAAACGACATTGGGGTCAGACATACAACAACACGTTTGACTAAGTGCCTCTCTTCTGTCTCTCCCCATCCAGAAGTCAGGTTGAAAAGAGCACCAAAATGAACATGAGAGAAGAACACCCACGTGAACTGAAAGCCTGGCAGGGCCTTAGAGGGAGCACCGTGTCCTGATGCACTAAGAAGCTATGCTTGCCCAGTCTCTCACCCAGCACTTGGGGCAGGGGTGGGACAGTGGATGTCAGCAGTGATGGGCAGTCAGTGGACAGTACCTCTGCTTAACGTGGTTCACCTCTACAACAGCCTAATCCTGAACCCACCATCTTCCATCTTCCACAAGCCCCCCAGATTGGCAGGGTCTAAGGCACTTAAGTACACATGTAAGGACTCTTGGGCGTTCTCAGAAATGTCTGGGGGAAGGGAATCACTAGAAAACACGGGGTCTCCGTTGGCCAGGGGATCAGGCAAAGCTGACATTCAGCCAGTATGTACCAGACTTGTTAAAATTAAAATGTTCAATGACCACCAAACTGTGGGTCAATGGCTGCTGCTCAGGGACCTTCCCTCCGAGGGTCCATGATGTCTGGACCTCACACTCAGGGTCCTCCCTCCCTCCTGCCACTTCCAGGGCAGGATGCCCAGGCCTCACACTCAGGGTCCTTGTCTGGCTTGGTGGGTTGTTGTCCTGCACGAGCTTGGCCAGCTTTCATCCTGAGGGGTAAAGGCCTATGCCATATTGGTGGTTAAACGCAGAACAACACCCGTAGGGTAGGGGCTTTGGAGGATAAATTTGGGCTATTACTGCAAAGGTATGCATAGTATATGCAGGCCTCTGCTCATAGGCTCACATTTTCTTGTTTCTTTCTAGCATGCTGCAGGGGAGACGTGAAGACAGCTGAACAGAATGGCCTATAGTTTGCTCCTGGACGTTATTGTGGATGAAGGAGAAAGGGAAGGCCACAAGCTAGAGCCTGAAATGACACCATGCGTCTGATGAGACAGGGGGCTGGAGCTTCTCTTTTGGTGCCAGCCCAGTGTGGTGACTTTTTGGTATTCCTTAGCACTCACAAGGTCAAGGAGAGGGTGGGGGAGCTTTCTGTCTCACCAAGCCCACCTCCCTGATCCTTGGGGCTCTTGTAGGACACAGGGAACTTGCCATCAGCTTACATGGCCTCCACACTGTCCCTGAAGCCCAGTTACTGAACATACCTTCCAATTAAAAGCCCGGGAAGGCAAGAACTGACCCCAGAAAGGCTCTACTGACTCTCAAACAGAAGGATCCATGCCAACATCGCATCATCGCCAACGCCAACAGAAAAGATGTGCATCTTTTCTTTTCTCCTGTGGCTGTGCCCACTATGCCTCCACCATGTGACAGGCACTCCAGATTTCTGAGGCTTGCCACAGAGGGAGGCTGCGCTGGTGGAGGAAATAACCAGTCCCTAATCTACTGAGGGAATCATCAGTCAAGAAGTGAACTGCAGTCTGTCTCCCCAGCAGGCGGAGAAAACCCGGTCTCTGAAGGGTGAGCTGCAGACACCCTGCCAGCATTCAGTCGTGGCCAGGACACGTGGCTCTCCTGCCCAGGTTCTGCTTTCACTTGCCACAGAGCACGGCAGGCTGCAGCGGGCCGGATTATCTGGGTGGCCCACCTGCCCCCTTTCGGTGCCCTCCTGGTTTCCCTGGAAAGAGACAATCAGCTCCCAGCAGCCACAGGAGCAGCTTCCTTCCACCCACCCTGGGCGGGGCAAATAAATAGTGACTTTTCTCTTAATGACATGGACTTCCTTTAAACATGCTCATCACCGACTGCTAAGGGGAAAGTGCAAGGAAATTAACCTGCTTGCCCCAACTTTCTGCTGATTTTAAAAAGAGCCTGTGATCATTCTCTTCCGTCAGGGCAACTGCAATCCAGCCTTTTCTTTACTTTCACTTGCTTCAATGAAATCATACTACAGCCTTTTATGCAGATTGTGACAACCTGATACTCTGTGTGTAGTAATTATAGCAACAACTAATATCCGTCTGGCACTTTACAGTTAGTTCATAAGGTATCTGTACACTTTATTGGCTTGTCTGATCCTTGTATGTAGAGCAGACATCATCCTCTCTGTTTTATTTTTTTTAAGATTTTATTCATTTGATAGAAAGAGAAAGCACAAGCAGGGGGAGAGGCAGAGGGAGAGGGAGAAGCCGGCTCCCCACTGAGCAGAGAGCCCCACACAGGGCTTGATCCCAGGACCCTGGAATCCTGACCTGAGCTGAAGGCAGATGCTTAACTAACTGAGCCACCCAGGCGCCCCTCATCCTCTCTGTTTTAAAGAGACCAAAGGTCGAAGAGGTAAACTTAATTTATCCAACATCACAGGGTCAATACTTACGACTCTGAGTTTTTGCAAAGCTCTAAATTCTAATCCTTTAAATTTGTGAGTACGGTGTGGTTTAAAAAAAAAAAAACAGCATTAAAAGAAATTAAGAAAAAAAATCAACCCTATCCCCCCACCTCAAAATCACCTTTATTTTTATTTCTGCAAACCCCTTTAATCCTGTTTATATACGAAACACTCAAAGCGGCTGTTTGCACACTGTTGCGTGCATGTACTATTTACGTGACTGACCGAGAATCCTGACGGCACCCCCCAACCATGTTTCTACACAGCCTTCCCAACTGCGTTTTGTAAACAGTGCATTTCAACAGATCTGTGTCAGCCTCGCTTCTACTAGCTCAGCTGAAAACATGATCGATGCTCGGATATGGTTCTTTAACTCCCCCTGCCTCCTCTTAAAAACATTTTGGAGAGAAGGCTTTTTTCCTGGAAAACATATTATTACTTTTATGAGTCATGTGTCTTTTGCCTCTTTTTTCTACTCTTTCCTCCCCTCTGCCCCCTGCCCCCCGCCCGCGAGCATCTAACTGGGCTACTAGTGTGACTTCAGAAACGTTCAGAAACATGCATCCCTCATGGATGGGATCTCTGAGAGACTCTCAGTTCAGGGAAATGGGGGTACACGTTAAGTAACCACCATGACTGCCCAAAGGCAGTCATTTAGGGAGGAATACACGTTGCCTTGAGACTGGGTTCCGTCTGCCTAGGGGGGTCTCCCCTGGCCCATGTCCAGGCCCGACTCTCCCCACGGCAGGCACACAGCCTCCTGCTCGGCCAGAGCTTCTCTAACTCCCGTGTGCGTGCGTTTGCCAGAGGGCTCTTTGCCAACCCCCAAGACTGACTTAGCAGATCTGGGATGAGGCCTCGGACCATGTTTGGAAAAGTGCTCTGTGGACTCGGGGCCTTCTGTTCTGTCTGTTGCAGCACCAGCCACACTGTCCTGACTTTATATGTTATGCAGTTTATGTGTTTGTCTCTGACACGAGGCTGGAAGCTACCAGACTCAGGGGCTGTGTCTGTCCCAGCACTGTGCCCTTAGCTTCCTTCCCATCCCCTGATGAAGCCGCAGTCTCAGATGAACCTGGAAGTGAGTCCTCATCACACGGCCTGTGGGGTACCTTTTGTGTCCTCGCTGATGTGGCTGGCATAGCCACGGCCCCACCTCGGTCCACGGCACACAGCTTCTAGAATCATCTTTCTCTGATCCTATGAAGGTTCTTGGCAGAGAAAACTGTGGTTTCTTTACTCGTACTGAAGCTGAGCTCTAGGACCTCCACCAACTCTTCTCCCCTTCAGAGCAAGTGGGTGGAGCTAAACACTTGCTTCTGTTGCCTGAACATGGAACCCCGGGGTCAATGCAGGCGGGTCTGAGCCCATGAACCAGTCTGGGTGCCGGCATCCCCATGAGCCGGGACAAGCTGACAGAAGAGGAGGAAGAAAGGAGCCGTGGGAGCCAAGCCTGGCGAGGAAGGGTGCCTCCTGAGGCAGCCCCTCCTGGGAGTGTTCCTCCGTTGTTTAGGAATAACACCTTCTAGCTCCACTCATCTGAAGGAGAGAAACTTTGTCTTCGAGGCAGTCAGCTGTTTTCTAGCAAGAGTGAACCTTGAAGCCTTTGAAGACAGTCCAGCGTTAAAAGCTGCCCTCGGGATGTTCACTTTGACCCCCGAGTCCCACACTTGAGCTGCTGTAAGTAGCTTTCCTTGGGGTTGACTTCTGATTTGCTTTTCGGTTCAAGTAAGGTGGCTGCCCCTCTTTTATTTACTTATTATTTATTTGTTCATAGATTTATTTAAAGATTTATTTATTTATTTTAGAGGGAAGGGGCCGAGGGAGACGGAGAGACAGAGAATCCCAAGCAGACTCTCTGCTAAGTGTGAAGCCTGACGTGGGTTCCACCCCAGGATCCTGAGATCATGACCAGGGGCTGAAAGCCAGAGTCGGACGCTTAACCACTGAGCCACCCAGGCGCCCCACCAAGCCCCTCTTTTAGAGTGGTTTGCTCACCTTTCTCCTTTCCTTTCCACCCAGTGTCTTAGAGTGATGTGTCCTGTCACTTAGGGCTGGGAATCTACTACAGGAATCTACAGAGTTTACCACAAATTTAACCCTTGTAGATTTCCTGTATTTTTTGAGAGAAATAACCTGCACTCTTATAGTGCACAGTGAAGATCACCCAGGGCTGTGAGAACACAAAGAAGAAGGCTGATAAAAGCTGTTTATGTCCTTAGCCCGCTGGTAGTGACCTTGACAGAGCTGGGCCACCAGCACTAACTCATTATAATGTTCAGGGGAATGGAGACAAATCCCCTGAGGCTACAAGGAGATAAGCAGGGGTGCTGCCTTACTGCTCAGTTATTTGAAGAATGTAAACAACAGGCAGATATGGTCAAGGAAAATGTATAAAAAATGAAAGCACAGGGGCGCCTGGATGGCTCAGTCAGTTAAGCACCTCACTCTTGATTTCGGCTCAGGTCCTAATTTCAGGGTCCTGGGATCAAGTCCCGCCTCGGGGCTCTGCGCTCAGCACGAGTCTGCTTGAGATTCTGGCTCTCCTTCTTTCTCTGTCCACCCCACCCCCACTGTGTGCATGCGCTCTCTCAAATAAATACATATTTAATAAAAATTAAAGCACTGTATGAAAATGATTTTACGCAGAAATTCCACTCCTGGGTATATGTTTATGAAAAATGAGAACGAATGTCCACATGGAAAGGTGTACAAGAATGTGTACAGCAGTACTGTTCACGATGGTGAAAAGGTGGAAACAACCCAGTGCGCATGATGAACGGACAGACAAATGTCGTATATCCAAACAGTGGATCCATGTAATGGACTATTATCTAGTCATAAAGGGGGTGAAGCATTGATACATGCTACAGCATGGATGATTCTTGAAAACATGCTGAGGGAAAGAAGTTGGACACATAAAACTACACATTCTCCGATTCCATGTACATGAAATGTCCAAAAGACGGAAATCCATAGAGAGAGAAAGTAGGTTAGTGGTTGGCAAGTGGGTGAGTAGGAGAGAATGTGGGTGACTCCCAATGGGTATGGGGTTCCTTTTTGGGGTGGTGAAATGTTCTAAAAGTGATTATCTGGTGACGGATATTTACATAACACAGAATATACTAAAAACCACTGAATTATATACCTCAAATGGGTGAACTGCATGGCATATAAATCTCAATAAATAACGTTAAAGGGTGTTGAAAAGGACATATGTAAAGATATATTAAAAACACTGTCTATACCTGCACTATCCTATTAGCCTCATGGCCATTTAGCACCTGAAATATGGCTAGTCCAAATTGAGATATTCTGGAAGTATGAAACACACACTGGGTTTCAAAGACTTAATTAAGGAAAAAAGAATGAAAAAATTAACATTTTTTTGTACTGCAGGTTGAAATGACAACATTCTAGACACACCAAGTTAAATAAAATATATTATTAAATTAATTTTGCCAGGTTCTTCTTAATCTTGTGAATGTGGCTACTAGACAATTTTTAAAATTACACATGTGGCTTGCATTTATAGTTTGTATCATATTTCTGTAGACTAGTGCTGGTTTATATCATCCTTTAAAAAAAAGTTCTATTTATTTATTTATTTTTAGTGGGCTTACAAATTGTGGTAAAATATTATATTTTACCTATAAGTAACATATTAAACTCCTCAGCCTATTTCTCCCGAAGGTAGCTTTTTGCTTAACTGTAGCACAACACTAAAACCAGGAAACTGACATTTACACCTTCCATTTACATTTTTTTGGTGTAAGACTGATCAACCCTTGGTGAGGAGAAATCTAGGTATACAACAGAAATGGTATCTTAGGGGCACTTGGGTGGCTCAGTTGGTTAAGCGGCTGTCTTCGGCTCAGGTTGTGATCCCGGGATCCTGGGATCGAGGCCCACGTCAGGCTCCCTGCTCAGTGGGGAGTCTGCTTTTCCCTCTCCCTCTGACCCTCCCCCTTGCTTGTGCTCTTGCTCGCTCTCTCTCTCAAATGAATAAATAAATAAAAAAAAGAAATTGTATCCTAAGGTTTTTGATCTTCTATAAAATAAACACTACTCCTGTTGGAATAAAAAAGTTAAGTGGAAATTTAAATTTAGATTTCTTGCTGTCTGCACAGAAATACTTGATAGAACCTGTCAATGTGAAGAGGACCAGTGGTTACATTCATATTCTGGGCGCAGGGTCCCTGGTCCTAGCTGAGGAAGGGGCGGCCCCCCTGCACAGTCATGGAGTTGCAACGTAAGGGCACCTTGTGGCCCGGTAGGTACAAGTTGCTTCGTAAGCTCACCAATAACAAAGGGCTAAATTAAGCTGTCAGGCTTGATCATGGCTGAGCACACTTCCTTGGGGAAAGTCAAAGTTGCAAGGCCACCCAGCTGACTGACAGCAGATAAAAAGGAACCACTCTTATCTTTCCCTTTTCAAGGAAAGAAATCATACCTGAAGATTTCAGAGGCCACTTTTCACAAACTGACTGTCACAAATAAGCGTGTTTGGAGATGATGCCCCCTCCCTTCCTTCCCCACAATCGTTTTGTGACTTGGTCTTATGGGCCCTCTATTTCCTGTTTCCTCTCTCCACACTTGATGTTCTTACACAGCTTTGGATGTGAACTCTTATGTGGGGGATGACCAAGTTCATCCATCTTGTTTTTCACTTACATGTCTGATGGGGGCCCTGTCCTGTGTGACAAGGTTTAGATACTCTCCCAGAGACGGTGCCTGGAATTCCCTCAGACAGCCCACGCCACACCGAGGCCTGCACTCCTTTGAAAGCTTGGCTTTGCCTCCCCAGAGCCTTTGATGTCCAGCTTACATGTGCACTCACTCAGAGAAGACCTCATACCCCCAAAGGACTTCTCTTGGGCACTAGTGGAGAATATATCCACATGGGCACCATCTTTAAGGGCTTATAGGGACCAAGCAGCTTCAACCGTCCCCACCCACAGCCACGCTCCCAGGACCTCAAGGGTCACAGTGTATGTTTGTGGTGTGTCTCAAGACTGTGTCTGTCCCATTCCTTCCTGGGGACTGGGGACACAGGAGAGAGTAGCATTGGTCTTACGGGCTCTCTGAAGGATTACCTGATGTAGTAATTGCTGCTGTAAGGAATTACTGCAAACTGAGTGGCTTAAAACAACACACATTCTGGAGGCCAGAGGTCAGTTAGTTTCACCGGGCTAAAGTCAAGATGTCAGTAGGACTGGGTCCTTCTGGAGGTTCTAGGGGAGAATACGTTTCCTTGTCTTGTCTCTTCCAGCTTCCAGTGGCCGCCTGTATTCCCTGGCTTGTGGCCCCATTCTCTTTTTTATTTTATTTATTTATTTATTTTTTAAAAGATTTTATTTATTTATTTGACAGAGACAGCCAGCGAGAGAGAGAACACAAGCAGGGGGAGTGGGAGAGGAAGAAGCAGGCTCCTAGCGAAGAAGCCTGATGTGGGGCTCGATCCCAGAATGCTGGGATCACGCCCTGAGCCGAAGGCAGACGCTTAACGACTGCGCCACCCAGGCGCCCCCCATTCTCTGTCTTTAAAACACATCACTCGAATCTCTGCACTGCCATTACATCTCCCTCTATTCTGTAAGCAAGTCTCCCTCTGCCTTCCTCTTACTGGGACATTAGTGATTACAATTAGGGCCCACGTGAAAAATCCAGTGTGGTCTCCTCATCTTAAATCAGTCACTTGATTACATCTGCAAAGTCCCTTTTCCCATAAAAGGTAATATTGACAGGTTCCAGGGATTAGGATGTGGACATGTATTGGGGGCCATTTTTGACCCTCCGGTCCCTTACTTCACGGTTTTGTTGAAAACAAAAATTTTAAACTTCAACAAATCTATTGTAGAAAACATGAAATATAGCTCTAGGTCCATATTTACTTGACCAGACACACTGAAGGGAGGGAGAAGTGAGAACACAAGGCAATCCCCAAAAGGCCAAGTCAGAAGATGGAGTACCGGGGAGACGTGGAAGGGGAGAGAGGTTGGGCCTTGGAGAGGGAGAGAGGTTGTGCTCTAAAAGGTCTTTAATTCTAAGTCAGCTAAGTTCTTGAAATATGCTTTTCTTATAGATTATGTTCTAAATATTGATTAGGCTCCCTGCTCTCACTATAAAACTAGCTAAATCTGAAATCTCTCTACTAAGTAGTACCAGAGAGTGGGATTCTGGGAACGTGGAGGTCTGAATGTGCTATGCTTTCCCTCTAGTCTCCCAGCCAATCTCTGACTCAGTGAGACAGGCATAAAGCTGCTGAAGTATGTAGGGCGGCTGGTGTGAGTGAGGTCTCGGCCACAGGGGTGGGGTTTTCAGGAAGTTCATGGGAGCATTCTTCCTGGAGACCACACAGGGTCTGGAAACCAGTGCTGGGGATTCTGGGATGAGGTCCGTGGGCCTGGGGTTCTGGCTGACACCTGCCTCTCGTAAGGGAGCTTTATCAGTCAAGAAGGAATTGGAGGTCAAGGCTGGCGCTCCTGTTTCTGAGGCTGGGATTGTCTGACTTGGGAACAGGAAGCAGGCAGCTGCCGCCCCTGCTATCCCACGGGTCTTCTGGGGAGTACAGAACCCTTCCCTTTTATTACTGTGGAACTGCAGCCATGGGGGGCAGTCTAACAGCCAGACCTGAACCTCACTAAGATGACCAAATTAAAAAAAAAAAAAAGGGAAGAAAGAAAGGATGAAAGAAAGAAAGAAAGAAAGAAAGAAAGAAAGAAAGAAAGAAAAGTACACTTAAGGGAATTTAGGGCCTAGAGAGAAGAGAAAACAGACCCAAACTGTTGACTGTAACATAAAGCTGCTTGGAGAGGTAGCCAACAAGTGGTATACAGTAAGAGTACTTAGATTCAGGATGAAACCAGTAAGCAAGGTGCAAATGTATGAAACTTATTTGTGTAGGGAAGTGGGTGCCTTGACGGGAAAAACAGGTATTCTTCGTCAAGTAATAGTAACAAATGTATGCTTCCAGTTCTAAGCATCAGGCCACAGAAGGCACGGACAGGTAGAATTCCCAAATAAAGGAGGGGAAAAAGGAACGAATTGCTACTTGATAAACCACAAACATAAAGAAGGGATGAAGAGAAAACACTCTATAATAAATAACAGAATGAGGTGGGAGGAATAAAATCAACCATGTCAGCCATTATACAGACATGAACGAACTAACTGGGATAGACAACAAAACAAACACCTACAGCAAGAGTGAGAAAGACTGAAAACCAAGGAGCGAATTAAAATACATTAGGCATATTTTGGGGAAGAAAACACTAGTTTATGTGAACATTAGACAAGGCAGAGTTGAATCTGAAATCGCTAAATGGATAATGAACAACATTTACAAAAAAGAGGTAGCCATGAACTGGGCACAGTACCTAAGACAGTCACTAAGTATACAAAACCTAAACTAGCAGAAATGAAAGGAGAAACTGAGAAAATAATTATCAAAATCAAATAAAATTATAGTGGAGGACTTTGATATTCTTCTTGCAACACTGGAGAAAGCCCGTACATTTAAAAAGGTAATGACATACAGGATCTGATTTCCACAGTAAGCAAACTAAATACACGTACTCGCATCTCAAAGAATGTATTTAAAAAGAAGTGTCCATAAAATATTTACAAACAATGGCATTTACAAACATTGATCAAGGACTTGGCCAAAGCAAAATCTTAAAAAGTTTTCCATTTCTCAGGTTACATTACTTTTCATTAGATTTTCAAATCAGCTGCCCCAGAGTTGCCCACAGCTTTCTCTTACGGCATATCCTTAATATGTAGCCATTAAAAATGACATTATAGAAGAATATTTAATGACCTGGAAATTATATTTGAAAGGGGAAAAAAAAGCAGAGATGAATCATAATTCAAAGACAATCGTTATATGCCTTGGCCTCATAACTTTATCCCTAACTTATATCTTTAAGTAGTTGTGGATCCCCAGTTGATAGATCAGGATTTATCAGCAGATCCTAAATTGTAACCTAGCTGAACCCCAGGAAAAGTTCCGCGATTGTACCCAACCCTTGTGGCTCTTAGGACACTCCCACAGGAAAGAGAGAAGGCATTTCTGCATCTTGTCCCTTAAACCCCCTGGCCTCAGGGATTAGGTTTGAGGACCACTTGCTTTACCTACTTAGCAATACATATTTAGGAAAGTAACATTTACTGGGCCTGCACCAGGCTTAGATGGATTGGTTGCTCACTTCGGTTTTTACAAATACCCTCTACAACATATAATACCCGCATACATCCTATGGATGAGTATAGAATCAGAGAAATTCATTAGCCAGTCTACATTTTCAACACCTGGTAAATGAATTCTAGAGAGCTGCCATATTCCATTCCATGTCTTCTGACTCCAAAATCTATGCGCTTTTTTCTTTTTTAATATTCACAAGCAATCTTTATTACTTTATTAGAGCTGAACAGGCATATCAAAGGTCAGGGCATGGATGGGAAGAAGCAGGGGCGCTTCTGGCCTGGAGATGAACCTAGAAAGGTTGCTGGTGAGGGGAATTTGATTCGGAGCCAAATCTATGAACTTTTACAACACACGTCCTTGGAATAAGTGTCTTCTATTCTTTCTAATTAATACGTTACTTTTTAATTTTTTTAAAAGATTTTATTTATTTATTTGACAGAGAAAGACAGAGCAGCAGAGGGAGAGGGAAAAGCAGACTCCCTGCTGAGCAGGGAAACCGATGCGGGACTCGATCCCAGGACTCTGGGGTCATGACCTGAGCTAAAGGCAGACCCTTAACTGACTGAACCACTCAGGCAGCCCTCTAATTAATATTTTAAATGGAAACCCCATGTTAGTCAAAGAGAAGAGTCCTTTGGTCTCTTAGGCTGGGCTACAAAAGGCTGAGAAAGACGGCGATTTCATCTCCTAGTTTAATTTGTAGTTCTTCAGGGGCACATCTCCGCCACATCGTTTTCAGAAACGGGAGTTTTGGATGAGCATGGAGTGACGCCGTGCAAAGAACAGCACCGTCCATCCATCTCTTGGATCTCCTAAAGAACTGAACTTTGTGAAGCTCCACAGGGAGCAACACGCCACTTGCCCAGTGTTTGTGAGTTTATTCAGATTTTGCCAGAAAAGGAAGCTGGCCGAAGCAGAGGAGAACGAGAACTCCCGGTCTGCATTTAGCCCATCTGCAGCCCTGCCAAAGCCGCAGAGCTGGCAGCAGCTGCGGCCTGATACGTGCTCATGGGAAGCTAAGGAAATGGCATTTTCCTTCCTGAGCTAGGGAAGCAAGCCCTGCTGAGATTCGATAGGACGGATGGCAGCACGAGCCATCCCTGGATTAGAAAGATGACAAGACAAAGTTCACTTCCTTCGCGGAGGCGGCTGTGGGGGGTTCTTTGGCCTCTGGACCCACGGGTTGCTCAAGAAGCGGCCAGGACAGCACCCGCTTTGGCAGGGTGTGTGCTGGGGGATGAGGGGCCGCTGTCGCGGTGCTCCCACCCCCACGGGGTGCTGGCTGCTTTCCTTATCTCAGTGGCAGTTAGAAATGGAGGGCCTCTCATACTAAAAAACCCCATATTAAATGCTCTCATATTAAAAAAAAAAAAAAGGTTGAATCACTGTTTCATACACCTGAAACGAACGTAACATTGTATGTCAACTATACTTCAATAATCCAAGTTTAAAAAAACCCCACCCAGGGACACCTGGGTGGCTCAGTCGGGTAAGCATCTGCCTTCAGCTAAGGTCATGATCCCAGGGTCCTGGGATCGAGCCTTGCATCAGGCTCCCTGCTCAGCGGAGAGCCTGCTTCTCCCTCTCCCTCTGCCCCTTCCCCTGCTTGTGCTCTCTCTCTCTCTCGCTCACTCTCTCTCAAATAAATAAATAAAATCTTTAAAAACAAAACAAAAAACCCCCACGCAGGTCAATAGAAGATGATCGTTTTCTTCTCTGGTTTTCCAAAATTTATTTTTCTAAAAAAAGAGACAACATTTTGCGTGGCTCTAAGCAGCGATTTCTGACAGCATCTGCTGACTCTAGGAGCCGAAAAGACGTAGCTATTCCCAAGAACAAGTGAACAGACTGGCACAAACTTAAATATATCCCACCTCCACTACCACCTACGAAGAAGGCTTGAAATCCAGCCTTTATCAAGGATTCCAAGCCTTGGCTGTACACTGGCATCCTTTGGAGTGCCTCAGAATATTCTGATGTTTGGGTCACACTTAAGAGACGATGATTTACTTGGCCTGGGATGTGACTTACATGTCAGAATTTTTAAAAAATTGTGGTCAAATACATAACAGAAAACTTAACCACTTAAGCCACTTTAAAGTGTATGTTAATGACATTTACAGTGTTGTACAACCATGACTGCTACTGAGCTCAGAACTCTTCCATTCCCCTATATGTAGTCCCTCGACTTTTCCCGTCGCCTCCGCTCAGCCTGGCCATCACTAACCTACATGATATCTCTGTGGATTTCCCTAGTCTGGACAGTTCATATACAGGAAACCGTAAGATATATAGCCTTTGTGTCAGACATCTTCTGCTTAAAGTGTTTTCAAGGCTCATCTGGGTTGAAGCACGTTACAGTATTTCATTAATTTTCCATTTATGGAATGGGTTCCATTGCATGGGTATACCATATTTTGTTTATCCATTCCTCTCCTGAAAGACAGTTGGGTTGTTTCCAACTTCTGGCTGTTGTGAAGAATACTGCTGCTACATTTGTGTAAAAGTTTTTCTTTGAACACCTGTTTCAATAATTTTGCTGGGTCACATGATAATTTTATGTTTAACTTATTTAGGAACTGCCGGACTATTTCCACACGTCAGGTTTTTTTTTTGTTTGTTTGTTTTTTTAAAAGCTCCCTAGGTGAGTCTAACATCTAGCCAAGGTTAAGAACCTAGTGGGTTAAGATTCAACTACCAGTTTTTATACAAGGTAAATGACAAAACAGTGATGAAATCAGGAAAACCTAGACATAAGAAGTTAACTTCTTTGGCAAATGAATCATAAGGAAAAACAAGAGTGAGGAAAAAAAGGACATGGCCAGAACCTCTACATTAAAGAAAATTTAAGAGATATATCATCCAGAAGCTGATTTGGATCTTAATTCAAACATACAAAGTTTAAAGGATTGTATTTATGAGACAGTTTCAAATTTAGATACTGTATATTTGATGATATTTAGGAATTACTGTTAATTTGTTAGGAATGATAATGGTATTATAGTTATGTTAAAAAAAACTTTTTGGATTTGTACCAGAATAGTTTTATATGAAATGTAAATTTTCTGAAAATAATATGGGAGGGCATGCGGATAAAATACCATTGGCCGTGAGTATAAAATCATTAAAGGTGATCAATATATGGAGCTCATTATGCTCTTCTGTATACTTTTGTATATATTCATATTTTCCCATAATAAAACTTTAAAAAAACAAATTCATTAGCCATTATGGACTAACAGTATGGAACTTCCTCAAACTATTAAGTAGAACTACCATATGATCCAGGAATCCCACTTCTGGGTCTATATCCAAAGGAAATAAGATCCGTATCCCAAAGAGACATCTGTACTCCCATGGTTACTGTGGCATTATTCTAACAGCCAAGATATGGAAACAACCCGAGTGTCCATAACACATGAAGAGATAAAGAAAGTGTGTATATAAATGAATACGCACACACACACACACACACACACACACACACAACGGAGTATTATTCAGCCATAAGAAGAAGGAATTTCTGCCATTTGCAAAAACATGGATGAACCTGGAGGACCTTATCCTAAATGAAACAAGCCAGACAAAAAAAGACAATTATTGCATGATCCCACTAATAAAAATCAAATTCATGTAACAGAGAGAATGGTAGTTACCAAAGGCTGGGGAAGGGGTAGAGGAAAGGGAGGGGATATTGATCAAAGGGTACAAACTTTGAGTTATTCAATGTGTATGTCCTGGATACCTAATGTATAGTATGGTGACTATAGTTAATAAAATTTGCTAAAGAGGGTAGATCTCAAGTGTTCTCATCACATACACACTAAAGGGTAACTACGATGATGGGTATTTTAATGAGTTTGTGGTCATCACGTCCCAATTTATATGTGTACCAAAATATCATGTTATACACTTATATACAAACAATTTTTATTTGTCCATCAAATCTCAATAGTCAGGGGAGAGGGGTAGTTAAGAAACAAAAAGAAAGTGCCAGCCATTGCAAACGAATACACAGGAAAGAAAGTAACCCAATGTCAGTTTGTTCAAGAAACCTCATCTCCAGCTGACTACACTGCTTGGGACTGTGAATGGGGTGCACATTCACTCCAGGTGTGGCTCTTATGGTCATGGATTAGCTCCTTTGGTGGGGTTCACTCTGGATGCCTCATGCCTTGTCTCCTTCCCAGACAAGGATTGTCTTTTACATTTTCCTGGTAAATCCACTCAAAAAAGCTTTCCTGCACTAGAATTGGAAGCAAACCCAATACTGTTTTTTACTGTGGTAAAATACACGTAACATAAAATTTGCCGTTCTCACCATTTTGAAGTGTATGCTTTAGAGGCATTAAGCACATTCACAGTGTTGTACAAATGTGACCATCATCCATCTTAACCTTTCCATCTTCCCAAACTGAAACTCTGTGCCCACCGAACACTAACTTCCCATCCTCCCTTACCTTGGCAACTACCCTTCTACTTTCTGTAAGGACCTCCTGTAAGTGGAATCATACAATGTTTGTCCTTTTTTACCCGGGCAACTTCACTGAGCATAGTGCCTTCAAGGCTCATCCATGTTGTAGCCTATGTCAGAAGTGCCTTCTTTCTTAAGGTGGAAAAATATTCCATTGTATGCATAGACCATCTTGTTTCCTATTCATCTGATGGACATTTGGGTTCTTTCCACTTTTGGGGGATTACGAATAATGCTGTGAACACTGGTATACAAATATCTGCTTGAGTCCCTGCTTTCAATTTTTTTTGGGCGTACACCCAGAAGTGGAATTGCTGGATCATTTGGTAATTCTATTCATACTTTCAAAACTAAGTCAATATTCAGGGTGCCTGAGGGGCTCAGTCAGTTAAGTGTCCTCCTCTTGATTTTGGCTCAGGTCATGATCTCAGAGTCCTGGGATGGAGCCTTGGTTTGGGGTCCCTACTCATCGTGGAGTCTGCTTGAGATTCTCTCCCTCTCGCTTTGCCCCTCCCTCACTTGCACACATACTCTCTCAGTCTCAGAAATAGATAAATAAAATCTTAAAAAAACCCCAAACTAACCCAATATTCTTCTAAGTAATAACGTCCACAATTTCCTGCTGCCTATTAGAATGGGCTGGACTGGGGGTAGAGACGTGAGAAGGCAGGAGAGATCGTCTATGTTGAAGAGCCTGGGCTCTGTCGTGAAACAAACCCAGGTTTCCATCTTCACTCTGTTACCTGGTTTCCATCTTCACTCTGCCAATCACGAGCTCTGAAACCCTCCTTATATTACTTAACCCTGGAGCCGAGCAGTCAGTGAATGGCTTCTATTAATTAGATTACTTCCACTTCAGTCTTCCCAGGTACTGGTTAGGCAACTGGCACCTGCATCAGGGTGAGTCCCACGGGTTCTAACCACAGCGTCTTCTAATGGCTTGCTAAACTGCCCTGGGGTCCTGACACCCGTAGGAAGACTGGTTAGACTTTCTTCGTTTCTTGTTGTCGAGAACTATGCACAGAAATACCTGGTCTCTTCCTGGTGCCTCTTCGTAACAGCTTAGCATAATTCACATCCCATAAAAGATTTCAAAATATACAATTCAGTGGTTTTTAGTATATTGACAGTTGTGCACCCATCATCACAATCAATTTTCATTACCCACAAAGAAACTGTACCTACGAGTTGTCACCGCCCAAACCTCCCATCCTTCCCAGCTCCTGGCATCTACTTATCTACTCTGTCTCTATGGATTTGCCCATTCCGGCTATTTCGTAAAATTGAAATCACACAGTACATGTCCTTTTGTGCTTGGAATGCATCAGTGCTTCATTACTTTTTGTGGCTGAACGTTCTCCATTGTATGGATATACCGTGTTTTGTTTATCCATTCATCAGTCGATGAGCCTGGGTTTGTTACCACTTTCTGGCTATCATGAGCTGCTGTGCACATTCTTGGTATACCTTTTTGTGTGAACACATGTTCTCAGTTCTCTGGAACATAGTGCTTCTTCTTTACAAGGCCAAAGTAGAACTGTTGCTGCCAGGATCTGTTGGGAGAGCACCAGACCAGCAGAAACCGAACTCCTGGGGTTGGCTCCGCTCCGTGACAGCCTTGAAAAGCTGTTCAAGCTTGTAGTTTGTAATCTTGCTATGTGGTTATATCTTCTTTGAGTTCCTTCTTATGTGAACTCTAGTGAGCTTTACTGTTAACTTTGAGACCTGGCTGGAGCTAGTCCTTTGTATGCCACCTCTATTTAAAATCACCTTCCAGGGGCGCCTGGGTGGCGCAGTCGTTAAGCCTCTGCCTTTGGCTCGGGGCATGATCCCAGCGTTCTGGGATCGAGCCTCACGTCAGGCTCCTCTGCTGGGAGCCTGCTTCTTCCTCTCCCACTCCCCCTGCTTGTGTTCCCTCTCTTGCTGGCTCTCTCTCTAATAAATAAATAAAATCTTTAAAAAAAAATCACCTTCCTTGGATGATGCACATTTTAATATTCTGCATCCAATGTCCTATTTTCCTACCTGTATAATTAAAGCCATTCAATTGTTTGTTGACCTATTCTCAGAAAAGACAGCATTTCTGCTCTCTTCTGGGTATCTCCCTCCATTCTAGTCACAAACTGGAGTAAGAGTTGATAGGCAAGCGGCGCCTGGGTGGCACAGCAGTTAAGCGTCTGCCTTCGGCTCAGGGCGTTATGGGATTGAGCCCCACATCAGGCTCCTCTGCTGGGAAGAAGCAGGCTCATAGCAGAAGAGCCTGATGTGGGGCTCGATCCTATAACGCCAGGATTACACCCTGAGCCGAAGGCAGACGCTTAACCGCTGTGCCACCCAGGTGCCCCAATCTTTTTTTTTTTAAGATTTTATTTATTTATTTGAGAGAGAGAGAGAATGAGAGAGAGCAAGAGCAGGGGAGAGGCAGAGACAGATTCCCTGCTGAGCAGGGAGCCTGACGTGGGACTTGATCCCAGGACCCTGGGATCATGACCTGACCCAAAGGTAGACACTTTACTGACTGAGCCACCAGGTGTCCCCTCCTATGTGGTAAATTTCATCCGTGTGACTAATTCATTCCATAACCAGAAGCCTGTACCTCCCACTCCCCTTTACCCATTTTGCCCCCCTCCCCTCTGGCAATCACCAGTTTGTTCCCTGTATTTATGAATCTATTTTTGCTTTTTTTTGGGTCTGTTTGTTTTGTTTCTTAAATTCCACTAAAATTTTTAAGTAAGTGTAATTATATGGCATTTGTCTTATTTCACTTAGCACGATACCCTCTAGGTCCAACCATATTCCTGCAAATAGCAAGATCTCATTTCTTTTTTATAGATGAGTAATATTTCATTGTATATCTATACATCTTTATCTGTCTGTCAGTGAACACTCAGGTTGCTTCCATATCTTGGCTATTGTAAATAATGCTGCAACAAATACAAGGGTGAACATATCTTTTTGAATTGGTGTTTTTGTTTCCTTTGGGTAAGTACCTAGTATTGAAATTACTTGAACATATTGTAGTTTTTAACTTTTTTGAGGAACCTCCATACTGTTTTCCACAGTGGCTGCACTAATTTGCATTCCCACCAACACTGCATGAGGGGCCTTTTTCTTCACATCCTCATCAATACCTGTTATTTCTTGTCTCTTTGATACTAGCCATTCCATCAGAATATATTTTTGAAGGAAGATATGGAACATTCCTCCTGCAGCTTTGCAAATTCCAACTTCTATTCTGCTTCTCTTTCTAGCAACAACTTTTATGAGAGGCTCCGAATTCATATTAGCTGCAGAGAAACAGTCACCTCTGCTGTATAAAATCCGACCTCTCTCAGCTGTGTTATTCACACATTGGAGGTGGTGCAGACTTAATTTTGCCTTTGGTCAAAGTCTACTGGGTATGGTAGCGGCTCCACGAGTTGCAAAGAGGAAAAACAAGTTTGCTGTCTTCTAGGAGATGAAAAAGGATTCTAAGAAAGATTAACAGTAAATAAGGGGCTCTGAGAAGGTATCATGAAAGTAAATTCCATGAAGACAAAAGAAAAATACCTGCGAAAATTTTATACATAGAAAAAAGGATGTTAAATACTTTTCCTCAGGGGGCGCCTGGGTGGCTCAGTAGGTTAAGCATCTGCTCTCGGCTCAGGTCATGATCCCAGAGTCCCAGGATTGAGTCCGGAGTCTGGCTCCCTGCTCAGCGGGGAACCTGCTTCTCCCCCTGCCTCTCACCCCGGTCATTGCGCTCTCTCTCTCTCTCTCTCTCTCTCTCTCTCGGGTAAATGGATAAAACCTTAAAACAAGAACAAAAACAAAACTTTTCCTCACTAGGAGAATTTTGAGTCAGTAGCCAATGACAATGAGTGTCCTTATGAGTGATTTCCAGACTACGTCACAAAAAGGCTTCTATATTTTGACATTTGTGTATTACACACATCCCAAACTCAAAACCCAAGGAAAACAACCCCAAGATGGACAGAAAACAAACCCAGCAACAGACGTGACTTTGGACTTAAGACTGGGGGAAAAAGAGAAAAGAGTATGAGAAAGGTAAGAATTAGAGTTATGAGAAAGGAAAATTTCTTTGGGATTTTGAAAAGAAGCAAGTGCTGGAGATATGTAAGAAAAGTTAAGAGCTAAAGATGAGATTAATCCTTTAGACACAGAAATGCTGCTCTCCACAATCAAGCCAATACTCTGAAGTAGTCTTTTGACAATCAAAGGACTTCAAAGTGGTTGCTGTGGATAAGGCCTGAGAAAGTTTAACCCCAAAAGAAGAATATTAATATTCTCTGAGCACCTACTAAGTTCCAGGCACTTAATGGAACTGAATGCCATCCTTGTGATTCCATTCTTAGAAAACTGGTATTAAAATCTCTATTGTAGGGACGAGAGGCCAGAGGCCAGGAAAGTCTGGTGAACTGCAGAGTGGCAACTCAGCTCGTGGCTAGCCAGCTGCCTGCAGAGAAACAGGGTCATCACCTTGGCTCTATAAACACGGCGAAGGCATCATAACAAGAACTTTGATCGAGGATATACTTCAAAGTTAGGTAACAGAATATCAAGTTCAATTCACGACGTAGGTCACACACTCTATTTACAAAAAATACAAACTAGAGTAGGAGATTGAAGAGTGTTATGTAAAAGTAAATGTTTGGTTTTAAAACAGTAGTGGTTCGCTAGCTTTTGACACTTTTGATGTAACCGTGTTTAGCATTTTGCAAGATATTTTTTAAAATGTAAAATGTAACTAAAACTTGCCAAAATTTAAAAAAATGGTGGGAGGAAGGAGAATGTATTAAGTATATGATGAATCTATCCAAACCATGTAGGGCTTTAGCATTCAAAAAGGTCAATATATAAGCTTGGACAAACTATGATGGGCTCTAAGCATCTTACAAAGCAAAAGTTTTTCATAGTATTTTACAGGTATCTGCAATTTGTGGCTAGGGACCTTCTCTATGCAGTGTGGAGCTGGGCCTGGGAAA
Source organism: Ailuropoda melanoleuca (assembly GCF_002007445.2). Classification (NCBI taxonomy): domain Eukaryota; kingdom Metazoa; phylum Chordata; class Mammalia; order Carnivora; family Ursidae; genus Ailuropoda; species Ailuropoda melanoleuca. The sequence goes on along the minus strand of NC_048222.1, from coordinate 20,987,415 downwards.
GTTACCTTGTGCTTCAACTTGATTTGTATCTGTGAACATGTAAGGCCTAGCATTTCCTTGCATTCTTTATCCCGCAATAAGAGCCTGTCAGAAATGGGACACACGTACTTAACAATGGTTAAGGTGATAAACTTTATTATGTGTATCTTTCCACAATTAAAAAAAAACAAACCATGGGGCGCCTGGGTAGCGCAGTCATTAAGTGTCTGCCTTCAGCTCAGGGCGTGATCCCGGCGATCTGGGATCAAGCCCCACATCAAGCTCCTCCGCTATGAGCCTGCTTCTTCCTCTCCCACTCCCCCTGCTTGTGTTCCCTCTCTCGCTGGCTGTCTCTGTCAAATAAATAAATAAAATCTTAAAAAAAAACAAAAACAAACCCAAACACATATTTAAACCAAAATGTGGCCCCCTTCCTTTTTCCTACACTGTAATGTAACAGTACGCTTTTCCTTATGCCACCTACCGCCTCCTAAATAATTAACTTAGATTAAAAAGCCTATCCAGCCTGTATTTAAGATACCTAGTTCTACATGTATTCAAACCTTGTTGGTCCCCACAGACATCATTCCAAGAACCTTCGTGTGTGATCATGATTACCTCTCGTTAAAATTACTTTGGACTTCCACTTTCTGATGAAGAGTCTTCATGTCTAAAAAATCTGTACTTTTATGAAAAGTGATTGAACATTTGTCACATCTGTGGAATTAAAGAGAAGATGGCATTGTCACCTAGGGTGCACACATTTACATATTTCTGATCAAGAGGATGATGTCACACAAGCAGTACAGTATACTGCCTTAGGTGCTAGGATTTTAGCTAGCATCGCCTCCAACCCTGCCCCTTGTGATGGTTAATTTTATGTCAGTTGGAATGGGCCAAGGGATGGCCACATTAGCATTATTTCTGGGTGCGTCTGTGATGGTGAGTCCAGATGAGATTAGCACAGGAGATGGTGGACTCAGTAGTGAGAACGCCCTCCCAGTAATTAAGTTTGTGCTCCCAAGAAGAACTCGCCCTAGTCCGGGGACTGTTTGAGCTGGGGACAGGATCTCAGTTTACCCTCTCAGTTCTCAGGCCTTCAGACTCGGACTGAAATACGCTGCCAGCTTTCTCGGGTCTCCTGCTTGCCGATCGAGGGACTTCTCAGCCTCTGCAGTGATTTCAGCCAATTCCTCAAAGTAAATCTCCTTTTATATCCAGCTGGTTTGTTCCTCTGTTGAACCCTGACTAACATACCCTCTGACCTTGGGCACACCGCTTGGCTTCTCTATGTCTCAGTTTTCTCAGTTGTAAAAAGAGTTGGATGATTTCCAAGCGCTATCAGAAAGCCACTCTGTGATTCTATCATTTCACACAAAGGAAAACATCTCGAATGGTCGGAGGAAACTTTCAAACACAGGAATACTATAGACTCAAGTAATCCATATAGCAAAGCAGAATTAGTGTGCATAAAGGAACCTCATGTCAAAATAAATACTAAAATCACACATTTAAAAGCTGAAAAAGTTTAACTGATAATATAATAGGCCTTTTGTTTTACAGAACAGGAAACTTTCTATTTGTTTGTTTTTTAAGAGAGAGAGAACACGCACACATGGGGAGAGAGAATCTTAAGCAGACTCCATGCCTAGCAGAGCCCCACACGGGCCTCGATCCGTCTCACGACCCTGAGATCATGACCTGAGCAGAAATCAAGGGTTAGATGCTTCACCCACTGAGCCTCTCAGGAGCTCCTGGGGCAGGAAACTAAAATCCAAAGAGGCCAGGCAACATGTCCAAGGTTTCAAGGCTCATGATCAGAGCTGGCAGAAGTTGCACAGATCATTTAACTGGGGATTCTCAAGGGGGGGAGGGGCTTTTGCAAACTTCTGTCATCACCCTCTCACTTAGAATTGCTGCTGTGGCAAACCCTACTACCACAGGAGCAGGTGTATCAGGCTACCAAAGAAAGGGACTAATCACTGACCCAGGGCTCAGTGGTTTTGTTTTCCACGAGAGGAAACTGAGGCCCAGCGAGACTAAGACCAGGTCAAACCGCAAGTTGGAGAGAGAAGCAGAGCTAAAGCCACCCTACTGACCCACCCAGTCATCCACGGCGCACCTGTGCAGTGTTCCCTGAGGCCCGCAACACGCCGCACTCTGTTGCTGTACACGTGTAAGGATGGAGTGACGATGACGGAGACAGGGATGGTTGATGCAGTTTCCAAATACATGACCTGATTTCAGTTCCCTCTCTTCGAACCTGGGCAGGTTCTCTGACTACCTTGACTGATAACATCTGTGATGGTGACAGTGACGTGGCACAGCTTCTGAGGCTAAGTCATAAAGGCAATCTATCTCCTTTTTTTTTTTTTTTTAAAGATTTTATTTATTTATTTGACAGAGAGAGAGACAGCCAGCGAGAGAGGAACACAAGCAGGGGGAGTGGGAGAGGAAGAAGCAGGCTCCCAGCGGAGGAGCCTGATGCGGGGCTTGATCCCAGGACTTTGGGATCACGCCCTGAGCCGAAGGCAGAGGCTTAACAACTGAGCCACCCAGGCGCCCCGGCAATCTATCTCCTGCTTGGCTCTCTCCTTTGGGACTCTTGCCCTTGGAACAGAGCCACCATGTTGTGAGGAAGCCCAGTGCACATGGCAAGGCCGTGGGTGTATATTCTGGTGACCAGCTCTGCCAGGCCCCCAGGTGACAGCTGGTGCCAACCTCCAGTCAAGTAAGTGAGTGAGATGATTCCCTGCTTTTGAGTCTTCTGCCTGAGGTCTAGTCACTGTAGAATATTCTCCACAAGACACATGCAGTCTGAATATCTATCTCCCACAGAAGCTGGGCGTGGTAATAAATGAAGACTGCTGTTTTACGCTGCTCCATTTTGATAATTTAGCATGCAGCAACAGATAAGCAATATGTCCAGGTCTGGAGTTTACAGCCTTTGTTAGATTTTTCGATGCTCACCTCTACTATTTTACCATTCCACACAGCTTTCTGTGGTTGATAGTGGAAGTGAAAAGCCATCTGTATTTAATTTCCCCCTAAATTGGAAACATGATCCCCTCTTTAACTTAGCCTTTGTTTTAGGAGAAAATGTTACCTGACAACATCTTTTTTGGGGGCTATACCCTTGCCCAGATTGGAAGAGCTCAGTATGCTTTAGTAACTCTGCCTCTTCATTTCAGTTTTTAGAACGCCTTTGCCCAAAAAGAGCGCTGTCCTCCCCGGGCATGGCTCCTCAGCCTGCTTGTCTGTCACAGATGTCTCACACAACAGCTGCATCATGCACACATCAGTGTCCCACGGTTCAGTCGGCACTCTTGCACCCCTGCCCTACCCTGAATCACCATGTCGCTACATTTTGGATATTCTCCATCCAGCCTTTCATGAAACTTCCAGGAGCCGAGATGTCAATGTATTGTTTCTGAGCTGGTAAGACACCAATGATGCCACTTCAAGTTCAGAAGGGCTCATGGCTGTAACGCAGCTGTATGATGCCGATAAGTCATCAAGTGACATCTGTTAGCGCTCCAAGACCCATGACTACATTGGAGATCTTCAGTTTGGATCAGAGGCTGATGCCTGGTTGGCAAACCACTGTCAAACAGGATATGATGACTATTTTGAACTGATGTCAAAAAGTTACACAATTATTCAACTATGTCTTGCACAGGTGACCAAATGTACCTTCTGGCTCTTGCATCTCATGGCAACTTCAGGGGTAAGGTTTCTGTACCTGGAATCATGTGAGCTCATGCCGATTTATGGGCAAGTTTTACTGCTAATACTAGAAATTCCTACTTCTTTGATGTAACATATTGGTGACTGTGACATACACACATTGAAAGGTAGACAGCTGCGATGATAACAGGGCCCAATCTAAAGATAAATGGAATACTGAGTCCTTGCCCTTGAGATGCAGGCTGGCCGGGAGCCTCCCAACAGAAGTCAAGGTCTCTCTCCATCCTGTTCTCTCTGTCCTGCCTGAGTTCTAAAGATTACTACAGTTCTCTTTTGCAATTCTTAAAAACATAAGGCATTTCAGTTTTGGTGGGGGCCAGTTTTACCCCGGAAAAACCCGAGTGCCAAAGGACTATGAAGAGGCTGAAGGGAACTGAAAACAGGAGAGTCAGACGTCACAGCATAGTAACACATTCGACCAGCAGGTGGCAATAGAGGACTTTGTGAGCGATTCTGGCCTCCAAGTTCTGAAATGCTGGAAGGTAGCTTTTAAGGGCTATTGTATAAGTGATTTATGTATTTGGATTCCGCTCAATGTTATATATGCATTACTGAATAAAACATTCACAGTGTATTTCCCACCAGCAGCTGAGCTCCAGTTCCACGCTTCTGAGTCCTAATTCCCAAGGCTCAAAGGAGCCCCTGACATCAAATTGCTTTCCTTCCAGAATAGCCGCTCCATAACCCAGAAAAAGAAATGCTTAGGGAGAGCTGAGAGAGATCTGATGTGACCACATCATCAGAATGGCTTAGCAAGCATGTGTTAGGAAAAGCAAATGTCTGTCAGATGGTGTCCTCAAGGCAAAGCTGTCCAGGGTTTCCCTGAGCTCCCACTGCTAGTCCCTGGATTTCCTCCCCCTTGTTCGGCTGTGCTCAGCACCACTGAATTGATGGGCTTGGACATGTAGGGGGGGACTAGCCTCAGCATGGACAAGGAAGAGAAATAAATGGCTTATTTGTCAGGAATATGTCATCTACATTAAAAAAAAAAAAGTGAAATTCTCATAGAGGGTATTAAGTCATGGGGTTTTTCTTCCTGTCTTTTCCAGGGAGTCCCAGCTACCCACAGCTATGGGAGCTGGGAAATGTCTTCAGCATCCCAAACAACCCTGAGCTAGAACTGTCTGGAAACGGCAGGCGTGGGGTGCTTGCTCTGAAGGCTCCCGGGGCCATTCCTGGCCACGCCTCTGCAATCCCTTCCCCTGTGGTTTCTCTGCCAGGGCTGCATCGCCTGACTTCTGAGGCCTCTGAGGTCTGATGTGCTGTGATGTTTCGATGTGCCATTGTAAGTGGGGACGAGCCATGGAACTGCTAGCATAAGCCCAAGGTGTCATTCACTTTGACAGCGTGGCCGCCGGGGAAGGAAATACTTCTCGCCGGGAATGTGTCTGAGAGGCAGAACGTGGCCTCTGTCACCAGGCTTAGAGCTGGGACAGCGCTCTACAGAAAGCGCCGTGGGGTGGGCCTATGTCTGCGGTAAATGCCAACCTACCATTTCAAGTACACGACCAGCCCGTTGGCACTGTGGCTTCAATCACTAATACATCGTATTAGCTGAAGTCTGAAGCAAGCTTTTCCTGCTCCTTCTCATATTTGCCTCTCCTTTGTCTCTCTATTTGAACAAAGGATAGGAAATGCAGTTATGATAAGTGGAGATAATATTATTCTCATTTTGCAGGAGAGGAAAATGAGGTTTATAAAGATTAAGGAATGTGCTCAGTTGCACACAGCTCATGTGTTGGGGAGCCAGGACCGAAACCCAGAGCCCGTCTGACAATAAAGTCAATGCTCGTCATCACGATGGCCGTGAGGGCTACTGGGGGTGACATTTCTTTGTAACAGCTCAGGCCCTCCAGCCCACAAAGTAAAAACAAGCTTCATCCAAATGGGAAAGTGATACGATTCTAGTCATTAGGAGGGGGAAAAAGTGTCAGGAGACATGCCGCCAAGGAGGAGAAAAGAACACTACATTTCCTCGTTACTCATGCATATTGATATGAAATGGGATAAAACGTCAGTAAGGCCACCAATAGGTCTTTGATAAATACTACCTGGGCCCTCATTTATACTCATGGCTCCGAGGTGCTGAGAGTACTGCCTCTTAAATCTCTATTGCTAGACCAGCCCTCTCTCCTGAGCCCCCAACCCAGCAGAGTCAATGCTCAGTTTACCTCTAGAGTTCATCCATCCTTTTCCATCCCGACGGTCACTCCCCTCCCTCAGCTCCGAAATTCTCTCTTACTTAGATTAGCTCTACCTGGACACTCTGCCTCCGTTCTCAACACTCTACAATTAATTTTGTTCATTACTGCGATCCCTCCAGCACATAAATTTGACAGTGCCACTTCACTGCTTAAAATATTCTAACGTGCTCTCACTGCATATGGGGCTTATGGCACTGCTTTCATACCTGCCTGCCTCATTAGGCTCTCAGCGGCTCCAACACAGGCCGTGTCTCTTTGCCGTGTGAGGCTAGCCTGTAAGCTCGGCGGCTGTTGCGTGGCACCATCCCCTCATCAGCCCGAATAAACAGATCTCTGTGAAGCAGGGGTCCCTGATTAACACCTTGTCCTTAAACAGCTTCGACTGACTGGGAAGGAAGAGCAGGCCCGAACGTTCATGTTTCCTCTCACGTCATCTTCTGAGGTAGACGCTGTTATTATCAGTGGGAAGACTGCGACGCACATGTGAGACACAGTAATTTATCTCAGGTCACAGAGCTGGAGAAGGGAGAGCAGGAGTCAAACCCGAGTGCTTGCCCGATTGGTACTCTGACTCTTGTCAGAGGCAGGAGCCCAGGCCCCACGTGTTAAACCCACTGTGGATGAGACCGTTGGTTGCCCATCCACAGCTGCCCCTTCTTTGCCTCCTTCCCTCCCAACAAAGCCCCAAGTTGTTCAGTCCCCTGTGAGCCTCAGGGGAGGCCGGTCTCTCTCCAGCCCCATGATGTCCACCTCGATTGATCTAAGCCAATCACTGTGGTCTCAGTCAACCTGATGGGTGAATGGCTGGAGGACAACCATGTAACACAACTCTGGTCAATGTGATTAGAAGGGAGGATGGCTAAGGCCTCGTGGAAAAAGTGTCCCTGCTCTTAGGAGAAGACAGGAGCCAGGAACTTTCTGTTTTTTACTGTTGGACCTTGTCAGGCTGGAGCCAGGAGGTTTATGGGCCACTGAATTAACCAACCCAGGATTTGTTGTTAGAAGAAACAGTCTTAACACATTCTCGTGTCAGGGATTTGTAGACAGAGAGAGAGAGACCACCAAAGAGTCACTTTGGACTTTGACCAAAAAATGGAATAGCATGTGAGAGGATAGCACAGAGATGATGGAATAATCTCACCACCACTTCCTTCTCCTTCAGAGCATGAGACTAACCCTTACAGCCTACAAGAAGCCATGATCAGGTATCAGTGTATGGGTTTGAGGTTTATATTTTTAATGATGTTCTTACCTGGGTGACAGGTAAGCTTTGCTATGATGTTTGTGTTTGAGCCAAACATTTTTTTTTAGCAACTTAAATGTTAATTTATGTTCTATGTGAACTCTTTTTATTATCTTAACAGAACAAGGATATGTGGGATTTCCTTTTCCTTAACCAGGAAGCAAACATACGCAGTCAAGTCTAGCTGACGTCCTAACATTTTAACCTAGATCTGGGGGTAATTAAAGATGATAATTAAAGTGCCTGGTTAGGCTACCAATGAACAATCACTTCAGGTTTCACCCAAAATGCCAGTGAGCAGAAGCAGGTAAGTGTCCCTTTCCCTGAGAACTGGGGTTTATTGTGAGGTTATGGTTTAAATAGTGGGTTATCAGTGTCCAGAAATATACTGTCCCAGGTTAAGTAAAGTCCTTGGATCTGCTTAACCAAATTTTATATATGCTCATGACTACTTTAACATATTAATATATAACTGTAAATAAATATATCTGGCTGTTTGTCTTATAAACTGATCCTTCCCCCTTTTTGAAGATTTTATTTATTTATTTGAGAGAAAGAGAGAGTGAGAGGGTGAGAGAATCTGAAGCAGACTCTGCTCTGAGCACGGAACCTGACGCGGGACTCGATCCCATAGCAGAGAGATCATGACCTGAGCTGAAACGAAGAGTCGGATGCTTAACCACCTGAGCCGCCCAGATGCCCCTAAATGGATCCCTTTTAATCTTTGTTTGAAGGAAGATAGTAAAGAGAGATACAAAACTTCATAGTCACGAAAGCATTCAACGCAGAGAAATAGGACTTACTTTCTCTCCCCAATGTCTAAATTCCTCCTGTTAGCAAGTAGTTAGGCACCAGTGGATGGGGGGGGGGCACACAAATTATGTGCCGTTTCACCTCTCTTTTCTCTTGTGCTGCTGCTGAAGCAGCTTCTCCTGTAAGCTCTGGAAGCTCCAAGTCTCATAAGTGAGCAGCGCTGACGAAGAGATGATTGCCTGCCTTTTCTTTTGTAAAACCGTTGGCAGCCGAGGCGGCGGAGACTCCCTCTCTTGCGGACAGAGCGGCCTGCAGTGGGGAAGCCAGGGCAATGGGCTTTTCACTGACGCTGAATCCAAATGCAGGAAACAATCCCTGTCTTCTTAGGGTTCCTGGAACGTGCCAGCACCGTCTGCCCGCTCTGCTCAGGGCACCTGCCCTTCTCCACCCTTCCCTTAATGCGCCTCTCCTTGTCGCCAGGGCCCAGACCAAATGTCACTTGCTCCGAGAAGACATCCTTGATAGATTCGCCTGTGTGCTTATTTGTTTAATGTCCTGAGAGCTGGGGCTGCACCCGCTGTTTACCCCATGGAGCTTTGCACTGTACAGAGCGGGTGTTTATTGGAAACATGAAACCACGAAGAAGAAGTGAAGGCCTCTACAAGCCCCAGGCTCTCAGAGGCTTGGCGGGAGGACTGCACAAGGCTGCTGCTGCGGGCGGTGAGAGTTAGACTCTGAACCTGAGCCCTGATCTGTGTGTCCACTGGAACTGTGGCCTTGAATAAGTCACCATGCCTTCTAAATGGTCTTAAGTACAAAACATAGACACAAAAGTGGGAAAACTGATTAGTCATGATAAAGTTTTTTTTTTAATGAAAGAAATAATTTCAGATTAGTTGAGAGGTGATAACCTTTACTCAGGGAAGAGATGGGAGACATGGATGGACACACACACACACACACACACACACACACACACCCCTTACAGCAACCAAGAAGTCAACTCTTCTAAAACCATGCCGAAAACAATTACTGAAAATGACAGCCTCTCATTTGGAATTTATATGAAAGCTACATAATGAAATAACTGCTAATTAAACCTATAAATATACATGGGAAGGTTACTTTGTCATTATTAATGTACTTCCAAATATAAAATCAAATATAAGTTTTGGATTTCTTTCAGAACTCAGGTTTCATTTCTGATTTATCTAGAATAGCTGCTTTACCAAAATTTCATTTTCTGACATGATGCTTGTTTGATATTACAAAACTGTCCTTTAAGTTTTACGAAATCCTTGAGATTTCGTATTCATTATTACATTTTCTAGGATTGTAGGATGACAACATGTTTCAGATAAATGACTGGGTAACATTTAGCCAATTTAGCTTTGGACGTATGGTCCTGAGTGATCATTAATAATTCAGTGAAACTTCATTATGATGTGTGATATTTTCAGATTTTCAAAAACTGTAAGTGAAAGAGGTACAACTGTGGTGATACTGAGTGACACCATAGGTATGTTTAAAATGAGGATAATGATACGATGAGGACCTGACAAGAGGCACACCATGTCGGAAAAGCCTGCCAATGAGAAGCAATGCGACAGGAGGCCTTCCTCTGAGAGGTCCTTCAATCCAAGACTCTCTTAGTATTTTATGGTCATCAGCTCATTAATTCTCCCAGGTCTCGAGGACACAGGTATCAAGGATGGCAACTGGCTCATTATCTCGGACTCTGAAGTGCAGGCCAGGATGGTGGTAGGGGGATAAATCAAGATCACACAGTGTGTCACAGAACTGGGATCCAAGCCTTCCTAGAAAGTCACACCTCCAACCACTGGTGGGTCCTTCCTGCTCCCTCGCAATCTCCAAGTGTTCTTTGTGGGAGCAGGGTGGAAAGAACCAGAAACTGCCAAGTGACCCTCACAGCCCGATCTACCTATCTATTTGGTTATTAAATATCTCAGGATAATTGGAGATATAGTAAGGTTGGTGGGAAAAGTAGATTAAAAATCTTGGTATGTCTTATGGAAAAAAAAATATATCCCTGACGTCTTTCATTGCTGTGGAGATTGGGCCATCACAGGGCTTCTTATATCTTAAATTTAGGTGAGTGGTCAGAGATTCAAAAAAGCCTTCCGCACTGAGCCATGACTGGAAAAACTATGAGGAAATGGAAAATTTGGAGCCAATGTTCCCCTAAATTTAAATGTAAATATTCAGAACCTTAAGCATCAGATACACAATTCTGTTGAAAATCATACGTGCGCACGCACGCACGTACGCACACAAACACACACGGCGTCTGAGTCATTCCAGGATATGTCAACGTACTAGCTCATCATTGTACTAAGTTTGCTACTCCTGCAAGGAAAACAGTCGTCACTGAAAAATAATGTAGGATGATCGTAAAGAAGGGCAAAGGTTACACGTCAAACCTTAACGCGCAGACGCAGCCGAGAGCAGCAGCGCGCCTCTGGTCTCCCTGAGTCCTTGCTGACTTTCAGACATTCGCCCTCCTTGCAGGCTGCTGAGATACCGGGTAGTGAGAGGCAGTAATGTGCCACAGCCCATCTGTTCTACTGCGCGGATGGAAAATCCTCGCACATCAGTTAAGAACTCAATATGCAGGCTTTGTGGGAGGCGGGTGAATGCTAATGGTGGTGAACCGGCACCTGTCCTGCAAAGTCACTCCAGTCCCCACCTTTACTCTCCAAGGATCCAGCAGCAAACTGATAAACACGAATCAGCTGTCTCTGCCTTTCTTGCAATTCTTTCTTTTTTGGGGGAGTCTGACTTTCCCTGATTCTAGCACCTCTTTTCCTTCTCTGTTTAACCAAGTCTGGGGACCTGAAGGCCATCAGACTGGGTCCCTAACTGCAGTTTTGCCATTTACTAGTTGGTTAATTTGTTTACTCTTTTCTTAGCTCCTTGTTAGGAAAAATATCCACCTCAAAGGGATACTGAGGACGGAGATATGCACAATGCTGAGCACTGTGCCTGGTATACAGTAGGCAGTTAATAGTTGTTAGCTATCATCATGGCTATTCTTTCTCTGAGGCTCTCTTCAGCCACCACAAAAAGCACAAGAGATATGAACTGTGCACAGGCTCTGCCAACACACACGGCCTCCCAGCCTCCAGCTCCCCCACAGAAGCATGATGCCCCTCGTGCTCTGGCTCTATGTTCTCGAGTTCTAGAGCTGAAGAAATCGCGTGCATCTCAGGCTCACTGAAATCGGAGTCCTCATCATGCCTCTGAAGTCTCTCCTGCCCTTGGGTGTGGTTTCCCAATGGCGGCACCTTCATGAGAAGTCCACAATACCCTCCACTGTCTCCTCTCCCTTCCCTACTTCTGACCTTCAATCTCAGCTGTTGGCTTGGCTCTGCATTCTTGCAGAGCTTTCCAGCCAGCCCAGCCGACTCCAATCTCATTCCTGTTGATAGGAGTACTCATGGAGACATAGCTAGATGTGACCTCTTACCTAAAGATGGAGTAGCGCCAACATGCCTCTGCGACCTGCCTTCCCGTTCCCCGCTCTGCTGCCAGTCCCTCACAGGTGCTGCTCACATAGCAGAGAGCATGTGCAGGGGTTCCTACCTGCCCACTGCCCTCCTCCCAATGTCCTTGCTGGAAACAGACTCCCCAGCTCACATATGCCAGTCCCATTATTTTTAAGTCCTTGAGCAAATGGTTCCTCTACCAGAAAAGGCTTATCCTGCCCCCAAAACTATCCAACCATTGAGTCTCCTAACATTTTATCAGGAGGCAACATGATCCAATAGAAAAAGCCTGAGCTTTGAAATCAGAAGGGCTTATTTCTGAATCGTGGCTAAACATACTAGCTGTACAACTAGGGGTGGATTATGTATTCTCTGAATGTCTGCTCCCTTATCTATAAAAGGGGGTAATAATAACTACCTCACAGGATAATCGTGATAATTCAACTAAATGTATATAAAGTATCAAGAAGAGTTCCTAGGGCACACGGAGAGACTTAGTAAATATAAGTTTATTTTTCCATGGCTTTCTCAACGGATATTTTTCCTTTCACTTTCTGGGGGAATTTTTTTTTTTTTTAAGATTTTATTTATTTATTTGACAGAGAGCAAGAGAGAGGCAAAGAACGCACAAGCAGGGGGAGAGGCAGAGGAGGAAGCAGACTCTCTGCTGAGCAGGGAGCCCGACCCGGGGCTCGATCCCAGGACCCTGGGATCATGACCTGAGCTGAAGGCAGATGCTTAACTGACTGAGCCACCCAGGCGCCCCTACTTTCTGGGAGAATTATCTGGGACGCACTTTCCTCTCCCCGGCTGGATGGTGGGCTGCAGGAGGGCAGGTCTCTATGGGACTCCTTGCTGCATGTCCCACAGCATCTAGCATAACCCCCGAGACATACAAGGTGATACACACAGATTTTGTGAATGAATGACAGTAGGATCACAATACTCTTGCCAACATGAGTCACTGGAATCACTGAGTAAGAGAACTGGAAAGGACCTTAGGAATAAATCACTAACCCAATTTCATTTTATAGATGCAGAAACTACATAACCCAGAGAGGTTAAATGACTTGCCTCTGGTTGGCATGCACGTAAACAGGGGCAGATTCTCAGCTCTGGCTTCTCCTGGCTCCACCATGTTGCCTCCCTCATCAGCGAGACGTTGCTGGCAGCAGGTGATGCCAAAAGCATTTCTTAGGAAAATGTTACCACCCATATAACTTATGCCACTTGGGGAAACATCCACAGGAGATAAACGACTTGTAATCTGACTACACGTCTGTAGTATCTCAGTGCCTGCCACGCCGCAATAGATTAACCAAGGAAACAGAGCTGGCTTTTAGTCATCTTTCAGACTTCTAATCTTAAGATTCTTCCCTCCTTCCCCTGGCTGTCCACCTCCTGTAGGCTCCCTTCTTCCTACAGTCCCGCCCTCCAGAAGGCTGTTTCCTCACCACCTGAGCTGACCACTGGCTAATCTCATTACCCAGCAAAATGAACATGCCAATGGGAACTGTGCCCAGATAATGAGATATGAACCGCAGAAAGCCCTTCTGCAGAAAGCCCTCCTCTTTGGGTCTACTCTGTTAATGGCTGGGTAGGGTTTTCAGGCTAGACCAGAAGGCTAATGTAAATGTGTGGCTGGACTGATGCTTTACCCTCTGCCTGCTAATGGTGAACTTGCTGGTGGGGGGCGGATGCTATAAAGGGCTGATTAAAACAATAAGAGTATTTAGTGTTTTATTTACCTATATATTATTTATGTAACAACAGTGGTATGGTATGGCCTTAAAGGATACTTAAGACCCCTGGGCTTTCAGGTTCCTTAAATGAGACGATTATTTGCCTAACTTTGCCTCTCTGTCGTCCCATGATTGCCACAATATACTGTGTTTTTCAGTTTTGCTTCTGTTGAAACTTTGATAATCTGAAACACGGCTAAGACCTCAGGTTACAACACAGTGGGTTGGTGGAGAAGTTGGACACTGGGAAAATAAGTAGATGAAGTGTTACCTTGGGCAGCTCTCTTAACCTGAGAGCCTCAGTTTCCTTCTCTGTGAAAGAGGGGATCATCAATAACACTTGGGTTATCTTTCTCGTGATGAGTGAAAGGGACATAAAACCATGTGAATTATAACCTGACACTCTTGGTAAATCTCTGGTTTTCAATAGGGATGCTCACCAAAATCATCTGTGTGATCTTAAAAAAAACATATTCTGATGCGTAGCCAGGATTGGGAACTGCTGTTAATGGTACTCAACAAATGTGAGGAACCACTGATATCTCTAGAGTCATTCGTGAACACTTGAATGAAATGATCAGACATTCTGTGAAGACTGAAAGATACAAAAGGAAGATTCTAATAATTCCAAAGGAGAAAACTGCTTGTAGAAGTAGAAATCCCACATAAAAATGCTAAATTACAGGAATGAAGCCTGAGAATACCCTATACAGGATGCTCTGAATCTAAATTACTGGTTCTTCCCTAAATCTGGTAAAGAAAATGACTTGCTAAATGTTATCATAAACGCTGGGGCTACAATTTTTACCTAAGTTATAAAATAAACCAAGAAAAAGCCCCCTATAAATTAGATATTTTCTATCTTTAAGCCAATAATTTTAATCAATATTAGTCTGTGAGTTTTAAATGACTTTCTACTGAACCTACCCACCCCCATCAAGTCATTATCAGAAATACTGATTTCATTCCATACATTCAATCTTACAAGTTAAAAAAGTATTAGTCTATTACGTTAACATAAAGAAATGTAATTCAGTGGAATTAAACAGCAGAGTGAATTCTGTATAATACCTGGAAATTGGGCCTATCTAAGGAAGATTTTTAATATATCAGTGACACTAGCCTTCTCAGTCTCTCAGCCCTGGAGTGGGTGGGAAAGGAGGTTACAAGGGGGAAAATAGTAGTGTGTAGGACCTAAGACCATGCCGCACACAGATGAAACATCGTTAAACAAAATCCCAACATCTCATTTTATAGAAAAATCAGAATAACAAATGTACAGCAACTTAACCCAAATTATATACTTAGCATTGGGGGCATCAGAATTCAGGTCCCTTTCCCTCAGGTCTGGGACTTTTTATAAATGATGTCACTCTAACAGGATGGCTGGCTGAATGGATGCATGTGAGGAAGAAGAGTGATGTGGAAATATGGATTCTTTTCTGTAGAGAATCACTGACTTGCCTCCACTGCCTACTGTCAGACTGATTGCTAACAACACTACAGAAACACAGGATAGGTTTTCAGACTCCGACTTCACTGGGCTCATAATTAATTTCTCAGCAACCAAGATCACATACAGAATGGAAATTATTGATGCTGATAAATCCTATCATTTTTCAATAACCAAGTCTCAACAGCTGTGTGTACGTGCGCGGTGGGGTGGGGGGAGCCATGCATACAACATATCATTTAATGATCATGCACTTTTGTATCAAGATGTTGTGGAACCAATCGGAAAACTGGGATTCTAATACTGGTTCTGTCTGTCGTGTTAGGCCTGTTTTCTCAGCAGCAAAACATGGATAATAGTCTCTTCTAGTTACTTTTAAGATTAAAATGATAATGAGTGGGAGAGCACTTAAAAGTCTAAAGCATTAAAGCAGAGATTTTTGGTACGTTATAGCTTGTGTTCAACTATACATATATATTATCATTCACACTAAGTATATATATTATTGTAGTTATGGTTTGCATGTGTTCCAAAGTGTCACACATGCTCCCTATGAAATAAGTATGAGTTGGTGCATAATGTGGACCACAGGTACCTGCCCAGACCACAGGAACTCTGCCCATGGCAGGTGAGGGTACTCCAAACTGAAGGAACTGAAGCAACTGTTTGAAAGAGTCAGCCAGCCTGCAGGTGGTAGCAGAGAGTAAGCGGGGGTTGGGGGGGGAAGCAAAGAAGGAGCAGCAAAGCAACGGGAAAGATGAACTTGGGGAGCTGCCACTGCATCTTGAAGGATCTCCAGTCTTGGTGAGACAGGATGGGTGAACTGCTGGGGATCTGTGCTGAGCTGCCCCATTTCTCCAGGTGTTATTAGAATAAACAAATCTCAGATCTGTTCCGTGCAACCGGCACTTCTGAACCTCCTATTATCTATTTTGTACAAACAGAAGAAGCCTAACACGAGGAGATATTCTGGGTTCCCTTAGGGACAGAAATCTTGACTGCTGCAAGGCAGTCCTGACTTCCCAGAAGTAGCCCAGCAGCTGCTCGCAAACCTCTAAGGGTTTCCAATCACAACAAACATCTCGGTGCTATCACAAGACCCTAACCTCCCACTGCAGCCTAATTCCATCTTCTTAAAGGCACAAGAAGAAACAGCCTTCCAGCATTTTGCACTGTGCCTTGTGACTAACAGTAAAGCAGTGCCCAGTCTTTATTCCAGAACTTTCCCCTTGAACTCAGATAAGCACAGAACGGCAAGTTCAAGTTCAGAGTTTGTGACTCTTATGCAACAGAGAAAAGTATTCTTCCATTCTCGGAAAATCGTAAGGATATCTGCTCATTTATAAACAGATACTGAGTGAAAGCCTACAACATGGAGAAGTATTTTACCCTTAATCACCAAGAATAACCTGGCATGGCAAAAGTTCCCATTTAACGCCTACTGTTTATTTTATGACTGGTAACTTCACTTAAAAATAGTTAGGGGCGCCTGGGTGGCTCAGTTGGCTAAGCGTCTGCCTTCAGTTCAGGTCATGATCCCAGAGTCCTGGGATCGAGCCCCATGTCGGGCTCCCTGCTCAGCAGGGAGTCTGCTTCTCCCCCTGCCTCCCGCTCACCCTGCCTGTGAGCTGCGCTCGTGCTCTCTCTCTCTCTGACAAATAAACAAAATCTTTAAACCAAAACAAACATTTAAGTGAATAAAGACATAGGTATTTGCTAAGGACTATGATGCAGCACTCTGGTAATTAGTACTTTATTACCAGGCTCAGGCTGCAATTTCTCCAACACGTGAAGGGAGATACACAGCAACGGTTTCTCACATGATTAGATATTCACAGCCAGTTAACATTATAAAATGTTCCTGGTTTGAGCTCTGCAAATAGAAAGCAACTAAATGGTGTCTAAAGTTAAAAAAAAAAAAAAGAAGTACTGAAATTTTATATTTACAACATTAGGTTTTAACTAAAGGAGAAATCCTGTAGGTTGCTTTAAAATAGAAACAACACAGCGAAATTCCCAGAGGTGGCATTTAGCAGTGAGATTTGGTTTTCATTTCACCTGGCTTAATAATGAAAACATGAAGGATGGCTCCCGATTTCTCCCAGATCAACATATTAATCCATTTAAAGAAATACCACAGGAGGCTGTTCCTTCTTTTCTTTAGAAGGCAGATATAGTTTGTTCTTGCTTAAAATTGGATGTAGCTCTCAATTTTACCAGTGCCTGAGCGCTGTAACGTGAGCTGGATTTCAAGCAAGGCTGTGGGCTGACACTGCAGTGAGAGCACCGGGGGCTTCAGCTCAGTCAGCAGCTCCTGCTGCCGTCCGTGGCACAGGGAGCAGAAGGGAACACGGGCCTTTGAACAAAAGTGTCAGCACTGAACTCCAAGGCAACACCACCACAAAGCACAGTCTGCTCTGCTGACTACGGACTGGGACTGAATCAGAGAGAAGGGAAACAAAGAGGGTAGAAAAACGGTCCCCATTCCCCAGAAGTTTTATATATATATGTGTGTATGTGGAGTGTGTATGTGAATGTGACTGTGTTTATGTATGTATGCATGCATGTGCACATTTTGTATGTCTATACATATGTGTATGCACAGATGTATTTATGTATGTACACAGTTATATACATAAGTATTTATATAGAGTAGGAGTAACTTACCAGTATTTCAAAGTATTTCAAGCATAAGCAAATACAGGCAGAAAAACCTTTGGCTGGTACTCTTGGCAATGAAAACTGACCCTGAACATAATGTCATAAGCCACCTTCAATAACAGTATTCTTTTCCAAAGCACCTGCCACAGAGTGAGACAAATTGGCTCTATGGAGGGTTCTTTCCTCTGGTCTTGAATTATGCTGGTTGATAAGAAATTGAAATAATCATTGCCATTGCCTTTGCTAGGTTTGGAAGAGGGTCAAATCTGGAAGAAGCAAAGACTTCTAAAGGCATCATGCCCATCTGTTTGAGTGGGAATTTTTTAATGGTCCATAATGATAGCGGAATGTGGATGGGAAGAAGGCCTTGGTACCCTTGTCATGTAGGCAGATTCAGAAAGTGACATGCAGCTGGGCCACACTGGGAAGTGGGGAGCACACGTGTTCTAATCCAGTCCCTGGGAGAGTTACAGGAGTTTTCAACAGGTCTGTGTCCAGGCAAGAGCAGTGCTGGAGAGAGCAAGGCTGACAGCAGGTGTCATACCCCGGGGGGAAATGTCAAGGAGGCAGTCATTGTGTCGCCTGGAGAGACGTGTGGGCCTGAGACACACAGCTAGGTGTCACAGCCACTCAGGTCGTCCCTGAAGAGGATGAAGGTGAGTGGGGGCCAGCAGAGGGCAGACTATGGTAATGCAGGGAGACAAAGAAATGGGTGAAGAAAGGAGCCCACAGAGGGGACTGCGTAATGGTGAGAGAGAAGGCAGGAAAGTGGGGGCATTTTGAAAACCAGGGCAAGAGAGTTTTCAAGAGAAACAGGTCACCTCATGGTTGAAAGTCAAGAGAGATCATGGAAAATAAAGGATGAAAATTATTTATTATTTTATATTTTATTCATTGTATTTACAACAAGGAGGTCGGTGAGGGCAGCATTGGAGCTTAAAACACTTTCAACGGTTCTTCACCGCCTACTAACCCACCTCAAGGTCTCTCTCTTAAAGCAAAGCTGTCCTCCAGGTCTCTAACTGGCAATCATACCTTACTTAGGTCTTAGGTTTTCCCATCATGACATTTTGTTCAAGAATTTTCCTTAAAAGTCATACCTATCTTATCCACCTCAAATCACACCTCTGCTGTGAAGTTTTAGGGGACCACCTCAGTTCAAATTTCTTGCTATTTCCTTTATAACCTAAAAGCATTTATCTTAATATTTGCCAGGGGGACTATGTTAATGTAGCCACGATCATTCAGCATGTGTCTCAGAATCTGTTTTTCCTGTTGCTCTTCTATTTCCCCACATCCTCACTTTCCTCTTCTTTTTGGCTTTCTCCTTCTAAGCCATCATCTTTCCTGGAATGGTTTTCTTTCTGAGTTTTTGGTCTCCTGAAATCCCCCCCTCTTTTTTGAGAGAGAGAGAGAGAGCGCGAGCTCGTGAGCAAGTGTGCACACGCGGGAGTCGGGGGTGGACAGAGGCAGAGAGAAACAGAGAATCTCCAGCAGACTCCCTGCCGAGCCGGAGCCTGACCCGGGGCTCGATCTCAGGACCCTGAGTTCATGACCTGAGCCAAAATCAAGATTCAGATGCTTAACTGACTGAGCCACCCAGGCGCCCCCTGAAATCCCCTTTGTCAAACTTCAGCCATGGTTGATCTTTTCTATGAAGCAGTTGTTCTGCTGAGCACCCATTTAGAAATGAACTTCTGTTTCTCTGGAACGCTTTAGCTGAATGACTACTCTTTCTGCAACTCAGAACAGTAAATGGTATTTAATTTCGGATGCGTCCATTTGTGTGTGTAATTTCCCCTCCCTCCCAACTGGATCTGAGCTCCTGGAGAAGTAGCAAACGAGGCATTTCAGCACCTGACAGATCTGGGTCCCACCCTCTTGGATTGGTGAGTAGGCTCCTTGAATCTCCATTTCCTCAACTGAAAAATGGAGCCCAAGATGCTGATTTTGACGGGGTGTGGTTCTCGTTCAAGTCAGGTGTGAGCGGCACGCTGCTCCAGCCATGCCTGAGGTCAGTGGCAATCACTGATGGGTAGATCCACTCCTTCCCTTTTTCCTTTCCTTCCTCTGCCTCCCAGTCAACTGGGCCATAAATTAACAGAGATGAAAATGCTTCCCAGACAAATAAGGAGCAAAGGATTTAGATCAGAAAAATGGAAGTCTAGTAATGGATGTATCCTGTATTTATAATACAGAGAGTCACAGTCTTACTTCTCTGGACTTTGGCTTTCTTTTTCTCAGACAAATGAAGAGTATAATACTACCGGTCCTGCCCAACCTGCTGAAAATGCTGAGAATCTGCATGGGATAATATATATGATATATGTAAAACTATAACAAATTGCTGAATTATTGAGTAACCAAAATATTCCAAATTATGGTCCATAGTATACAAAATTAGGTCTTTTATTATGTAACAATATTCTGTCTAAGTGAAGGAAAAACTATGTTAAGAGTAAGAATCAGATTAAGGGTTGTAGATTAAAATTCTATCCCCTATTTGCCCTTTGGTTGGTAGAAGACATGGATAAAGCAACATAAGAAATATAAGATATGAAAAAAACTACTAGCTAAATAATACATTAGTAGGATGTACCTTTGAAAGTTTTCCTTTATTTACCTTTATTTAGACTTTTCTACTGCATTTCTTCACACTGCTGTATATAACCTATTTTCTCCCCACATATCACAACATTAAATAGATTATCAGATGAGCATAAAATAACCTTTGCGGTCAGCATTTGGAATAATGTATGAAATCAATTAAAGCAGTACAAATACAAAATATTAAAATATAGTGCATCAATTATTTTTGGTTACTGAAGAGGAAAGTAAATAAGATATTAATCATGGAAGAAAGCAGCTACAAAAGGCTGTATGAATCATATACAAATTCTAGTGATGTATTTTCATTACAGTCTATCTGTATTCACAATGGCATTTAAAAAATAAAAATTTAAACAGCCACTATCACCATGTTTCTTTTTGGAAAGAGCTGCCAGGGCTTTGTGCTTTCTCGGTACTGAAATACTTGAGTTACAACCATGAATTCTTAATCAGTGTGGTGGGGCCGAGGAGAAGGAAAGAGGGAGGAGGGCCTGATGTACCAGTGATGTAGGCCCTTCCTGTCTGCAGTAGCCTCTTCTGCTGACCTAGCTCTGTGAGCACATTTATCTGCAGCAGGTGCTCACGGGGTAATTAAGAAGGGAGGGAAATCTCTGTAGAAAATCTGAGTGTCTTCTTGAAAAGATAGTTTTACTGCTTTCTGTTAGGCATCCCCAGGACTCATAATCCCTGGAGAAGAACTCTAAATAGAAGAGATCTCCCTCCTCCCCAATCAAGCCAAAACACACATGACGCAGTGTAACATAGTTGCTCTTTGGGACAATTGAGGGAGTATTTCACTTCTAACTGTGCCCCTGACTCAAGCACCAGCAGGGCTCACGATCTTACCAGCACATCAGAATCACCGGGGGAGCTTCTAAAACTCCCAGGGTCCAGACTGCAACCGGAACCCCAGGTGTCAGCAAGTTTTCAGAGCCCCCCAGATGATTCTAATTAATATGTATGGGAGCAAAACGATTTAACCTGGTCAAGTTCACACCTATTTTATGTACCTAAAAAAACCGCCAAAACATTAAATCTTCAGCTTTGAACAGTTTCCATGCAGAGAACACAAGAGGCTTTTGCATCTTCACCTATCCCTGCCACTTAGATGTCCCTTCATTATTTCCCTAAAGATGACACTCATCACCAGCAACAGTGAACCTGATGTGGCTCTGGGTCAGGGATGAGATGTCCATAGCTCAGAGACTGTGTGTGTGTGTGTATGTGTGTGTGTGTCCATGTGTTTTGTGTGTGTGCGCGCGCGAGGGGGGAAGGAGGAGAAGGGAGGGAGGGAGGCGGTGGAGGGCGAAGCAGGCGGCAGGGGAGATCTGTTTGCTCACATTTCATGGTAATGGAAAAACTGATTTTTTTAAGGGTTATAAGTATGTGTGAAACCATCTGGTGTTTCCTGCTGTTGCATCCTTTAGATTTCGCATGTTGATATGTCCATGGCATCAAAACATCATGAACCTAAAACAGTAATATTTAAAGGACATCACGTTTTATTGTAATTACACAAATTACTGATGTTTCATAGGCATGCTATTTTAGTGTGTCACTAGTAAAGAAGTAGCGGAATATGTACATGGCATATATATTCTCTCATTAAAAGTAAGGAGAAAAGGAAAAAAAAAAACAAAGGAATTCCACCCCCATGTTAACTGGCCATCTGGATATCACCTTTTGTGAATGTTCATATTTCTTACTCATTTCTTAAAAGCTGGTTTCACTCTTTAAAAAATTTTGATTTGTAGGCATTTTAAAAAATATATTCTGGATATGGATCTTTTTTTTAGACATTTTCACCCATTGTGCTTTTTCATTCTTTTAATAATGGTGTTCTTGCCGTCACAATTTTAACATGGCCCAATGAATTTTTCCTTTATTGTTCACACTTTTTGTGTCCTGTTTAAGAAACCCTTGTGTACTCCAAGGAAATAAAGTTGTTTTGTTTTCCTCTAAAATTATATATACACACACACACACACACACACAAGTACACACACACACACACACACTTTTCCCACTTAAATCTATACTCCACTTTCATGCATGAAATGAAGAAGAGGTCACGATTCTTTTCCCTCCAAACAGCTATCCAGTTGGCTGAACCCCATTTATTGAAATGGGTGTCCTTTTCCCACTGCACTGCAGATCTTCTTTGCCGTAAATCAGGTGACGGTATATAAGTGGGTCCTTCCTAGCCTTGCACCAGTAACACAGTCTTAGTTAACAAAGGTTTTTAATCGGTTTTATATACAACAGTGGGAGTATTCTAGCTTTCTTCTTTAAGAATTCCTTGGCTAGCCTTGGTCCTTTGTATATCCATGTGAATTTTTTAAAAAAAGATTTTATTTATTTGATGAGAGAGAGAGCGAGCACGCGAGCACAAGCAACGGGAGCAGCAGGCAGAGGCAGAGGGAGAAGCAGGCTCCCTGTTGAGCTGGGGCCTTGATCCCAGGACCCTGGGATCATGACCCGAGCTGAAGGCAGATGCTTAACCAACCGAGCCACCAGGTGCCCCTCCATGTGAATATTTTAATGAGCATCTCAGTTTCTGCAAAAGAAAATTGCTCGTAATTTGACTGGGATTGTATTATATCTATGCATTGACCTGGGGAACATTGACTACTTTATAATGGGTATTCCAATCTCTGAACATGAACTATCCCTTCAAGTACAGATACATGGAAAGGAGCTCATCTTCATGAGTTACTAGAAAAATTAAAATTAAAACCACCATATATCCCCTAGAGCGGTTAAAATGACAAAAGACAGAAAATACGCAGTATTAAAAAGGATGTAGAATAACTGGAATATATACTGCTCGTGGGAATGCAATTCGGGGCATCTATTTTGGAAAAGTGCTGGGCAGTATCTTCTAAAGCTGAAGAGATGCAAAACCTATGACCTAGCATTTCCATTCCTAGAATGACCATTCACTAAAAGATTAAAGATTATATATATATATATAGGCACTATTCAGCCTGAAACTGGAAACTACCCACATACCCATCAGTAGTAAAAAGGATAAATACATTTTGTGGTGTATTCACACAATGAAAAAATATAAAGCCCTGAGGACAAGCCATTCACACCAGCATGCAATAATATGGACACATCTCCAACAATATTGAGGAGTAGCCTGGTTCCACTTGTAGGAAGCACAACAGGAAAAACAATCTGTGGGATAAATCCCAACAGTGGTTATCCTTGGTGGGGTACCGTGGCGAGGAAATACAAAGGCTTGTGAGTGTTGATAATGTTCTCTTTATTGATTTGGGTTCTGAGTACATGATATCTTCAATTTACAAAAAGACACTGAGCTATATACTCTTATGACATTGCACTGTTTATATATTTTAACAAAAAGTGTTTCTAAAGGAATTCATAATTGGGTTTTCTATTGAAAAACCAAATTGCTTTTAAACAATTCCCTCTCCCCATCTGCCCCATCCCCTTTCTAGGGCATTTATATGACCAATAACCTAAAGGGAATTCTTCTTCTTCTTTTTTGAATTCTTAAAAACAAAACAAACAAAACCAGAACAAAAGAAAGGGAAACTATGCTTGCAGGAGCTTCCCCAGTTGGAAATTAGTTTAAACGCAGTGCTTTTGGGTATTCTGTCTTTCATTCTTTGTGAGCATCTAGTTAGAAGCATTTTCTTTACCTTTTTAATTCTTTAGATGAGAAAATGGAGAAATAAGGGAGGGACAGAAGACACTGCTACTTTCAATGAGTTTGTCTTAATTCCCTATTTTTTTTTTTAAAGATTTTATTTGACAGAGAGAGAACAGCAGAGGGGGAGGGAGAAGCAGACCCCCCGCTAAGCAGGGAGACCAACCAGGGCTCCATCCCAGGACCCTGGGATCACGACTGGAGGCAAAGGCAGACGCTCAACCGACTGAGCCACCCAGGCGCCCCCTCATTCAAATCATTACTTCTTATTCCCGCCCATTAAGAGTGATTAAGCAATAGCTCTAGCACGGACACAAGAGTATGTCTGGTTTTGAGCAGCCTCTTTAACAGGCCCTTTACCCATCTTTTTGTAGATTTGTTACGCTAACATCCAGTTGTCCTAATTTGTTTTTCTCTAGTTTTGTGTTGATACTAATCAGTGGATGCAATTACGGAATCCCAGGAAATTCATTTTTAGATACGACACAACATAATTTTCCCCAAACTTGGCAACGCATGCTAGCTTACCGTCTTCTGGTCTATTTCTAGAAAACAGGTTACTGAGATCGAGCCTTACATTTCTATAATCCACTAAATGAAAAGTGTAGAGCAAAACTGAGAATTACAAAGTTGAGACTGTTTAACAAAACCAGTAAAGTGAAAGGCTAGGAGGTCGATTGTAGTTTTTTTTTTTTTTCAATTATAAATATAACACAACTACAATTCAAGTTTTAATAAAAATACCAAAAATGATTATAGTGAGAAAAAAAAATCTCATTCACTATCGAACAGAAAGTGCTACGAAAGAGCTGTCTGAAGAATATTTTGTTCTGTGTTTGTATCCACCCCCCTGTGTTTGGTAATACATTAAAAAAAAAAAATTTAAGGGATACAATAACCATCACCACACAGACAGAGATTTGCGGTAATGTTAAAAGCTGTCTGTGGAAAAACTTTTTTTTTAACTACATTAAATACTTAAAGTTTTTGTTTAAAAAACTTAGCTGCTCCCCAACATCATCTGAACAATGTGGAGCTGAGATGGTGATAGCTGTTTTAAAAAGCCACACCATGTTTCAGGGGGAGGGGGTACCAGGGTGACGGGTATTGAGGAGGGCACGTGATGTGATGAGCACTGGGTGTTATACGTAACTAATGAATCACTGACCACTACATCAAAAACTGACGATGTACTTAATACAGTGGCTGACTGAACATGATAAAAGAGAAAGGAAAAAAAAAAAGCCGCACCGTGTGATTTTTGGGCCCAATTTCTATGCTGAATATATCATGCAGATATTCTTCATTTTTCCCCAAGGTGTTCTTATTGCCTCTGGTGATTGTGGGGGGTGAGGCAGGAGGCGGAGGAGAGAATGAGGTTATACCTGAGCCATTTCCCACTTGTCCCTATTTGTTCCAGGGCATCTGTCAGAGAGTAGAAGGGAGAAAAACCAGTTCTTTGACCCCATAAGTGACTTGTATTTGGGATGAACACCCCATCACCACCACTGGGTGAGACTTAAGCATCGGTAAAACAAAACTGGCTTCAGCTTCCTATGCTTATATTTTTTGGACTTACGAGGAAAGTAATAAATAAGTGGCTTAGAATGAGGAGGAATAAAATACTAGTTTTTAAAAGATCACTTGGATGAATGAATTATTGAGAATTGGGACCATTTGTACTTGAGTAAAAACTGAATTTATTTCAAGAGTTTGAGACTTTTCCTTGGATACGATTTGTTATATTCAATGGAGGTAAAACCAAAAAAACTCTAACCACTGCCCCCCCCAAACACCCAAACCAAATGGAGCACAAAAACCCTGTAGTTGGAACAGAGGCTTTGCAGGGAGAAAGGGAAGGGTCATCCATTTACGGAGTGCCTTGTACATGCACGTTCCTCTCCATTCTTACCTGTGCATAAACCATCACAGTGAAGCGTGAGGAGTAAGTGGGATCCACAGCTGAAAGCAGCCCAGTAGGTAAGTACAAAACTGATTAACCCACAAAGATCATTTTACTGTGGCATCCTGTCCCCAAATGTTGTATCACTAGAATTTGACAAGGATTGCTGTCTACCCTGGGGACATGATTATTTCAAGATGATCCCTGACATTTAAACTTTTGTGGTAATTAAAAAAAAATTGTCCTGGGAAAGCCAAAGTGGCCAGTTTTTGAGGAGGGTCATTTCAGAAATGGTGGATCGAAACAAATTGTTCAAAGATGCCATAAATACACACAGGTATGCCTTGAGTTACTCAAAAGACACATCCCAATGACTCTGCTTTGAAAAATATAAATCAAAGTGTATTTTAAATAAACTAGAAGCAATTCAGTTTGATGTAAAAAACCACATAGCTGACTCTTTTCTGAAGAAAGGTAAAGAAGCCTTTGGTGTGTGTGCAAATTACTGTTTTGCTACGTTAGTCCCCCCAAGGTGCAACTACTTTTGTCACAACCTTTGGCAGTCCCGCAGAGTCTGAAAGAGCAATTCTAACTTTGTTCTCACTCCCCAGCCCAGCCCATGCCTGGGCTTCAAGCCTTTTATTCACTTCCCATCAGTCCAAACATCTTCAATAAGCAAAATCTTAAATTTGTCTTTGTTGTTGTAAGAGTAATATATGTACCAAAGGGCATAAGATAAAAAGGTTGCTTCCTTCTCTCTTGTCCCTCTGGCACCAAAGATAATCACTGCTAACAGCTTCCTATGTCACAAAAAGTCTCGTATCATGACTATACACACATATAGAAACACAACCACTGACTCAAAGTTCACTTTTGCTTTGAGCTCCTTTACAGACTGGTGCCCCCACATTCTGCTCCGTGCTCCCTCTTCCCCTATTAATTCCTGTAACATTAGTAAGTACACTGCCACGTACTGACCTGTTTTTATTTTTCAACTGGCTTTACCTCCTTTTGCCTTTTTAACAACATATCCTCATCTATCTATAATAGCACTTAGGATGGTGCGGGGCACACGATGTAAATTATAAAAACACCTGTCTGATGAATGACTCCACATTCTGAATTCTAAGTACAATTCACCTTCCTTTTTCTGCTGTCATGGAAGAGGCTTTTCACACACAAACAATGCTGACTCAGGTATTTCTTAATGGCCTACTCTTTGCTGAGAGGAAGCGCCTGTTTATTTGGGTTATTAGTAGCTGGGCTCTGATCCAGAAATCCATTTCTGGAGAAATACATTGCATTTTATTTTTAGCTATGAATGGGGTATACATTTTGTTTGCTTATTTAAAATAGTTGGCTGCTCTGATAAAATATAGCTATGGATAGAAAATAATAGATAATTGTTTCTTATATTATTGGGAAGAAATAAAGAAAAAAAAAAAACCACTTTGTGTCAGAAAACAAGGAGGTGCTCAAAGACTAGCCAGGCCATGTCAAAGGGACTCAGGAACTGGACAGAAAACGCTCCCATTGGCAAATGTGGGACAGTGTGAACGTCAAAGGGACAATGATGGTAATGGACTACACTTCGAACAAACAATAAATTTCTAGTGATACTTAAAAAAACAGGGGAAGAAGAGTTAGGGAGGAAAGAGAAAGCTCTTCTGTATAGAATGCGAGCAAGCTGGAAAATCACCTTTTGCCACCATTCATGTAATAATTCAGGCAAGGGTCATCACCAATGAATGCTAAAACCTGGATGAAAAGTTGCTGCAGAAGAGGATATTCACTAGGCCTTAAATATCACTAATTATAGGGCGAAAGGGAGATCTCAAGCAAATGAGCAACCTGAACATCCCAAGTAACGGGGTGCCTCCTGATGTGACAAGACGAGAACCACACATCATTCATGTAGTATTCGTGTCAGAAATATTTTACCTGAAGCTAAGAACAATGAGGTAAGTACGAATGGCAGGACATTATCCAAGACAACTGGCCTGGACTCTCCAAAACTGAAATCTCACAGAAGACACACAAAAGGGTGAGGAGAGGGGTGAGGAGAAGTGCTGGGGTCCAGATTTAAGGAGACAAAAGAAACATGGCGGCCAGCGGGTGGACCCTTTATTGGATCCCGATGGGAGCCGGGAGAGGGAAGAGTATGATGGGGGAGGGTGGGGAAATTCATATTGGATTGCATTTTACGCTAATGGATAATACTAGTGCATCACTGGTAACTGTCCTGGATGTAATACTGGTCTCTTGAGTATGTAGGAGAATGTGCTTGTTCTTTGCAGACACATGCTGAAAAATTTAGGAGGAGAGTGTCATTACGTGTGCGACTTACTTCCACTTGGCTTAGGAAAACACATACAGAGAGAATGACCATGATGGGACAGAGAAAGAGGGAGGAGAGAGAGCAAGAGGGTGGGAAAATCAGTGAGTGAGCAAATGTTGCTAATGCTAACAACTGGTCAACCAGGGCAAAGGGTGTGGGTTATTACTGTGTTATTTACAGAACTTTTTGTTTTGTATTTTTGAAAAATTTCAACATAAATAGGAAAAAAAACCAGACAAACGTATTTTTGGCTCTTTCTTGCTTGAGCAACAAATCTTATCACTTAGATGACAGTAGTTAGGTCTGATCAATTTGGGAATCAGAGCAGAGATAAAACTGGTCAGTTTTTAAAAGAACAAGGAGCCAACTGACACACCATAAAAGGCATGAGCAAAGCTCGTCGGGGCACATGAGAGCATCTTTGAGCAAGTACATCTTTTAAAAACAGAGTTTACAATGGCACCGTTAATGGTGTGGCCAACAGCATAACTAGGTAAGTGGAACAGAGCAGATAACCAACCACTGGGGAAGGTGCCACGGGTATCAAGTAGGTGAAGTCTCAAATACGGAATCTGCAAATAATGTGGATCAACTGTATGAGAAACATATATCTACTTTCATCCCTACACACCACACATATTCTCCATGAAGGCTAAAACCTCTTTTGCAACCTTGAAAGTGCTTCTTGTCTAGGGTTGCAATGCCGATTTATTTGCTTGCCTTTTTCCAACTGTGTCTCTCAGTATTCTGTAAGCCCCGTAGGAAAAAACCCAGTTCTATTTTATCCTGTCACCTTGCACTCTGTATCTGTCGTGTGACTTCTACTAGGATTCAGGGAAGAAGAGATGACCAGTGTGACACTTCTGGATGATATTAACATTTAAATCAGTAGACTGAGTGTTGGAAGAGGTCATCAAGAGGATGTGGCTGCCAGTTGACCTGTGAGCCTGACCCCAGCAATCAGAGGCACCTCACCTCCTCGCCTGTCCTTGGAATGTGTGTTTTGCCCACTGTCTCCAGAGTGGGAGCTGATTTCAAGGACATCACCTTGAGAGAATAAGGTATTTCTGAGACTATTTAGATGGTATGTGACTGAATCCAGTTCAGGCCTCTACATAAACTTTTAAGATTCTGACAGGCAGATACAAAGATCTCTTTCTCCTGTGGCCACTCAAGGTAAGCCCTTTAACTAAATTCCCTTGCTTATTAAACACACCACCTACCAATGTGGAGGGGTCCACCTCTTTCTTTGGTCTCTCCCTGCCCTTCATGAATAGGGGCCCGTTTGTGAACCAACACTGAATAAAACAAACTGCCTTCCATAACGTGGGTGGGCCTTATCCAATCAGTTGAAGGCCTGAAAAGAACAAAAAGGCTGACCCTCTCCTAAGGAAGAGAGAATGCTTCCTGCCTGATGGTCTTAAAAGGAGTATTAGCTTTTATTCTGCTTTCGGACTCAAACTGACAAAAAGGCTCTTCCTGGGTCTTGAACCTACTGGCCTTTGGACTGGAACTAAACCATCAGCTCTCCTGGGTCTCCAGCCGACTCATCCTGCAGATCTTGGGACTTGCCAGCCTCCATAATCGTGAGCCAATTCCTCGTAACAAATCTCTCCCCTCTCCCTCTCTATACACTAAATATCCTCTTGGTTGTTTCTGTGGAGATCCCTGATTAATATTTTGGGCAGGAAAAGCTCCAGCTGAATCTAAAGTTTCCCTCACAAATGACTGGAAGAAGAGCGGTATGAGTAACAGAAATATGGATGCAAGGAGGTGGAGCACGTTTTGAGAAAGAAATGATGAGTCTGGCTTTGGTCATGCCAAATGGGACAGTGAGATAGTCAACTGGATAAATCCTGGAAGCAAAGAAAAATGCATGAACAGATGGGGTAAAGTGAAGCATGTGAACATCACATCCTATATGTTTAAAATGGTCTCACCCAAATGCCTCAAATAAATCTTTGATAACCCTCTGCCAAATACAAGTCTAGAGTAGTCGGGGCTGTCTATCCGTCTTCAGAATGATTTCATTCTGGGTTTCAGTACTACTTTATAACAGTCCAACATGAAACAGACTATATGTGGAAGAGCATAAAATATTTATTAGACTGGAGCAGAAACAATAAATTCACTTCACTCTTAACTGGTAGGAAAGTGGTAATAATTAAAAACAAAAAACGAAGAAGTACTTGTCTAAGTCAAAGACTGAACCGGATTCAGGAGCAGATGGACTGCTGGCATTGTATACATATGTGCATTTTTTGAGGGGAGCATCCAAAGCTTTGTCAGATTCACAAAGGTTCTGTGACCCAAGAAGTAATTAAATGTGAGACAGCTTTTCTCACTTTGTTCCTTTAAATATGGCCATATGAATGGCAAGAGTTCATCTATCTCCCCACACAGGAGCAACACGGTTGTAGGATATTAAAAAAAACACCTTCTCCTCCCAAATTGGGTGTACATAAAATCTCCATATATTCGGTATAAATTTTTACCTATCCAGTCTATTTCCAGTTATCCGTCCTAAACGAGGAGCTAGATAAGTGAACAAAGATATATCACTCACGATGATGTTTGCCAGGGCACTGTTTAAAATGGCACACGTCTACAGGTCTAACAATAGGGGATTAGCAAAATAAATGAGGTTAGTGCACTTGGTGGCACCCCTATGTGTCCATTTAAAAATGATGATGCATGCATATTTTTACTGACTTGAAAACTGTGAATTTTAATTAGGAAATCATAACCTTATACATGATTAGTAGGATTCCATTTAATGAAAAAATATACCTTCATATGCTGTATCTATCTGCCGAAGTCACATTCTGGAAGGATATACATGAACACAATAGTGTTTCAGGACAGAAGAATTATGAATAATTTTTCTTTCTCCCCCTCAAATATTATTACAGTAACTATAGATTATCCATGTAATAAAAAATGCAATACTTCCCTTGAACCAACCTTCCCAATGGCAACAAAGCCACTAACCATTCATCAACGTCATGTCTGTCTCCAGCTCCTACCCTCTCTCCTTGTCGGGCAAAACAGGAAAACACTGCTTCTTGAGAGCCCTCCATCCCCTCAGAGCCTCCGTGTGCAAGTATGAATCACAAATGCCATCCGGCATCTCGCACTCGGAGGGTTTCTTCCAGGTTGTGGTTGACACCTCTTACTGAGAAAGACATACCAATGTCACACGAAAGTGAACAATGGGTGGGGTGGCGGGGACAATGAATGCTAACAGAAAGCCAAGACTTATTTTATCATCAGGAATAAATCTGCAAGTTTAAGCTTCCCACAGCTGTAACAGAGCAATCAATAGCAGTTGTTATCATTTTGCTGATGCTTGTTAACCAACCGTATAAACATTTTAAGAGTCCAGGAAGGAGGGCAAGGGGAGGGGTAGGGAAGGAAAAACAAAAAAAAAGAAACATATTAAGAGTCCAAAGTGATGACAAAGCAACCTCTTTCTGTGGTGAAAACTCTGCCGGAGCAAAATGCGGGGATTTTATTCCACCGTCATGGTAGGTGATGAGATTCCCCCCCCCCCGCTTTTATCAAACATGGCAGATTTACACAGGATGTTTAAATTGTTTATTATTATTTTTAGGTTGACGGGATAAGGAAACAGCTATGAACTGGGGGAAACCGACTCAGAGGTGAGCAGTGTCTAGAAGAGAGCACTGTAAATAAACGCTCCGTTGGAAAAGACGTCACAGACCTCACTGTGACACCCACAGAGCCATGTGGGGACAGCAACAGAACTGCTGTCTGT
Organism: Ailuropoda melanoleuca; assembly: GCF_002007445.2. NCBI lineage: Eukaryota > Metazoa > Chordata > Mammalia > Carnivora > Ursidae > Ailuropoda > Ailuropoda melanoleuca. The sequence goes on along the minus strand of NC_048222.1, from coordinate 20,955,819 downwards.
TTTTAACTCTAGGTCGTGGACTTCAGGAAAAGCACCGTGAGCTAACTGGCTCCAGAGCCCCATGTCCAAAAGGGGCTCTGGAGACACACTGACTATGTGATTACAGGCCTGCCTGGAAGCCAAAGGTTGGCAGCACATCTAAAAGGTAACAAGTGGAAAAGTGCGCTGTAGGCCCATGCATTCTAACACGCCGGGAAGGCATGCAGAAACACGGGCTGCCACAACGTGGCAGAGCATACAGTCCCAAGAGCAGCAATTTTCAGAAAGCCCAGAAAAAGAAAGAGCTGGGGAAAGAGCATTTCCAAACTCTGAGTGAGAGAGAGCCCAAGAACAATGACCATGGGTCCAGGAACACCCCCATTCCTCTGGCTTCCATGCGAGATTCACACAGCTGCCCTGATCCTGTTGCGCAGAAAGCCCCTCTCCCCAAGCACTGGCCACCTCGTGATTCTGACATTCTGACTTGGAGGGTGGCAAGTTCAGCTCTGCATGGAGGGGACCGTGCCAAGTCACTGCACCTGGCCTAACGTACCTCCCTCATCTCCCAGATACACAGACCTGAGACGTCCACTGAAACCGGGATGCCTGGCTGGCTCGGTTGGAAGAGCGAGCAACTCTTGATCTCCAGAGGTCATGAGTTTGAGCCCCACATTGGGTGTAGAGATCACAACAAAACAAAACTTAAACAAAATCCACTGAAATCATTCTCATGCTCACGAAGTCCAAATACTGATGTTCCTATTAATTCTAAAGGGATTTGTTAGAGCACTTGGGGGATTAAAAGTACTCATTCAAAGTTCACAAACTGGTTAGTTATTCGTGGCTTTTTAAAAACAGGTTTTTGATGACTTTCAGAAATAATAACTTTACTCCTTCCCTGTCTCCCCAGATTATACCAATGAAACGATATGGTATTATTTCAGTAACCTACAGGGCGAGCACCTGATTATTGTTTCACTCCTTAAATGTAAGAAGATAAGAACAATACCACCCAAGTGATGTGGAGCCAAGTTTCATAGCAGATTCTTTACTGTCAATAAATCCATTTTCTAATTACATACAAAGACATGTTTATCTTTGACCCTGATTACATTAAAAATACCAGAAGTATCATTGCTTTAATGTGCATTACAGAAACACGACTCCCTAAGTGAATCTGATCCATTAATAACATCTCTCTAACTACTAATGATTTTTGCAGACATGTAATAAAATATTTTATGGCTGTTTTCAACCATCTGCCCTTCTTTCTCAATATGAATTCGCTAGAGATGTAGGGAAATTTCCTGTGCTTTGTGCCATTACATGTTCGTCAATACCAGCACACCAATCAGACAGAGTCACACTGTTGCACATGCTGTACGTGGAGCTAGGCCCTGGGCGCTGCTCGAGGAACTGGAACCTTCTGTTGGCAAGATTCCTTTAGGCCACTCCTCAAGCCGGGCGGGGTTCTAACCTACTGCAAAGCAGCACATTCACGTATGTACCTAACATGTGCAGAGCTAATGAATCATGAGCCAATCAGTCGCAGAAGAACAACAAGCTGCATTAAAGATGCCACACTTTAAAGAGTTAAATAGGATATCTAAAAATTGCATTCCTTTTCTTTGAAAATGACGATAACCTATAGTAACATATTTGAAATGCCACTAATTATGTTACTGAAGAGAGCACTTAACGAGTATGAGTCATCAAGAATACATCATGTCATAGGATGCTAAGCTTTCTTCATTTATAAACTTACTATATACCGAGCGCCTATTATGAGCTAGACACCTCTGATGGTCAAGTTTTCTGAGCACAGACAGGGCTCAGGTTTAAATACGTATGCAGAAGAGAAATTCACTTTACAAAGAAGTAGGTCTTAAAGTAATGAGCCAGCTTTCAAATGATAGTGACCTGCTTTGAGAGTTGCTTTCACCAGCAAGCTGTCCTGGGGACGAGGGGCAGACGCCTGCAGCACCTGCTGCCGTGGAACAAGGAGGCCGAGAAGGGATACTGGAAGCTACTCAAGGACCTATGCCAAGGCCTTGGAGAAAAGGAACTGGTGACCGTTAATGTCATTTCTGGTCCTGGGCTCCAGGGTTCTTTGACAAGAGAATCATGACCCAGCACACAGACTACAGAGAACCACCTCTTCCATCACCAGACCTGAGGTTTTCCATAGTAGGTGTACAGGAAAGATTCCCAGCTGCGGCTGCTCCCCCACGCCACCCCATGTTAGGGTAAAGGAGAAATAAAGAGTTTCCCACAAGCAGCTGCCTGTGTTTAGATCTCACAGTACATTTTTTACAAAGAGCAGGGAATGTTCTAGAGAATACTGAAAAATCATTACAATTCCACCTTCACCAAGAGAAAAACAACCAATTTCACCCTGCCAGAGCACCAGCCATGTTACTGAGGATCGTGTCACCTTTAAAATCAATTACTGTGGTTAAAAGGAGGACTATATGCTTCTTTCCCCACTCGTGGCTTCACCCAGAGGTGATAATGAATAGAGCCTGAGGGATGTATATTGCACAGGGACGTTTTCACAAAGACTCAAGTTATAAAAAGGAAAAGGAAGATCATTCACTGTGCTCATTCTGTTTGGTGTTACTATGACATTTCTTCCCAGAGGGAGGGGGTTATTTATAAACTCAGCTAATGATTAGTTCAAGGAGGGCAGGAAGAAAAATAAAGCTTTAGCTTTAGATTTCCTAAATCTCTTCTTGGTCCATTTTCCTATATATTTTGTCTTTACACTTATAATTGGTAATTGTTAAGTCCTGAATACTAGTTTGAGGTATATATATAATAATATTTATTTCCCCTTCTATTTTAAACAGATATCATGCTCAGGACAAGTTTAAATTCTAACCAATACTCAGAAGAGTTGACGATATGAAATATAAGCCAATCCTCCCTCGATCTTAACAGCCAGTCATTAAAGGTCTGTTCCTTAGCTAATCGGGCTTAGAGACATCACACACATAATTAAGGCCACACACATAAAATGTTGCCATTCCTATGCTAATTACAGATGGAAGAAGGATGCCTTTCACTTAGTGAGAACCTCGATTCTTGAACAGAAGCTCTGCAAATATTTCAAGATAAAGATGAAAACTTCATTTTCAAAGACAAATCTGGATCTAATAACTCCACTGCATTCTATATCCCAGCGCACAGATTTTTGAGAATAAACATAAAAGTGCGATCTTAAATACTGCTTTGCTTTATGAGTCGTGGACCTTTCTAAGAGGGGTTCAGAGCCCCGTGCATAGAGAAATAGTATAAACCCAGGGAAGGTCCAGAGGTCAAAAACTGGTGGTCCTTGGGCTATGTGCAGCCAGCAAATGTGTTTGGCTGGCCCACAGCGTGTTTTTAAAACAATGTGAGCCAATTCAAAAATCCAATTTCACAGTACAATGGAAAGATGTGGAAACACAAAGACTTCATTCTTACCTTCATTTAGAACCAACAGCTGTCCCTTTAAAATGGATGAAAGCTTTCCAGTTTTCTTCCACTTGATTTTTTTTATGTGTGCTTATTCAACCTTTTCTTTCCTGCCTGACCTGGGGATTTAAGACATAATGGGATAGGGGTGGAGCTCCTAGGCCCTTATTCTTGAACTGGATGGGGAGGGAGGGAAGAAAGAGCATATAACTGTAATGTAATATAATATAAGAATTATAATTCTTCTGAGAATTCCAGGACAATGGGCTGTTGTAATACTAAGGAGAAGGGGTCTGCAGTTGTTTTAAAATATGGCCACAAATTTTGTGACACTCCTACCATTGAGAACTGGGGGTCTATGTCCCCACTCCTTGAATCTGAACTTGGGACTGCTGTGACCAACAGGATATGGCAGAAGTGATGCTATGTGTCTTTTAAGACCAGGTCATAAAGGCCATTCAGCTGTGTCTTATCCTCTAGAATACTCTCCCCTGCAGCTGTTGTAGACGTTCTGTTCAACAGTGATCCCCAGCAGTTCGGTACTCCCAATTAAGGTGGAAATCACATATCAGGGACATTCTCATTATGTACCACCAGTTCTCTGTATTTATGAGCCCTTTCTGTTTCATTTGTTTTCTCTTTAAGAGTCCAAATATGAGTGAAATCATATGCTATTTGTCTTTCACCATCTGACTTATTTCACTTAGCATAATGCCCTTCAGGTCCATTCACATCGTTGCAAATGCCAAGATTTCATCCTTTTTGATGGCTGAGTAGTATTCCACCATGTACGTACGTATTTGTATATACACACACACACAACCTCTTCTTTATCCATTCATCTATCAATGGATACTTACATTGCTTCCATATCTTGGCTATTGTACATAATGCTGCAGTAAACACAGGGGTGCATGTATCTTTTCAAATTAGTGTTTTACTTTCCCTTTGGGTAAATACCCAGCAGTGGAATTACTGGATCCAGGTTTGTCTTTGAAGATGAAGTTTTCATCTTTGCCTTGAAATCAAGGATAATGTCAGCTGATTACCTATTTCATAGTCTTTCCAAGTTTGGGCAAATATGAATCTCAGATTTCCCAAAGTGAAAGAATATTATTTTATCTCCATTGGCATGGAAACAGAGGTATTACTTCAAAACTTCCTGTATGTTTTCCCAAATTTCTCATCACATAACTACACATAGGCATTGTTGTACTTAGGAATATGTTGCTTTGATGCTTTAAATGACACATTTCAATTAGTTTAGGGTTGTTGGGTCTTTGAAAGTACTTCAAAAATCCCGTTTAAATGTCATAAATGTGTGTCGAACTTGAGGACAATATGAAGAGGAAATATGGAAGCTTCATTATTAGTAATTGAAGGAGGACTACCAAGTTTTCCCATTTCACTGTGTGTTTAAAGGAGCTGTGCTCTTGACAGCTGTGACCATTGCTGAAATGTTAAGATTTGGCATAAAAAATCAGAGATGATTTCAGAAATTTCTCAACCCAGTATTTCACTGCTAGTCAGTCTATCTTCTTTAGGCTCTCCCTAAATGGCGTAACTGATATATTCTTAAGGATCTCAGAAAGAAGTTTTCCTAGTAATGCAATGACAGTCAGGAATGTCATGTCCTTGCTTGGAATGAAATCTCCTGACCAGAAAACCCTACCCCTGTTCTCCAGGATGATTTCTTTTTAAGCACCAACTGCTTCTTTAAGGGCATAATTCAGGGATACAGAAGCTCTCTGGTGCCAACACAATTATCATCCATGAGAAGGATGCTTGTTTAATTCACCTCTCAAGCCACACTCCCATGTTGTCTTGTTATGACACGTTGTTTCTGTCCTACTGCTCTGGCTTGAGCGGTATTTTACATAAATGTTTTCTTCAATCATTTTAGCTATGCTTATCAAATACACCCTGATGATGCCAGGGTATTTCAATGACTTACAAAAATATAAAATCCAACTAGAGTCATAAGATGTTCTAACTTATCTTCTTTGAATAGTTTGAGGGGCTACAGAACAAGCTATCACAGTACAGTGTCTGTTTTCTATTATTCTAAACAAGTCAGGCCAAATGCATTTACTATTTATTACTATTTACCGTAATAATTAGGAAATGAAGATAGTCTTCAAGAAACATATGAGACCTCACACCTTTCTTAAGACTGCCATTTTCAGATGTGATAATGTATTCCAGGGATGATGTCTTTGTTCAAAACATTTCTGAAAGCCACTCCTCGCCCTGGGCCCCTGCTATACCCATGTGTGCCACCACTTTTCACTATATATTTAATTGTTCGAGAATGTCTGTCTTCCCCTAAGACTGTCAGCAGCTGAGGAGTAAGGACTGAAATTCATCTTACATCCCTGTTGTCCCTCAGAACACGTGGCAACATAGTAGGTATTCAATATTTACTGAATGAATAACGCATATGTTCCTTTGCATAGTGTCGGCGTTGTCAAAGTTTCACCCCTTGAGGGTAGATTTACCTTTCGGAAATAGTCAAAAGTGATTCAGAGTCAAGTCTGAAGAAAGAGGCCATGATACAACTCAATTTTCTTAGGTGCGTTAGAAACTAAAACTGATGGCAATTCTGAAAAGGATGTTTACTGAAGTAAACAGGCAGGCCCTCAAGGCAAATTATTGGAAGAGTCACACTTGGATGTAGAAATTCTCATGTGTTTCTTAAAAATCATTGCTCAGGATTCTCAAGCATAACTTTTTCCAAAAAAAAAAAAAAGCTTCTAAAAGTGAACTCCCTGTTTTCTGCAGACGTGTGTGTGTGTAAATGAAAAACACAAAAATCATTTGCATCCGTGTTTCTTAAACGGACATGTAAATATGAACAGACTTCACATTCTGGCAGTCTGTGTTAGTGTAAAAGGGACCAAAAATACACTTAGCCTTTCCATCTTGGCTTCCTGTTGCATTTCCTTCCCATTTCTCTACATCTCAGCCGGAAGCATAGGCAGAAACTGGAAAGAGACAACCTTGCGTTTTCGTAGGCTCACATCTGTGGTGGTGATTGTGTACTGGTGTGAACATCTTCCCCCTAATGCCTGTGGTGTGCAGCACTGTGGAGAAATGAAAAAATGCGGATGCAGTGAAAAGACAACCCGGGTCAACTCAGGAATGAGTAATGTCAACGTAAGGCTGGGAGGGAGACATGCTGAGGGTGAGCATTACTGTGAGTTAGCCGGAAGCTGACCGCCTGAAGCTCAGGCTCCCTCTACACCCACCATTCTTTACTCAATTGCTATAAATGGCAACTTTTTTAATCCAAATGGATGTATTGCAAAGCTGATCTACTTAGAATTTCTTCTTAAACAAACAAAAAACAAACCAATGTGTAACTTACATATAGTAAAGCATTTACATTGTTAATGAATCAAACTATCTTCTTTATGGCTGCAAGCAAGTAATTCCCTTCTCTGGCAATGTCTACAAGGGAAAAGTGAATACATTCACTTTTAGCATTAATATTGATCACTTGAGAATGAGTAGAAAAACCTAAACAAATTTAATACCCAACATTATTTTTAGTACAGTCTAAAGAAGTTAAAAATCAGAAAAAAATTTGTTTTTTTAAAAAAGGTTACGTAGAAAAGAGATTTCATGTATTTCCTGTGAAACGACAGGCTGGAAGAATCAACACTGAGCACTACAAAGCTGGTCCTGAAAGTGAATTTCCCAGCCCACTTGGTCACCATGTCTGCCTCTGCCTCTTAGCTGTCACGGTCACGGTCTTGGTCCACTCGGGAAGGGTGGTTGGGTGGCTTCTAAAACAACAGACGCTAACTCCTCACGGTTCTGGAGGCTGGGAGTCTGAGATCAGGTGTGAGCACGATAGGGTGCTAGTGAGGGGGCCGTTTCCTGGGTTGCAGACTGCTGATTTCTCCTTGTGTCCTCACAGGGTGGACAGCAGAGGGAGGAAGCACACTCTAACGGGACTCCTGTCAGGGCACTGATCCCATTCACAAGGGCTCCATCCTAACGACCTCGTCTACTCCTAAGTACCTCTCAAAGACCCTGCCTTCTAGTATCATCACATTAGGGGGTAGGGTTTCGACATATGATTTTGAGGGGGACACGATCATCAGTCCCTAACAGGCACGGAGAACCGTTTTGTAACTACCATGAAGACAGTCGGGTGGTAATCCAGCACCAAAGTGGCTACAGATACTCTGATGTATGCTTGGCTAATTCTACTTCAGCCGTCTGCTGGAGCCACCTTTTCTCCATTTTACTTTTTAGGGCTCCGCCAGGCTAATGCTTCCTGAACACCTGTATTTCTCTGTCCTGCTTCACAGGCTCTTGCTGATGATGCTTACGTAATCCCCTCAAAAACACAGAGACACCATAACAGTTAGGACGTGTCTACACATGAAGACTTGTCCTCGTGTGTACCTGGGCTCACTGCTTCTGAGAGCAGACCTGGCAGGTCATTCTCCCCTTCCTTATAACGCACACACACTGCCCAACAACTACTCCACACATCCCGAAACAAGAGGTCAGTTATGAATGTATGAGTTCCTAATAATCTCTGGGAGTCTCACTTACAGAAGAGTCGGTCATGGCTCGCGGAGGCTAACACTTCAACCAACTGAAGATTTAGTTGAAATCTACACCAACAACTACTCGTCCCTCATCTTTCCTTGGAATGCTTAGTGAAATAAAATAAAAACACATACTGCAGTCATCCAAGCAATGCGACCAAGACTCTAGCAGAGGAGCAAACAGCTTACAGAGGGGACTGAATGTGAGTCCAGGTCAGGTTGGGGAATCAGGTAATTTTGGGCAATAGGAAGGAACCGTAGATCAGCGAACCCATCACGCTTATTTTACAGCCCAAAGAGGAAAACAGCTTTCCCCAAGCTTCACTGTGAACTGGGGCAAAGTACAAGGGGCAGTGAGAGAGGGAAGCTGCCGGCTCTGGAGGGTGGCCAAGGTTGTACGGCTGCCTCATCCCACGGCTGGCCCACTCTTAGGACGTATCTCTGACCCAGGCTACAAGGGGAAGTCTAAGATACGAAGCTGGAAAAAGACAAAAGACTATCGAAGTGATTAAAAGGTGAGATCCAATGAAGATTTCCTTTTCAAAGTTTTCCTCCAAATAGGAGAAGGAATGAGGCAGCTGCCTTCACCCGAACCCTGCTTCGCTTGTCTGGAGGGACGCGATGCCTTGATCCCAGTGGGGAGGTTGGAAGATGTGCTACAATCCTTTTGATGCCTTACATTTATCAAGTGCCACGGTTTTGAGAGACAAGTCTTTCATACCTATATTACCTTTTCTGACCCAGAGAGAAAGAGGAGCAGTAATGAATAAAATGGGTGGGTAGAAAGTATTTTCTCTGGCTATACTTTTGTGCCATAGAGGGTTAAAATAAAGCGAGTCCTTTTTAAGGAAGAGGGCTCACTGGCAGTTCATATTCGCTGTCTCAAAGCTGAGTGAAGCATGGATTTGCACGTGTGCACACGCATGTGTGTGGGCACGGTTATACAGCCTTGTAAGTTTAGAAAACTATACTTTCATCATTAAGAACATGCTGTTACTGACCTTCTCAATGAGAGATGCACAACTGAAGAAAAGGGGGAGCAAACACCCACCAACAATTCCAAGTCAGGGTCCAAGCTGGTATTATTTACAGTTGTGGGAAAACATATAAAACATAAAATTTATCACTTAAGCCACTTAATAGGAAAATTGTATTCATACATTTTTATAAAATTGTGGTTAATTTTATGTAAAATTTATCACTTAAACCGTTCTGAAGCGTACAGTTCTGTGGCATTAAACACATCCTCACTGTTGTGCAACCATCACCATTGTCAACGTCTGTAACTTTTAAAACTTCCCAAACCGAAACTCTGAACCCATTAAACACTCCATTCCCCTGGAAACCATCACTCTACTGTTTTTGTGTCTATGAATCTGGTTATACTAAATACCTCTGTAAGTGGAACCATATATGAGATACGTCCTCTCGTGACTGCTTATTTCACCGTACATACAGACCACATTTTGTTTACCCCATAATCCATCAAAGGATTTGTTTTGCTTGTTTCCACCTTATGGCTATTGGGAATTATGCTACTGTGAACATGGGTATAAAATATGTCTTTTAGACTCTGCCTTCAATTTCTTGGGGTATATACTCAGAAGTGGAATGCTGGATCATACGGTAACTCTATGATTATTATTATTTTTTTGAGTTTAGTAGTATCTTGCCCCACCATGCTTATAGTACACTTTTGGCTATGGTTCTGCTTACCATTAATTCCTTACCGTGCTTAATCACAGGAGATGTGACTATATCAGATGGAGTCTTATTATGCCAGTCACACAGGCTAATCAATTCCCTTTACTTCTAGCCACACATCACAGTTTCTTAGGTAGAAACAAACAAGCTAAATCTCAATACAAACCCTCAAATGGTGATTCAGCTAAGTAAGTAGATTTGTTTACTGGGCTAACCTGAGAATGCTAGCATCTTCCAGAAGATGGTCACTGATGAAGCCTAAAGAGCCTATAATCCTAGAGGCCCCTATAGAGCCTCTGGATTGTTCTGAAGTTTCTATCACCTGCTTACCCCACCTTCTCTGGGGCTACCCTGTATGGTGGTGCAGGTGTATACTGAGGCCATCCTGACCCTCTTTCCAAACTTGTAGCTGTTATCCTTTCTCTGACAACTTCAGTCCCTAGCTCAGTTTTCCTATCATCCTCCAGTCCAGTGATGCTCCCTGCCTCCCTAATGTCACTGACCCTTGGATATGGACCTCACTGACCTAGCCAAGCCCCAGATCTGGACTCAATCTCCCATCCTTCTGCTTTTCTCAATCCATCACCCCGAGCTTGCTCCTCCTCCTCATTGTGGTCTTTAGTTGATTGGTCTCTCCCATTCTACAGTCTACCTGCCCCTTCCAGCCCCACAGCAGTGCTGCCCAGCTGGGGCCTGGGGACCAGTCACTGCAGTGACGCTTGAGTGGGTGTCCTTGCTTCATCTGACTTCTACCACTGCATCCTCCTTGCCAATCCCAGCCTGGCAGATGGCATGAACCTCTCTACCCGCTCCAAATGTTGCAAAACCGGGCTAATGGATCTCGCTGCTGAAGTGCGTGTTTGACTTTCCCTCTGTCACCTCGGTTGCACAGTGATCCTTTTACGCATTGTTAATGGCCTCCCTTGGCTTTCTTTTACATCTACTCTAACAACCCTCTTCACCTCTCCTCTCACGGAGATGCATCTCAATGCTACAACCTAAACTTTGTATAGTTCTGCTAATTTTTTTGGAAGAGTTGAGAGAATTTAAGATGGATGAATTTTCATGCCAAGAAAAACAAATGTATAAAAGAAACTGCTGATGTTTGATGCCATATTACAAGTTTTTTATAGTCCCAAACACAAACCAGCTTGAAAGATGAATGACAAAGAGGGAAAAGAAAATGTGTGGTTCTTCAACTGCTCCTTCTTCGCCTCAGATTTGCCTTACCTGTCTTTTTATCTATTCTGCTTTCTTTCCCTTCTCCAATGGTAACTGAGACTTCTTTAGGAAAACCATTTTCTCCTAGTTGCTCTGGGGTCTTGCTCCATTAATTTTTTTCTACTCTTTATTGTGTCTTTAATGATTTCTTTTGCATTAGTTCCTTTCTCTTAGTCAACAAACATAATAAAATCTTTGCACCCTGAAAAAAACAAAACCCTTTCCCCCGAAATCCCAGATGGACCCATCTACCTATTCCCCCACTTCCCCACTTCTCAAACAGTTCTCTGTTCTCTCCAGCTCTTCACTACAGACTTGCCCTGCTGATTCTGTTCTCTCCCAATTAAGCGGCTCTCAGAAATACAAATGGCCTCCCAACAGCCTCTCGTAACAGCTTCCTGATGAGCTCTAAGTAATGGACATAGCAAACATCATGCCTGGAAACTCTGTTCTGAATGCCCTTTTTGGCCTCTTCTCTGACTGCTCCCTCTTGGCAACACGGCCTAGTGTCCAGGTTTCGCCTCTTCTCAGATGACTTCCAAACTTAGGTCTCCTGCCCTAAGTGGCCTCCGACCTCTAGGTCTGCATTTTTGCTGTTGGCTGGACATACCTAGATGGTATAATGTTGGCATGTCTGACTTGATATGACTCTGGGAGACCATTTCCTTCCTTCCCATGGATCCTTTGTTCCCTACTGCTCATAGTAGTCCCGTTGAACAAAGAAACAAAGCACAAACACACACATATGCACTGATTTAACAAATGAACTTTACCCATAAAAGGGCAGCTCGGATTGGTGCCCAGTGCCCTGACAGGAATCAGGTGGTATCTACTTCAGGTCCTGCAACCTCGAGTATTCTTTTTCCTTTGTTAGTAAGGCTGAGATAGGTATTAATCAATGTGACATTTCTGAAACCATAGGATGTTGTGAAGAAATAACAGAGACTTGAACTAAACCAACACTGTTAATATGCTGGAATAGGTTTAGGAGGAAGTACAGTGACTGGTTTTGTAATGCGTACTTTTGTGTTGTTATAGCTACTGTTTAAGATGTCTGGAGAGTTTTGGGGCACCTGGGAGGCTCAGGCAGTTAAGCGTCTGACTCTGGATTTTGGCTCAGGTCATGATCTCAGGATCGTGAGTTCAAGCCCTTCACGGGGCTCCCTGCTAGGCATGGAGCCCATTTAAAAAAAAAAAAAAGATGTTTGGAGAGTTTAAAAGAAGCAGCTCTGTTAGATTAGTAGTTGCTTTTTAAACTGGTTAAGAAAATAAATTTTAGTCTTTAATCAATGCATAAATGTTTAGCAAAGATCCACTTTAAAGCCTCAATTACTGGATATATAAGTTTAATAAAATGATCATTAAATTGAGAATATACTTATCAATGGCCATAAGCCCCTGGATATTAAAAGGCAACTGATACTTTAGAGGTATGTCATGGATGTCTCCTTTTGTCTTAAAAGTGGTTGAGAGCCATGGCTTTATCTAGGAGAGTCCAGGTGCTTAGAACCTACAAGCTCGGGCACGTGTATTTTAAAGAGGTGGTCCAAGATGTGACCCTGTTTAAGAACCACTGTTTAGATTCTTCTTTTAATCAGCATGGTAGATACAGTCGAGCCAGCAGTTAAATTACTAGTCATGTAAATTACTAGTCAAATCACATCTTGCTTGACAGAGATGGACCGTCTATATTCTTTAGCTGAAATGCATCAGTTTTCAAAGAGGCCATAACCTAAGAGTGGGGAATATGTTATGTTATGGAGAGGTTTCTTATTACGAAAAGATTTAGTCTGCATGTGTGTTTTATTTTTATAAACTAGCATTTGCCACATAAAGTTGTGGAAACTATAATAGTGTAGATTTTTGATTTTAAGTGAGTACCTGGCACACATATTATTTCATTACTAAAGGCTCTTCCGCCTCTCTGCCTTTCGTCCTCTCGCTTAGTTTCGTGTAGAGAAATGTTAACCTATAGCCAGTGTGCATTTATTTAGAAAGGCATTTGGGAACAGGGTCTCTCGCTGGCTAATCCAGAGCTTGTGGGCTAACGGCTACAGGAAAGAGAGAAAATAAAATATGCTGCTTTGTAATTTCTGCCCTCTCCTATGATGTATAAATGAAAGGCTCCTTGTGCTTTCTATCCCTGCACAGCATTCCCATCTGCTGCTGGGGCAGTAATCTTAAACACTGAAATGTGGGATTTTGCAGCTTTGAGTGGCATGCATTGTTCCTTTTCAGCCTTAGTGAAAATATGTTATATGGTGTCTGGCATTAAGAAACTGAACAGTAGCTGTCATTATTATTATGACTATTATTACTTTTACTATTATCATCATTATTATATTTGGAACTACTATTTAGTGAAGCAAAGGTTTTCCATCCGAAAGGGATTAACAGGTACCAACAGAATAATCCTATGAGATCCCAGTTGTTAAGAAACGTCTGGAGAATGAGTCTACTACTGAGTCAAATTCTGCTAAGTGTATATAATCTCCTATTGTGAGTTTCACATCAGACCTCATTTCTCTTTATTCCACACCCACCTTCCCCCTCCTTCAGATCCACTGAATCAAGTATGTGGTACAAAAGGGGTCATTTCTCATCTTTTGGTTACATGAGTAGAAATAAACAAAATAGGCAGGGAAAAGAATCTGACCACAAAATAAGAAAGACCGGGATCTTATTTAAAGCTCTGCCTGAGATGTTAAGAATAAAAATCAACCCAGAGCAATCTACACTTTCAATGCTATCCCGATCAAAATACCGAGGACATTTTTCAAAGAACTGGAACAAATACCTTAAATTTGTATGGAAACAGAAAAGGCCCNAGAAGTTGTTGCCTATGTTCTCCTCTAGAATTTTGATGGATTCCTGTCTCACATTGAGGTCTTTCATCCATTTGGAGTTTATTTTTGTGTATGGTGTGAGAGAGTGGTCAAGTTTCATTCTTTTGCATGTAGCTGTCCAATTTTCCCAGCACCATTTATTGAAGAGACTGTCTTTTTTCCACCGGATGTTTTTTCCTGCTTTATCAAAGATTAGTTGCCCAAAGAGCCGAGGGTCCATTTCTGGGTTCTCTATTCTGTTCCATTGGTCGATGTGTCTGTTTTTGTGCCAGTACCATGCTGTCTTTGTGATCACAGCTTTGTAGTACAGCTCGAAATCCGGCATTGTGATGCCCCCAGCTTTGTTTTTCCTTTTCAACAGTTCCTTGGAGATTCGGGGCCTTTTCTGGTTCCATACAAATTTAAGGACTATTTGTTCCAGTTCTTTGAAAAATGTCCTCGGTATTTTGATCGGGATAGCATTGAAAGTGTAGATTGCTCTGGGTAGTATGGACATTTTAACTATGTTAATTCTTCCAATCCATGAGCATGGAATATTTTTCCATCTTTTTATGTCTTCCTCAATATCTTTCAAAAGTGATCTATAGTTTCTAGCATATAGGTCCTTTACGTCTCTGGTTAAGTTAATTCCAAGGTAACGTATGGTTTTTGGTGTTATTGTAAATGGGATGGATTCCCTAATTTCTCTTTCTTCAGTCTCGTTATTCGTGTATAGAAATGCAACTGATTTCTGGGCATTGATTTTGTATCCTGCCACCTTACTGAATTGTTCTATAACTTCTAATAGTTTGGGAGTGGATTCCTTTGGGTTTTCCATATAGAGTATCATGTCATCTGCAAAGAGAGACAGTTTGACTTCTTCTTTGCCGATTTGGATACCTTTGATCCCTTTTTGTCTTCTGATTGCTGTTGCAAGGACTTCTAGTACTATGTTGAATAATAGTGGCGAGAGTGGGCATCCTTGTCGTGTTCCTGATCTTAAGGGAAAGGCTTCCAGCTTTTCCCCATTGAGAATAATGCTTGCAGTAGGCTTTTCATAGATGGCTTTTATGAGATTGAGAAATGTACCCTCTATTCCTACACTCTGAAGGGTTTTAATCAGGAAAGGATGCTGTATTTTGTCAAATGCTTTTTCTGCATCAATTGAGAGGATCATATGGTTCTTGAGTCTTTTCTTGTTGATATGATGTATCACATTGATTGATTTGTGAGTGTTGAACCATGCTTGCATCCCAGGTATGAATCCCACTTGGTCATGATGGATAATCCTTTTAATGTACTGTTGGATCCTATTAGCTAGGATCTTGTTGAGAATTTTGGTGTCCATATTCATTAGGGAAATCGGTCTGTAATTCTCCTTTTTGATGGGGTCTTTGCCTGGTTTGGGGTTCAAGGTAATACTGGCCTCATAGAATGAGTTTGGTAGTTTTCCTTCTGTTTCTATTCTTTGTAACAGCTTCAGGAGAATATATATTATTTCTTCTTTGAATGTTTGGTAGAGTTCCCCGGGGAATCCATCAGGCCCTGAACTCTTGTTTTTTGGGAGGTTTTTGATCACTGCTTCAATCTCTTCATGGTTAATCTGTCTTAAGTAGAGGAGGGAGAAAGGGTTTAATAGCATGTGCAAACTCCTGTAGGAGCATAGGGAGGAAGGAAGGAAGGTAGGTAGGTAGGTTGGTTGGAGGTCAGGCTGGTACTCCTGCAGTGCAGGGCCTTGTAGACTAGAGGGGTTTTTTGGTCTTTTTCCTTAGAGCAATGGGAAGCCATTAAAAGATTTTAAGCCAGGAAACATTACAGTCAGGTTGATGGGGTGACCTTGAGGTGAAGCACCATTAGAAGGAAATTTGCAGTGTGGAACACTATTCCCTGGGTTTTGAAGATAATTGAGAGGTGACGGTAGCTGGCATGGTGCAAAATTGATGGATTTGAAATTGCTGTATTTGGCATAGAATCCATAGGACTTGGGGATTGTAAGCCAGATAGCACTCTCACTGAAGCACTATTTATCTTCACAAAGTTCATGAAGGTTCTCCTAGAATTTTTTTTTATAATTTATTTTATTCAAAATTTGTAAAACAAACAAAAAAACCAATTAGTAATTTAATTTTTTCTAGATTGTTTTATATAAAATGGACAATGGTGTAGGTTCAAATGTTTCCAGTAAAGTTCTAATATCATCATGCTAGTTGTTCGTAGTTAATTAACAGACTTTGAAATTTAAAAAAAATGAAACAATAGAATGTAGGCAGAATATACTTTTGTAGCATTTTGGTTATGGAATATGATTTCTTGTGAGTTGNTTAGCATTCGCTCACTCCCCCACCAACCCTGCTGGGCGCCTACTGTGATTCAGGGACTCCTCTAGGTTGTCACGTTAAAGAAACAGTCTGCTCTTAAGGTGCTTCCAAAGGGCAATAAATAAACAGATGATCCGTGCAGATTCCAGCGGAGTGACAGGGAGCTGTGTGGAAGAACGGAAGAACAAATGTGATGGGGTCGCACCTCCAATTAAACGGTGAAGGGCCCCTCCCTCCGGATAAAGCCCAGGTCTCTGGCTCTTGTTTCTCTCTGCAGCTTTCCTAAGCCTCTCTTCACTAGTGCCCTGGCCTTCTCCTGGCTAACTCCTACTTGCTCCTTGGCTAGTGCTCCTGGAAGCCTCCCCTCAAACCGGCCCCTCTCTTCCCACCTCCCACCCCGTGTGTTCTCTGGTCCTCATACCTACTTCACCTCATTACACTAGTGTCCTACACCAGTGCCTCAAGGGCTGAGTCTGTCTTAGCGCCACTCTAGTCCTAACGCCCAGGGGAGTCTAGCACGAAGGACAGATATTTATTTGATGAATGAGTGGATGAATGAACGAATGAGGAAAGTTGTGTCTGTTGGTGATTGAACGCTGGCCCTGTGCTGGGGCTGGGGGGACAGAAGGCTGGCTGAGGTAGGGAGACAACATGGCGGAGGGAAAGAGCACAGGCAGATGAAGTGGCCGCAATGGGGATTTTCCTAGAACAGAGCTGGTCTTTCTGATGGAATCTAAGCTTCTGGAGACAGACTAACAGATAATGGGAAGAGATGGCTTTTGGCTTCAAATAGCCCTGGGTTTAAATACGAAGTGAATACAAAGATGTGCCTACTTTGTCAAAGGTGAGCTGTATAAAGTCCACAGTATGATACTTGACAGAGTGGGCCCTCAATACAGCAGAATCTAATCCTATCTAGAATACAGTAAAAAATACAATACTATAAAGTCTCTGCACATGCCAAACCCAGCATCCAACAGGAGAAATAGAGCCACTTAAGTTAGTGCCTCCCTAAGGATCACATGGCTGGTAAGCGGCAGATGCGTCATGGCAGTGAATGTGATCACAGGGAAAGAGAGGGGCAGCCGAGGAGACTGGGACAGGCCTGGGGGAGACGGGTGGCAGTGAGAAGTGAGAAAGCCAGCAATGCAGAGGATCTCTAGAGTGGCCCTTCAGAGCGGTCAGGCACTGCTAGGATGTCTACTTGGATGAGGGCACACGCAGTATTTGTGGCCATTAGGAACATGGCTACTTCTGCAAGAGCTGGCCTATCATTGGGATGACAGCGGTTGAGGTGTGAAAGGCAGGTGAGGAAGTGGAGCTCGTGAGTGCCAATGGCCCCATAGAAGCCAAAGGGAAACAAGTGGGACAGGAGCTTGACACGGAAGCAAAGAAGCCGAAGTGTACTTGTGCGTGTGGGAAACGGGAGTATGCTTTAAGGAGGGAGCCGAGAAGCCAGCAGAGGGAAGGGGAAGTTTTAGGAGGGCAGGCACCTGAAAATTAGTGGGATTTCAGAGACAGGAACTGTGGTAACCGATAGCAGTGTAGAACTGCTAACTTGGGTAAAAATAATGGGTGCTTCTTTATGAGGAAAAAATGGAGGCAACTGAGGATTTTCTGGCCCAGTAAGTTTGATACGGACAAAAATGCCTACTTACTTGATAAATGGTACTAGGACAAGGAGATATCATTTTGGATAAAGTTAAGCTGAATCCATACCTCCATTCTTACACTAAAATAAATTCTAGATGCATCAAAAATTAGAAATGAAAAAGTACCTATAAAAGCATCAGAAGAAAATATGAGAGAATTTTGGAGTCTTGGAGTGGGAATTTGGCATGATGCAAAATTTAAAGGCAATAAAGTAAAAAGTAACTACAAATTAAAATCTTCCGTATAAAAAAATGTAGTAAGGAAGGCCAAAAAATAAATGACAAATGGGGAAAATATATTTGTGGTAAATGACAGGAAACAATAAAACAGTGAATAAATTAACACAGAAAAGAGACAGAGCTGGCTAACATACATAAACTATCCTTAACTTGACCCATAACTAAAGAGATACCACCTTTTACAGGTTGGACTGGTAGAGAGGACGATGTCTGATGTTCTCAGAGCTGCAGAGTGAGGTGAAGACTGGGTTGCCGGGAGAGTAGCCTGTTGCACAGCGTGGGAATGTTGATGTGTTTTCAATGCCTGTCCCTTTGACTAAACTCTTTCGCCTCTTGGCCTGTATTCGACATGAAGACAGGTACCGGGATGTCCTTAGCTGCACTGCTCATGATGGCAAACAGCTGAGGTCAGTGTAAATGTCCGTCACTAGGGGCCCAGTTAGTAAATTACCACATATCCATACTGTGGAATACTATCCAGACATTATAAAGGGAAAAAAAGGTTATATGTTCTGATGTGGGAGAATATATTAAGTGGGGAAAAAAGAGGCTGTAAGAGTATTTTTAGTGAAATGTGATCTGTTTTAAACAGAAGAGTACACATATATGCATACACACATACTACCTCTAAATGCACAGGAAATTTCTGGAATGCTATGTAAGAATTTTAATGTGGGAAGTGAGATTCAGAGTCAGGAGAACAGAGTGAGAGCAACTTTCTTCTGCCTTTTAAGTTATCTTTGATTAAAAAATTTAAGTAAAGAGATGTAAATCTCTGAAAGATCAAGTTACCCAACTTGCAAATCACAGGGGGTTATTGGTTTTGTACTATTCCCCTTCATTCTAACATTTGATAATGATCACCATGTCAAGTAGATCCTTAGGAGCCAGGGCTCTCAGTCTGTGTGAATCCTGGGTCCCTTACTTTTTAAAGACAGCGGGTACATAATTAACTCCTCTAAACTTCATTCACCTCGTCTCATAGTACTGGCTGAAAGATTAAATGAGACCGTGCATGTAAATCATTTAGCATATGAAGTGCTCAATAAATGTGATCTATTATCATTATTAATAAAATTCTTTCATCTTACAGTTTGCTATTGCCTTTTTACAAATAATTCTTGCTTGACTCTTGCTTTTCAGATTATAAAACATTATTATCCTATCTTCATTCTACAACAGCCCCATTTTTACTGAGTTTCAGAGAAATTAAGTGGTTAGCCTAAGATCACAACCTAGGGTTTAAAAGCAAATCTGACTTCAAGAGTTTTCTCCCTCTTGGTCATAGCTGTCTGTTGACTAACAAGCCCACAGCCCCTATATTTTGACATGAATTAATGCTGATTGTAAAATCCTAGGCATTAGGGTCCATTAAGCTCTTTATTACTTCATATGGTACTTTGGACAGAGGAAACCAAAGTGCTACTTAAAACTAAATTCTGATGCGTACAACTTTCCTTAAAAAGATTTAAATAAATCTGTCTACATGGTTAGCAATGATAGCACAAAAAGTTCAAAAAGCACAGAAAAGAAAAAAAAAAAAACCTCACAAAGATGGCTAAATCACCTGTCCAAAAAAAATCAATATATGCTTCATTTAGTCTATGAATCTGATCACTGTTGTTCCAAATCTAGGCATTTTCATTAGAGTACTACCATGTTCAATAATTCTTTATATAACAGAAGTTGATCTGACCCAAATAATTTTTTTTCCCTGAACTAGGAAAGTAGGCGATATTGGCATCTTCATTTAGTAGACAAGACAAAGAATTTATACAATTTTCCCAAGGTCCTTCAGTGATTTAGGGGCAGAAACAGATTTGAGTTCAGTCGCTTGCTTTCTAATTTGCCTCATATGCCACACACCAAGATCATACTCTTTCCTGCTTTAATTTTTTCATAGGCGTTTCCTGAAATCAGTTCTGAGTTTATTTTGGAATAATAAAGTATTACACTGAGCACACAGAGTAGACAAAATTGGAGTCTCAGTAAATTCCTTAATTGACTCAAAATAATTGATTTCCTTGAGTTGTTTTTTTTTTTTAAACAGTTTGCCTCAAACTGAGAATGCACATTTTTTTTAAATAGCTGTGACTTCTAAATGCTCTTCTTATGTATAAATGTATTTTAGCGCAATGTATCTCTGCTTAGGAAAAATCCACTTAGAAGGAAATTCATTTGGCATTCCGTAGTAGCACCATCTCTGTTCTGAACTATCCTAATGAGGAATCAATGAAATACGATGGCTCTAATAGGCTGTACATTGAAAATTAATTTCATGTTAGTTATTTAATTGAAATCACCGCCCTCCCAAACACACACACACATGCATGCATGCACAGTATGATTGGTCACCTCTGATGTGACTGAAAACTGTACTCAGAAAACATCATTTATTTAAAAATTTCTTCTCAAAGATTTATTTATTTACCTTAGAGAACAAAGAGAGAGCGCATGCATGTGGGAGTGTGGGAAGGGGCAGAGGGAGGAGGAGAAAGAGAATCCCAAGCAGTTTCCACCTTGAGTGTGGAGTCCGACATGGGGCTGGATCCCAAGACCCTGAGGTCATGACCCGAGATGAAACTAAGAGTTGGACGCTCAACCAACTAAGCCACCCAGATGTCCCAGATCATTTACATCAGTCATCTTCCTCTGACATCTCTGGAAGCATTTTGGGTCAGACTCTTTCTTGGAACATAATGCAGTTAGAAATCTCTGTGCCATGTCTCTCAGCTGCCCAAAATTGAGTACTTGGAGGGAAGAAGAAGACAGTGTAACTTAAAGTTCCTATGTTTTAATAGTGAGGTGGAAGGACAGCTACTGATTTAAGTGACCTCAAAATCCCAATCTTTTTTTTTTCCCCCCAAAATCCCAATCTTTTGCCCAGTAAGGGCTGTTGAGAATTCACTGGCATGTTCCATCCCAACTGAAAGAAAGATTAAAAAATATCTAGGTTGCAACTCCCACTGTGGGATGTACCTGGTTTAGAGTCTCAACAGTCAAAATCAAGGGTCCTTTTTCATGAGATACTCTAAGATCTTAAGTGAAAAAGATATCAGAGCTGTGGATTGATCAGTCTAGGTTCTCAAATTAGTCTTCCATAGTATACATACATTAAGTCAGAACAACTGAATTGATGTAACGAATCAGGGAAATTCAAACCCAAAGTGCCATTCCCAAAACTGCCATAATTAGAGTTACTGGTGTTGAGTTATGGAGAACAAATGTGAGTTATTGATTATGAGAGGTTCAGTGTTCACTGCACTGAGGATTACAAGCGAAACTGCAGGAACTAATTATGAATATAAAATATCCCAACTCTACTCTCAAGAAGTGAGAATCTCACTCAGATGTGATCATACATATTTCTTATCAACAAGTAATGGAAAAGCTCCTAACAGTCCACAACTACTTACGAGAATTAAAGCTAGTGTTTGGAATCATGAAATGGTATGATCAGAGTAGGCCCAAGAGAGCTTCCTGGAGAATGCAGTCTTGCATTATTTATTTATTTATTTATTTCTTTATTTATTAAAGATTTTATTTATTTATTTATTTGACAGAGATAGAGACAGCCAGCGAGAGAGGGAACACAAGCAGGGGGAGTGGGAGAGGAAGAAGCAGGCTCCCAGTGGAGGAGCCTGATGTGGGGCTCGATCCCATAACGCCGGGATCATGACCTGAGCTGAAGGCAGATGCTTAATGACTGCGCCACCCAAGCGCTCCATCATAATTTTAATACTTCAATCTTGCAAACTGGTTTCCGAACCTGGGCCGACAGCTTTAAGAAATCCAGATATTCTTATGCAAAACTTTGTATGTACAGGTGTATTTATTTCTGGGGAAAGGGTAAAGAGCTTTTATCAGATAGAAGTCACTGTGTTTAACACCTGCCTCAATACCAGATTGCTAGGACGACGGCAGAGCAGGAGGACCCTAAGCTTGCCTCCTTCCAGGGACACAACTAGGTAACATGCATATCAGCTAAATAACCCAGAAAACAACCTGAAGACTGGCTGAACAAACTCCACAACTAAATGTAGAGAAGAGGCCACACTGAAGAGACTTGGTAGGAAGCAGACGCATCTGCAGGGCTCTTGGTGGGAGGGAGGGACCCCCGGGTGCGAACGGGAGAGAAACAGACCCCCACACTGGGAAGCCTGCACTGCGAAGGTGAATCCTGGTAACATTTAGCTTTGAAAACCAGAGAGACTGAATATCATGAGTTCTTACAACCAGTGGGACTTAAAACCTTGAATTTTAGGGGCGCCTGGGTGGCACAGCGGTTAAGCATCTGCCTTCGGCTCAGGGCGTGATCCTGGCGTTACGGGATCGAGCCCCACATCAGGCTCCTTCGCTATGAGCCTGCTTCTTCCTCTCCCACTCCCCCTGCTTGTGTTCCCTCTCTTGCTGGCTGTCTCTATCTCTGTCGAATAAATAAATAAAATCTTTTAAAAAAAAGAGCAAAAACCTTGAATTTTAAAGATCAGCTGGCTCAGCTCTGGGAGAGCAGGGAGGGGAAATGAGTCCCTGCCCTTAGAGAGACAACACAACAAACAGCCACAGAGATATAGTGCAGAAACAGCAGTTTGAAAACCCAGCTGAGGTCTATACGAGGGAGAGCTGTTTACTCATCTCAGAGCTGTTCTGGAGGGACAGAGATTCTTGGGGGATTCCCCCAGGAACAAAGGCACTAACAGGTGCTATTCTCCCCTTCTCCCCCCAGCCAGCAAGACACACAGGCACCTGCAGGAATCAGCTACCTTAATTGCTAACACTTTACATCAGAAACCAGGGATGTACTGTATGGTGACTAACATAATATAATAAAAAAAATTAAAAGAAAAAAAAAATAAAGAAATTGCTAACACTGCCTCTCCCCCCACCACTGCACTTCAGTGGATCCATCCCCTCCAGCCAGGCCTGCCGCAGTCCCTGTGCTGCAGGTATGCACCCCCAGAAGGCCTGTGAGCAAATCTTGCAAATGCTGTTCATCCAGCCCCTGCATGTTGCAGATCTGCCTCCTCCAATATGCTCTTGGCCAGAGCTCATTAAAAGCAGTGCCCCAAGCCTGGCAGTGTGCAAGCAGCCCCAATAGGGGTCAGCACCGCTCCAAAGACTCCTGACCCAGAGAGAGGGAAAGATAAACCCCACACACCAGTCAGACTGTGGCCCTAGCAGGGGACAATACAGGGAAAGCACCCTGCATTTTGGTGCTCTGACCTTTCCCAAACGCCTGGTCTGACTCAACTCAAGGCCAAGAAAGCCACAGACTGGCCCACTAACACCATGGGAATCAAACACTGTCCGTAACAGGTAAAGAGAACCACTGCATATGACCAGGAGGGCAGAGTAATGGAAAGTAATCAAACTGAGGAGATGAGAGAAAAAATTATGCAAAATGAGAAGAGATTTAGGGAACTCAGTGACGATACCATCAAGTATCATAATATATGCATTACAGGGATCCCAGGAGAACAGAGAGAAGAGGGGGCAGAAAATTTATTTGAAGAAATAATAGCTGAAAATTTCCCGAATCTGGAGAAGGAAAAGAAATCCATATCCAGAGGCACAGATATCTCTCAACAAAATCAAGCCAAGCAGATTAACACCAAGACACATAGTAATTAAAATGACAAAAAGTAGTGACAGAGAATTTTAAAAGCAGAGAGAGAATGGCTTCACAAGTGAATTCTACCTAACATTTAAATAAGAATTAATACCTGTTCTTCTCAAACTATTCCAAAAAATAGAAGAGGAAGGAAAACTTCCAAATTCAATCTATGAGGTCAGCATTACCCTGATACCAAAACCAGATAAGGAGTCCACTGAAAAAGAGAACTATAGGCTAATGTCTCTGATGAACATAAATGCAAAAATCCTCAACAAAACATTAGCAAACTGAATCAACAATACATTAAAAAAATCATTCACCACAATCAAGTGGGACTTATTCCTGGGATACAAGGGTGGTTTAGTATTTGCAAATCAATCAAGGTGATACATCACATTAACAAGGGAAAGAATAAAAAACATATGTTCATTTCAAGAGATGCAGAAAAAGCATCTGACAAAGTACAACATCCATTCATGATAAAAATCCTCAACAAGGTAGGTTTAGAGGGAACATACTTCAACATAACAAAGGCCATATATGAAAAACTCATAGCTAACATCATACTCAATAGTTGAGAAACTGAGAGCTTTTTCCCTAGAGTCAAAAAGAAGACAAGAATGTCCACTCTTACCAAATTTATTCAACATAGTACTAGCAGTCCTGGCCACAGCAATCATATAAGAAAAAGGAATAAATCCAAATTGGTAAGGAAAAAGTAAAACTCTCACTATTTGCAAATGACATGATATTATATATAGGAAAACCTAAAGATTCCACCATAAAACTACCACAACTGATAAAGGAATTCCATAAGAATAAAAAATAATATGCAGAAATCCATTGCATTTCTGTACACTAATAATGAAGCAGCAGAAAAAGGAATTAAGAAAGCAATCACATTTACAATTACACCAAAGATAATAAAATACATAGGAATAAATTTAACCAAGGAGGTGAAAGACCTGTATTCTGAAAACTAAAAATCACTGATGAAAGAAATTGAAGATGACACAAACAAATGGAAAGATATTCTATGCTCACAGATTGGGAGAAAAAATATTTTTAAAATGTCCATAACTACTCAAAGCAATCTAGAGATTTAATGTAATTCCTATCAAAATACTAACAGCATTTTCCATATAAATAAAACAAACAATTCTGAAATTTGTATGGAACTATAAAAGACTCCAAATAGCCAAAGCGATCTTGAAAAAAGAAGAGCAAAATTGCAGTATCACAATTCCAGATTTCAAGTTATACTACAAAGCTGCTGTAATCAAAACAATACTGTTCTGGCACAAAAACAGACACACACATCAATGGAATAGAACACTGAAATATGTGCCAAATAATAGAACAGAATCACAGCAAGAATCTTCAACAAAGGGGGCAAGAATATGCAATGGGAAAAAGACAGTCTCTTCAACAAATGGTGTTGGGAAAACTGGTCAGCTACAAGAAAGGAATGAAACTGGACCACTTTCTTAAACCACCCACAAAAATAAACTCAAAATGGATTAAGGACCTAAATGTGAGACCTGAAGCCAAAAAAATCCTTGAAGAGAGCAAAGGGAGTAATTTCTCTGACACTGGCCACAGCAACGTCTTTCTAGATATGTCTCTGGAGGTCATGGAAACAAAAGTGAAAATTAACTATCGGGACTATATCACACCAAAAACTTCCGCAGGGCAGAGGAAAAAATGAAATCAGAAGACAACTTAGTGAATGGGAGAAGATATTTGCAAATGACATATCTGATAACAGTTTAGTATTCAAAATATATAAAGAACTATCCCCAAAACAAATCCAATTAAAAATGGGCAGAAGACGTGAACAGACATTTCTCCAAATAAGATATACACATGGCCAACAGGCACATGAAAAGATGCTCAACATCACTCATCAGAGAAATGCAATCAAAGCTACAATATCACCTTACACCTGTTAGAATGGCTAAAATTAAAGACAAGAAACAACAAATGTTAGCGAAGATGTTGAGAAAAAGGAACCCTCATGCACTGTTGGTGGGAATACAAATGGTGCAGCCACTATGAAAAACAGTGTGGAGGTTCCTCAAAAAATTAAAAATAGAACTACCCTATGATCTAGTGGGTATTTATCCAAAGAATACAAAAATGCTAATTCAAAAGGATACAAGCATCCCTATGTTTACTGCAGCATTATTTATAATAGCCAAATTACAGAAGCAGCCCAAGTGTCCATCGACAGATGAATGGATAAAGAAGATGTGGCATATATATGCAATGGAATATTATTCAGACATAAAAGGAATGAAATCTTTTGCCATTTGCAACAGAGTAAAATGCTAAGTGAAATAAGTCAGTCAGAGAAAGACAAACACTTCATGATTTCACTCTTATGAGGAATTTAAGAAATAAAACAAATAAAGAAAAAAATAAGACAAACCAAAAAAAACAGACTATTAACTACAGAGAAATGATGCTTAGTGGAGAGGAATTGGTTGGGGATGGGTGAAACATGTGAAGGGGAAGAAAGAGTACACTTACTATGATGAGCACTGAGTAATGTGTAGAATTGTTGAATCACTATATTGTATGCTTAAAACTAATTTAATATTGCATGTTAACTATACTGGAATTGATTTTAATTTTAGGAATTTGCCTTAAGAAAACAGGGATGTACACAAAGATATTTATGGCCACATTATCTATAATAGGGGAAAAATAAAAAGAAACAAGTAAATTTTCCACATTTGGGGGATAGAATAAACAAATTATGGTAAGGCATAAAATGGAATACTGGAAGCCATAAAAAAATCATGAGGCCAAGGAGAATTGATTCACATGAGAACTGTTCACCAAACCTTATGAAAAAAGAGGTTATAAACCCAGTGTGCATTTCTGATCCCCAGAGGGGCTAGAAAGGCAAACCTGGTCTTCATTTTTGTTCATGCCAGTGGTCCGTGTAGGTTGAATGATTGTCACAGGTAATTCAAGGAATGATCTGAGGTCCTTCTGAGACCAGACTGACCCCAAACCTCTGAGTGTGAAAAGCCATATGACTCTGGGAAGAACAGAAATCCAAGATAAAACCTCAGAATGGGTTAGTAGGAAGTATCTCCGTTGAGAACTGGGCTAGGGTAAGGAGTTTGTTAAAGTGGGAGACAAGTGAGAAATGTACCTGAATGTAACTTAGGTTTTATCTTCATTAAAAATGCACCCCCCCAGTGATATGCAGGAGCAAACTAGGTGACAAGGGAATAAGAAAAATCAACAGTCTGTAACCACACGGTAAATAACTGATTCAGGCAAGGTACGTTAATGGGTCTGAAAACCACTGGTGAAAGGTGAAAGGTTGATGGGGCACAGGTTATTTATTCATTACAAAGAGAAACAGGATGCTTATAATGGAAATATCTGGTCAACTCCATGCTAACAAATGATCAGACTTAGCATAAACAAATAATGGTAAAACCCGCAGTAGGGGCCTCCTGATATGATGCAAAGGAAGAATGTCATAGTACCAAAGCAGTGTTCCTGCCAAAGTGATTGCTCTGAGTGTAATAATGGAGAAGGAATCTCACACATTCATATTAGGGAACATTCTAGACTAAATTATGTCAGTATCATAAAATTTACCAAAAAAGGGGCAGAGGAACTTTTCTCTGTTAAAGGAGACATAAGAAACGTGACAAGCTCGATCCTTAAATGGATTCTGGATTAGGGGGGAAAAAATTACAAAAGGTATTATAGAACAATTGGAAAAATTTGAAAATGGACTGCATATTCCATAATATGTATCAGTGTTCAATTCTAAGGTGTGAAAATAGTGTTGTGATAATATAGAAGAATGCTCTTGTTTTAAGATATACATTGAAGTATACAGAGGTAGTATTATGATTAAAACCTATTTTCAAACAGTTCAATTAAAAAAAAAGAGGAAATAAGAGATAAAACAAACATGGAAAAAAAAATGCCAACACTGGTGGAATTCAGTAAAGGATAAAATATTCACTCTTTTACATAAACTGTTTAAATCCAAATAAAAGAGTAATTTAAACATTATTATTATAATTATAAAGAAAACTATCCAGAGAAGAATAATATACTACTTTTCTTTCCAAAGAAACATGGTTGAGATGCTAGTTTTAATAGTCAGCCCATACACTATCCTTGGTTCCTACCACAGGTACTGGGGCAATGCATACTGAGCAGAGCATACATTTAGAAACGTGAACCATTGGGGCGCCTGGGTGGCATAGCGGTTAAGCGTCTGCCTTCGGCTCAGGGCGTGATCCCGGCGTTGTGGAAAGAAACGTGAATCATAAACTTCAAAGTTAAATTTGCAAACCTCCCATACATGTTATCAATAAATATCACAGGAATTATACGGAATTATAAATTAAGACAAGATTTCTGTCATGCTACAAAATGCTGGTGCACCCCCCCCCAACATTAATACACTAAGAAATCACTTCCACTCAAAATGCAGAGCTAATGAAAGCCTGAGAGAATGAATCTATAATTCACTTCTTCAGACACAGAGTCTATTTCCTTGCTGAGTAGTATACTCACCATAGGACCTTGTGAATGACTTTTAACATGCTGTCACTTCCAGCTGAAGATGACCAGGGGTGAGGAAGCGGAGGGAGAGTTGGGCAGAGAGAGCTGCTAGGACCAGGAAGGAGGCTCCCAAGGGCAGGGTTTGCCCCTGTCGTCATACAATGATTCCCTTACCAGGTAAGCAGGGTTAGAAAAGTACAGACTATGGCACTCTGTTCTCACCTCCCTGAACATGCCCTAGATGTGTTCTAAAAAAGCATTCCTTACATACTCTTCCAAATGTGACATGTAGCAAGGGTCTATTAGAAAAAAAAAAGTTAATGCAAACATTAAAAAAACTCTGAGGTCCTAATCATTACTAGACTATTGGGACAATTAGATCTTTGAGCCTCATGCATCCCCCTCTTGTTAGAGCAGAGCACACTGCTTGTGGGGGGCTTGTCATGGCTCACGTGGGAAAGTGCTCTGTGGGAGGGACACTGCTGCTCTCTCTCCTGTGATCAGATCAATTCTTGTGAACTGGTGTAGTTAAAAGACATCAAATCCACAAGCTATACCCATAATGTATCCAAAGTGTGTCTAGGCATAAAAGCTTAATCCCCATTTGTAGTTTGGTAGACACAATAATAAAAAGCATAGTGTTCTATAGGAGAAAGCCTAAAATGCAAGATTCTTGAACAAGACAGTGAAAGGGCTGATATTGCAGAAGAAACTCTGAGTGACAGTACACTTTCTCCTTCTGTTGAGCAATAAGCTCTATTTCAGCATCTCCATGTACTATGCATGATTATTTCCCCCATAAAATACATTTAAAGAATGTCTTAGGGGCGCCTGGGTGGCTCAGTCGGTTAAGCGTCTGCCTTCAGCTCAGGTCTTGATCCCAGGGTCCTGGGATTGAGCCCCTGAGCTGGGCTCTGCTCAGCGGGGAGCCTGCTTCTCTCTTTTCCTCTGCTTCTCCCCCAGCTTGTGCTCTCTCTCACTCTCTCAAATAAATAAACTCCTAAAAAAAAAAAGAATGTCATGATAGGTTTATTAAAAGCAGCATTTCTGAAGACTAGCAAGTTGTAGGTCATTAGCCACTCCAACTGTGGAAACACGTGATGGAAGGGCAGGGCTCTTTGACTCTTTCTAAAGCATGTAATCTTTACAGAGAGAGTAGAGAAAAACGGCCAGGAAGAGATCTGGTAACATTAGCAGATAGATCCTGTATATAGTGCTTCTGTTTTTCCTGCTTTGGCCTTTGAAAAAGAGGCAGAAGGAATCTTAGAGAAAATTGGGGAGGGGGAAATAAAAGTACAGTTTCCCAGACAGTGGAAGTGGTAAAAAGGCAAACTGAAGTTGTTCTCTAAATTACCTAACAATCTACGTAACAAGAGACCCCGTCTATGGCTGAGACAGACAGAAGCAGACAAGGAAAGAAGACCGGAGACCCTAACAATCCCCTAGTCGAAACTGGTAGTCAATCAGTAAAGGCCCTTGGAAAGTCTGATTATAGGATTACAGGTGCCTTAAAAGGGGCCTACTAATCAAAATCTGCATATATGGTTTGGTTAGGAGGTAGAGGACGAAGGTAAAGAAACAGAAGATGGACACATAGGCACTTGTAATTGACATTTAGACAAGAATAATTGAAATTAATGGTTTATGTTTAATGTCAGGGGCTTTAACAGAAATACAATCTGATAGTTTAAAAGTACGTTAAACAGGGCATGAAAACCAACAGAATGTGTGTGTGTGTATGAATATGTATAGGTATATGTAGCATATATATATATGTATATGTATATATATATAAATAGATTTATTTTATGGAACAGGCTCATGTGATTATAGAGGCTTAGCAAGTAGGGGGTAGGCTACCAGACTGGAGACTCAGAGAGAAGAGTTGCAGTTTGAGTCCAAAGGCCATCTGTTCGCAGAACTCCTTGCTCAGTGAGGGTAGGTAGCAGCTTTTAGTTGTACTCAGATCTGTGAATGACTGGATGAGGCCCACTCATATCATGGACAGTAATCTGCTTTACTCAAAGTCCACCAATTTAAATGTTAATCTTATCCAAAAAATACCTTTACAGAAATATCTAGAATAATGTTTGACCAAATATCTGGGCATGTTGGACCAGCCAAGTTGACACATACAATTAACCATCACAAAACCCTATCTTTGGGACCTGAAAAGAGGTAATTCTATCACTTAGGAGTAGTAAATCAGATCCCAAGGAAAGCTTCTAAGGAAGGAAAGAACAAACAAACCAGCTGCAAGGGCTAAAATAATAAATCTAAAATTATGAAATAAGATAAAAATTCTCAGTAAAGTAGGAATAGAGGGAAACTTCCTCAACTTGATAAAGAATACCTACAAGAAACCTAGAGCTAACATCATACTTAATAGTGAGAAACTAGGAACTTTCCCACTAAGATCAGGAATAAGGCAAGGATATCCCCTTCACCACTCTTTTCAACATTTAACTGGAAGTCCTAGTTAATGCAATAAGACAAGAAAAAGAAATAAAAGGTATACCGATCATTCAGTAAGAAGTTATGAAGTAACACTAAGTGTCACGTTTTATGTATTGATTTTCACTCACTACTCTTGATCTTTTCCAAAAACCAATGAACAAAACCCAAAAAAACGTAAGAAAAACTATGAGGTATCTGTAATTTAGTAAGATCATTGTACTGATTCCATGTAATAATGGCATAACTAATGTACATGAAGTGATTTTATATTTACAAAGGGTTTCACATTTATTATCCCATTTGATTCTTAAAACTTTGTATTGGTAGATAGGGCTGGTATGTTCACGATTAGTGGTGCCTGAGTTCAAATTCAGATCCTTTAACTCCAAATCTTGTGCTTTTTACACTATTTATGCGAATTTCTAGAGTATGCTCTTCTCTCCTGACATATAATTAGGTAATAAAATATGAAAGCAATTCTGCACCAATATCAAGTTCTAACCTCATTTTTTCTACCTTCTAGGCCTATATCCCATGATAAGTAAACCTGCAGAACCCAGAAAATCATAGGATGCTCTAGAACTATGCTGTCTAATATGGTAGCCACTACCTATAAGTGGTGATTTAAATTTAAATGAATTAAAGTAAAAATTCAGTTCCTTAGTCACAACAGCCACATTTCAAGTGCTGAATCAACAGCCGCAATTGGCTAGTGGCTACTATGTTAGGCAGGGCAGACATGCAACATTTCTATCAGCAGAGACAGTCCACAGGAAGACGTAGAGATTAATCCATCATTTCATCCATTTCAGAGCAGAAAAGGACCAAGACCCAGAAGTTATGTAACCTCTCCAAGATCACACAGCTCAATAGTGGAAAATGTACATCTCTGAACTCCAAGTCATTTGTTTTTCATGCTATAGAATAATCTTACTAGATGAAATCTAACAGATCCACATAAATCTTTATCAAGTCACAGTTAGCAGAGAACTAATTTCTAGGCATTCTTTTAGAATATACTGCCCAACTTTCTTTTCCAAGCTTCCAAACTCTCTGTCCCCTTTCCCCTAAAACCTTATCCATTAATGGGAGTAAGAAAAACAGACAGGAGATCACTGTTCATTAACTGAACATATATTTAACTATCTTCTTTGTGCTGAAATTAGCCAGAGTTGTTTTTTGTTGACTGCAACTAAGGATCCTGACTGCTGATATATGGGGACGGGGAAGGAGAGAACATGGAGACTATCTCCCAAACTGAAAATCTGCCTCTAATTAAAAGTCAACTTCATGCTCCTGATCTGGGGATTAGAAAAGAAATGTTACCCCCTCTGGTAAACTGAAAGCTCCTTGAAGGCCTGGCTCGTTGCAGATTCCTAATAAATCTTGTTGAATGATACATTATTTGATAGGGTTTTGCCTTTGAGGTAAGAGCAGAGGATGGGAATAGTAAGAAAAAATAGCCACAGTCCTTCTAGCAACCAGAGAGACTGGTCAGCATTCACCTTGACCCATGCTAGCAGGTATTTGGTGGTATACTGCTAGTAATGAGCATCAACTTTATAGTACTTAATTTTAAACTTTCTGTTCTCTGGCAGAATGGTTAGATGCTAAAAGTTCTGGGTATAACTTCTAACATGCTCTGTTCCCTCATCTCCAAAGTGGGTATAAGACCTATCTCATGGGCTCAAAGGAAGATTAAAAGCAATAAAACCGTTAAGTCCTACAAAAACATGAAGGACTATCATGATTGATTTTTAAGCTCTTCAGTAGAGGTCAAAGTATTTCTTAATTTTCCATTCATGTAGAAAACTATTACCTTTAAAGTTGAAAATTATCCATAAATGACTACATTAGAAATAAGGAAAACATAAAAACACTGTTTTATTATTGCAATAGCTTCTGACTTTAGAAAGCTCATTTTGGTAAAACTTACAATGGCAGACTTCAAGCTTTTTAAATCGTTTACCTCATAGCAAAATATGTTTATGCATACAACTTTAATGTATGTTTATATTTATTTAGATGTTACCCACATGTGCTCCTGTGCTATTAAATTATACACATTACAAAATACACACAATAATACATATTTAAAAAGATGAGATAAAAATTATAAGTAGAAGTCCCATATTTCCTTCTTGTACCTCATAGGATTGTCTTGCATAATCTCCCCACCTCACCTCAAGGATCCAGAGGATGACAGACAGTTTAAAGTAAAGCAATGTTGGAATTGATGTTTTAATCACTGATTGTATTAAATTAACCTTACTTTAGAGAGGGATGTTAGAACATTATAAAATCCCACAGTAGCAAGCCCCTCTCACAATGACCTTATTCAGCCTGTGCCTGGACATCTTCAGTGATTATAGGGAAGGGAATGTCAGAAACGGTTCATTCAGGGGTTGAATGGCTGCTTTATTGATTCACACAGTAATTCCCTTTCTCCCTAATACAGAATGTGAGCAGCATGAGGACAGGGGCAGGGACTAGATCTGTCTTATTTACTGCTGTGTCCCACTGTCTAGAACAGTGTCTCATACATTAAGATTTACAGAATTAATGTATAAATGGTGAATTTTTTTTTTTTTAGAGACCTCTTCCTCACACCTAGTCTGACTTTATAATGTAATAATAGTATCAGCGGCACTTTTCACACGTACTATGTGCCAAGCACCATTATCAAAAGCACTTTTCACATATTAACTCACTGAATCCTCACAACCTTACCTTATAATGTAGGTACTGTCAAAACTCTCATCTTAACTGAAGAAAGTGGGACACTGGGTGGTCAAGCAGCTTGCCCAAGGTTGGGGCTGGTGAGTGGCTGAGCTGGGATCTGCTGGGGCCAGTGTGACTCCTCGGTCCACACTTGTAACTACGGCATATTACCACCTCTCAGCAGTCAGAGGGCTGGCCCCACTGCTGCTGCCTGCATGCACAGAAGACAATGTCTAATCTCCTTCATGGGAAGGGCATTCAGGTATATGAGGACAGACTTCCTGAGCCTTTCACATTCATCTTTTTTCTGAGCCGAACATTCTAGAGTCTTCAAATGCTTAATAGATAATGTGGATTCAGTCCTTCGACACCTGTGGGTCTCCCTCTCCTTGGGGGTTTGGTCAAGTCTGTCCCTGAAAGCTAAGAATCTAGCCATGGACTCCTTAGAGCCCTGGGTATGAGTCCCGGCCTTGCGAAGTCACTATTTGACTCTGCAAATAACTTCAGCTTACAATGCCTCAGTATCCTCTCCTGAAAAATGAGTTGATAAGAGTTCCTTCTTTGCAAGAGGGCAAACTGTCCTTTTGTCCAAATTTCTTTCCCAGGAAGAGGCTTGGCACAGTACATCACTCGCAAGGGAGACACATTAGCATTCATTTGGACAGTAATGCTGAACTTTATGGGAACGTATTGTACTGGCTTGGAAAATAGCTTTCTTCTCTTTTCATTGGAATGATTTGGCCCTTTAACTTAATTTTATATGGTGACACTGACTCAATTCTCTCTGTCTCTTGCTACACTGTTCCTCCTTTCTCATAGGAAAAAAATCCTCATAAAAGTAATTTATAATACATCAAAATATTGATAGAAACCTTAAACCTTAATGTCTGAAGGTATCTGTGGGCATGATTTATTACAGAAGTTCCACTGTTATAACTTGGCAATTAGGAAATATTGATAAATGCAAACACATTATTGATGTCAATTAAAAAAAGCGCAAGATTGATGAGCCTCCCAGAGTGCTCTGACACAAACAGTTAGAGAGTAATGCCCATCAATACACATCTAACCACTATAAATGCCCAGGGAAATTAGGCTGCCAGGAGACAAAAGGGTGCTTTCACATTAACAGTGAGATTATTTAAACAGATGAGCATCTAGTCAACAGGAATATCTAACAGAACCTCAAGTAAAGTCCTACAGAAAAAAACAGAAAGCCTACTGGTGATCTGTGATAAGGTAGGCAAAGGAAAGTATTCAAGGAGTTGAAGATCGGGACACACACGAACTAAGCTAAAGGCTGGGCCAAGTACCTGAATTGGTTAGACCTGATTATATAAGTGGATAGCATTCACCAAGCCAGAACCTAAAGAAAAAGGTAGTTTTTAGGGTAGTACCTCAGAATATATTTTAATATTCCCACATACCCTATTTTAGAGGACCTGAAAAGATGCTTAGATTTATTTTAAATGGATGACATAAACAATCAAGGCTCCATTCTCTGTGCACAGAGGACAGGATGGATTTGAACCTGCGTTACCAAGAGAATGGAAGTACTGGGAATTTGCAAAGGAAAATTAGTTTAAGTAAAGGTAAGATAACTCATTGAGTTTTGGTCATGATGGCTTTGAAGTGCTGATAAAACACCCAAGTGCAAGTATCTACTAAACTGAGGCCAACAGTTTACATGAAAGACAGGACCAGATACGAAGTTTCAAGGAGTAAACAACATCAGATCTGTAAAGAATAAGGATATAAAAAAGACTGACTGACTTAGTGGTAAGGAGGTCTATGCTTTTGAGACAGCAGCTGCATTTTTGTAGGGAAGAAGGTAAGAGTTAAAAAAAAAAAAAACCAAACAACCAAGACCTACTGTGTGAAAGAATTCTATGAGGCACTATGAAAGGCAAAGCACACTACCCTGGTCATCTGGGAAGTTCATCTCTTCAATCCAAGCTCAGCGAGGGCCTCATGGAACACTGAAAGACCGCTTTCTCATCCAGAGCTTCGGATCTTCTGAATCAACCCCGGGCTACCTAATGCACACTTCCAAGCCATACCTAACTCTTTCACACACTGTAAAATCAACGAGGGCTTAAACTGGCTCTCACAGAGAACTGGGGTTTAGATCTAGAGAACAACTGGCCTGAGGTTCATGAGGACAAAATAAATACATTAAAATTAAAAACAATCTTAACCTTCCCTTGAATGTTCCAAGAGTAACTAATTCAACATTAGCTTTCCAACCTAAATCTGGTTGTTTTATGTATAAAAGGTATATACTATGCCATTTCCCAGCCACTGGGATGGCTGGATATTTGTAAGAATGTGGCAAAATTAGAATCTTTACACACTGATGATGGTAATGTACAACGGAGCACTTACTTTGGAAAACAGGCTGGCAATCTTCAGAAAGTTAAAGTTACTATGTGACCCAGCAATTCCACGCCTAGGTATATACCCAAGAAAAATGAAAACAAACGTCTACACTAAAACTTGAACACTAGTATTCACAGCAGTATCACTGATAATAGCAAAAAAGTGGAAATGGCCAAATGTTCATCAACTGATGAATGGATAAAATGTGATATAGTCATACAATGCTATTAAAAAGGAATGAAGTATCAATACATACTATGAATGGATGAACCTTGCCAACACTATGTTAAAGGAAAGAAGTCAGTCACAAAAATAAACTCCATTTATATGAATGCCCACAGTAGGTAAATCCATAGAGACATAAAGGAGATTGGTGGTTTCCAAGTGCTGGGGGAGAGTGAGTTGGGGAGAAATGGGGTTACTGATGATGTGTATGGCGTTTCTTTTTGGAACGATGAAAACATTCTAAAATGACTGTGGTGATGGTCACACAACTCTGTGAATATACTAAAAGCCATTGAATTGTAGAGCTTAAATGGGTGAATTTTATGATACATGAATTATGTCTCAATAAAGTTATTTATTTTTTTAAAAGATTTATTTGAGAGAGAGAGTGTGAACTCATGTGGTGGGGGGAGGAACAGAGGGAGAAGGGGAGAGACAGAGCGAGCATGCAGGGGGAGGGGCAGAGAGAGAGGGAGAGAGAGAATCTCAAGCAGACTCCCTACTGATCGTGAAGCCTGAGGAGGGGCTGGATCTCAGAGGCCGCGATCATGACCTGAACCAAAATCAAAAGTTGGATGCTTCACTGACTGAGCCACCTATGTGCCCTCCCCCCTTTTACAAAATATTTATTTATTTGAGAGAGAGAGAGAGAGAGAGAGCGTTAATAAGGCTGTTATTTAAAGAAAAAAGGCATACACTGAATGTTCTAGCAAGTTAAGGAACATGATTTAGTGAAATCTACACAATATTGGCCTTCACTAGGGAAGAACAGATTGAACTGCCAGATTTCATCAGAAAGTTTCATCAAAGGGCTGAATCTTGATTGGTTCTGGAGTTGAGAAAAATCAGACCAGGAAATTTCCAGACAACCGCCTGAGAAAAATTTGGTGTACCAGCAGGCCAACTCACCCCAATTTAAGCCCTGGTAATCCAGTTCATTTGAGTGCTAGAACATTTGGCCTGGTGCATTAGCAGTTGTCACCGGGCTGGCTCCCAAAAGCTGCTGCCCTGTTATGCTTCCACTGGTCTCCTTGCTGTTCCCATGGTTATCTGAGAGGAGATGCTGAGGACAACTTGTGCATCTGAGGGCCGTGGAGTTTCAAAACAGACCAAAGTAAGGAGCACAGTCCTATCAACTATCCTGAAAGGCTGAGCAAATCTTACAAGTATGTTTCTTGGTCTATAGCTCTATTAATCTTCTATTCTTCCCATCTATTCCCCCTGAAAGGAGAGAAGGTGCATGACTTCTTGAATAATTTTACCTGCACTTGGAATATGGCTGCTATCAAGATACAAGACTCTGCAGATGTTCTTATCACCAGGGTTTATGTGACAAGCAGAAATGCAGGATGGATGAGCTACAATTTATATGAGCAGCAAACCCTCAGTTGCACTAAAAAATATCCCCCAAAGAGTGTTAAATACCTTCTCCCTGAGATGAAGACTGCATTCCTGAGAAGACGTCTATGCCATTCTTTTGCCATTAAGCCGTGTTATTCTACTTGGTTGTTAAGAATATTGTCTTGCGCTATCAGCCGAACCCCAAAGAGCTTCATCAGGAGTACACACACTGTGGGAATTCCAGTTGTAATAAGAGAGAGTTTCATTGTTCAATATGTAAGAGAACTTAGTGTCTGAATCTCTGTGAAAGTGCAACAGAACAAAAATGATGTCTGGGGAAAAGGTTAATTTAGAGAGATCCAGAGATCAGTAATTACAAAAATCAAAGACAACCTGCTGGCCTTCTGGAGAACAGGCACTCTGTGAGGGGTGACAGGTTCGGGGGGACCTGTGAAGGGGCTCAGTATCAACTCCTGTTTCTCAACCTTGGTTGCATGTTGAAATCACCTGCGGAGTTTTAACACTCTTGATGCCTGAGTCCTACCCTCAGAGTCTCTAACTCCATTGGCCTGGAGTGGCCTGGTCCTAGGGATTTGTGAAAGCACCCACGTGGTTCTAATGTACAATCAAGTTGAAAACCATGAGCAGGAAGTGCAAAGTCCTGTCTTTGAAGATCCCACTAAAGATCAGGTAGCCTTTGGTTCCCCCAGTAGTATAAAATACAAAATATAAAGCTGAGTTGAAATCACATGTATACTGCAACATACAGGCACAAAATGTGTTAAGATAAAACTTTCTTCTTGGGGAAATGATGGTTGTTTTGAGATTGATTATAGTTTTTCTTTACAAACATTACAAAGTGCTTAGATAATGGAAAACTTCACTTGTGTATGGTTGTAAGTATTTGGGGTGAGTAAGTAACACGGGTATTTGATAGAGAATGTGCTAGTCTTCATTTAGTTTCCTTCTACTATCGCTGAAGGGCTACAGGCAACCTGGCACACCTTGGTAATGAATACCTAAAAGGTCCCTCGTGTGTGCACAAGTGCATGGACAGGCATATGCCCTTCTTCTTGATGAGACAAAAGCTTTAGATCCCTGAAATGGCCTGGAAATATACCAAAGCCTCAAATGGCCTTCAGCTGGGGGGGGGGAGTTTAATTTGCTCATGCCACAAACTATCCCTTTTCTTTGAATGAGTCATTTCACTGGTCAGACTTAATTCCCTTCTCTGCCTTCTGCTCAGCTCTGGGTCAGGCCTCTGGCTCACCCTCTGAGCTAAGGCTTGCTGCCTCCGGAGGGAACGATCTATCTTTCAGATCCCGCCAGCAATAAGGTTTGAAGAGCTCTGAGGGCTCGGGGTCGCTGCACCTCATTCTGTGTGCACCAAGGACCAGGGCATGGAGATCCAAGAGTCACAGTGCTGTGGGCACCTTCCCCAGAGACCCACGCCTCGATTTTGAGCATCCACTGGCTTTTAGTTGAAAGGGGTTTTCAGGGGCGCCTAGGTGGCTCAGTCGGTAAAGCGTCTACCTTCAGCTCAGGTCATGATCTCAGGGTCCTGGGATCAAGCCCCACATGGGGCTCTGTTCAGCAGGGAGCCAGCTTCTCCCTCTGTCTCTGCCTGCCAGTCCGCCTGCTTGTGCTCTCTGTTAAATAAATAAATAAAATCTTAAAAAAAAAAAAAAGTTGCATCATTAAAAAAAAAGGGGTTTTCAAGGCTACAGAAGTATATCTAAATCAAATTTTTATAAAATTCACTTTACTAAAATGCAGCGAAAGACCCTACTATCAGGCAACAAGGGATGGTGATCAGAGACCTCAGCTCAAATCCTGCCTTCAACCACTACGGCTAAGGAGTCTCCCTCTCCTTAACCCCTCTCTCTGTGCCTTGGTTTCCTCACCTGTAAAATGAGGACATGTGGCAGAGCAGCTGTAAATGAAATGATCCACGCCCACAGCAGGTAGCACAGAGGAAGAGATAAAAACGTTAACCCCTGTAGTCTCTGTAGTCATTGAATAACCATAATCAGAATAATTTTTGTAAATGTTCATTCAACCTTTAGTTACATTTTCTTGGTAATCTAAGTTTTCTTTCTTTTTTAAAAAAAGATTTATTTATTCATTTACTTAGACACAGTGAGTGAGAGTATGTGAGCAGGGGGAGGGACAGAGGGAGAGCATCCTCAAGCAGATTCCCTGCTGAGCACAGAGCTGGACACGGGGCTCCATCCCAGGACCCTGAGATCCTGACCTGGGCCCAAACCAAGAGTCGGATGCTTAACAGACTGAGCCACTCAGGTACCCCGGTAAGCTGAATTTTCATAATGGATTTGTTTAAACAAAGAATCCTGGCAAGAACATGACTGCTTTTGACCTTCCTATGTTTCTGGGCATGTGTGAGTTCATGTGAAAAGAGCTCTCCCAAAGGGTAAAGGTGAATATGTCATAATGTATTGAGGACCTTTGTGTTTATAACACCTGTATTCCAGAAAGCTTTGGAGAACTGACCAGAGAGGCAAAGGGTAGCCCGGCTCATTATGCAGCATTTGGTTCCTTGGCCTTGCCTTTGATTCCCCACCTATCATGGACAGGCTGATTTCCCAGCTTCCAATCTTCTCACATATACACAGAAGGAACATGAACCTTATGCCATGCCAAGAGGGTACCACAGGAAGATGCAGGCAATGGAAGAGGCATGCAGACCAACTCACCAGTCTTTTTCATGCAGACATTTGGACAAGAATGACTTGTCTTAACAGGTCTCTCCAAAGCAGCTTTGGTAACCCCTACTCTCTTTATTTCCCCCAATCCTCCCCCCAAAATATGAATGGAATGTCATAAGTTTGTATGTATGTCAGGACTGCTTTCTATGTCAAAGAGCTATTATAACTGGTTATGGTTCTAAAAGGTTATAGTTTATGGATTAAAACTTTCTTTTTACTTTGTTGATAAAGGTTATTCCATAAATACAGTGAATGACACTGAGCCACTACTAAGATATTTAAGCACATATAATTTAGTCCTTTAGAATTAAAGCATATATATATATATTTTTTTTTTTTTTTTAAGAGAGAGAGCAAGAGAGCAAGCAGAGGAGGGACAAAGGAAGAGAGAGAGAATCTTAAGAAGGCTCCATGCACAGTGTGAAGCCTGACGTGGGGCTTGATCCCAGGATCCTGAGATCATGACCTGAGACGAAATCAAGAGTCAGACACTTAACCGACTGAGCCACCCAGGTGCCCCAAAGCATATAATTCATTCAGCAATATTTTCTAAACATTATCAGTAAGGCACTGTGGTTAAGTATAGGGATACACACAGTTCTTGGCCTCAAGGAGACAAGGATCAAAACCGCTATTAAATGAAGAAACCACACATGCAACTCTCATGAGTTGTCCGCCGCTACGAAGGCATGTGTTCCAATGTGAGGTCTGTCATTCATCTGTCACCACAAAACAAGCTCCTCAAATACTGACTATTCTTACCCCTCTCAGCCCCTACTTTGGTAGCTCATTTCAGTGGACACTCAATAATTCTTAGGAATAAATATGGATTGTCTGAGACGAACATTAGAGAAATCTAAGGAAAATGTCCCCCAAGCTCTGCAAAGACATACCTTGTTGATCAGGCACTGTTCTCTGTGTATGAATGTGGATGAAAAGACAATGGTGGAACCAGATCTTTCTACCTGTATGGTGTGCTCTTCCCGCTAGGCCCATTAAGGGCTCCTGGTTCTGCCTTCCCTTATCCTGAATTTGAGAACATCTTTATTTATTCAAATTAAGGCACCCCCAGTTTTCACTTCCAAACATCAACTGGCCCTACCTTCTCTTTTTATTTTCCTGTAGCCTTTCCTTCATTTCATTGCCTTCATTTCACAATGTGATGGGAACGTCTACAATAAGAAAGTAAGAATATGTGGACTGCATTTCCCTTTTGCCCTCCCAGTTCCACTCGGTGGATATGCTTTTATCAGCATGTGATAAATATTTCATACAGAAACTGTCACTTGGAATCTAGTCTTCGCAGCTTCACTGAACCACTGAAGAGCATTTTGGAAAGTCAGGCCTATATTACAACAAGTACCATATGCCAAGAGCCTACAGATTAGCAAGAGGCTCTGGAGTCACCATGGAGGAGACCGGAGAACAGAGCCGCCAGAGAGAGGGACCGGCGGCGGCTCCCTTTCTGCACATTTAGAGATCTGAAACCAAACTGTGACACAGCTCCGTCATTTCAGCGCTTGAGATTTTAAAATTAGTATGGAGAAAAACAAGCTGTCGCACGGACAAGGCTGCAACCATCTTTGACTTACTGAATGTTCACCACGGGCCAGGTGCTGTGGTGTGTGCTTTACAGACACGTTTCCCTGTCTTCTGATGTCCCAACAAGGTGAGAATAGGAGAAGTAGTTCCACAGGAAGTCATTTTCCTAAATTCAGAAAGCTAGACAGTGATGCCCAGGATTTGAAGCCATTCCTGACTCCCTGGTCCCGTGCCCTCATGCCTCCTAGCTGGGGAGGAAAATCGGAACCGAGTATAACAGCCATGTTTCCTACTGTTGGTATTCACCTCACCAGATCAGCTTTTGTTTTCAGCTTCTTCTGCAGAACCAATACACTAATTTCCAGAAGGAGTTTCTGGCCTCCTTTCTGGTACCCAGGAGGTAGCCACATCCTCAGGCAAAGCAGGATATTCAGTCTGAGGGCCAAGTGCTGGGTACCGAAGGTTGTTAACTCTACTCACTGGTGAGTGGTTTTGCTGATGTTAGACGGTGTTAGTGCACGTTATCTCCTTTTGCATTCACAAAGATGCTAGAAAGACTTCTGGTCAGAAAGGCCAAGTCTGCTCTTCTTGCCCTGAGTGGGGGCACAGCCTCGGCTCGAACCAGTCCTTCTGAGTTTCAGTTTAAAACTCTTCTTCTGTGTCTTCCTACCAAGCCATCATGACTCTATGAAGGATTAATGGAGGGCTCACTGTATCTACAAGGCACCGGGAGTACCACGGTGAACAAGAAGACAGCCCTGCCTCTCTGGAAGGTCAGAGGCTAAGGCAGACATGCCTTATGGACACAGCATGGCAATGCCATGTAATTAATGCTCTAGAGTCACACTGCAGTGCTTTGGTGGCCTGGTGGACAAGATTTTGGCAGGCAAGAAAGGAGGTTCGGAAGGGCCTTCAAGGCCTTCCCGTGGGAAGCCGGTGAACGCAGAAAGGTGTTCGCTGGGCGTGTACGTGTATCTTGTGCTGTGCTGGTCCAAATGGACACGGCAGGCCCAGCCTTCAAGGAGCCTGCCATCTGGCTGGAGAGAGACTCAGTTGCTTCCAGTCGTGAAGCAATGGCCGTGCTGCGTGGGCAGGACATAAAGCAGGACTGTCCGGGGGACCGGCTCTGCATGGCAGCCGTCTTCCTAACATCTCTGAACTGCCCAGCAGAGGAAAGAGTGGTCTGTGTCTTGTAGGGAAAAATGGAATCAGTTCTAAAACACATTTCAGTGAGAAAAATACTCAGTATTATGAAAAACATGGATAGCTACATAGATGTCTGCAAACTTTCAAAAATATGGGAGTAACTGAAAAAACAAACAAAACATGAAGTGTGGCAATGCTCAGAACCTAGTTCAGAGCAAGAGGCACATTTGGTTTTGCTCTTTTTACCGGTCTCTCCTGCCCCATCCCACTCCTTCCTAGAGTCCTGTCGAGGCCCAGTGAAGAAAACCTCTTGAGTTAGTGAGGTATTTACAATCTGCCAGCTGTCCGGAAGGACAGCTTCTGTGCATGGTTCATAGGCCCCATGACATCACCAGGATTCGGGTAACTGTCCTGCCATCACTAGGTATTAAAAGCTTTTACAAAGTATAGCCAAAGGGTTTTCTTGAATCGGCCCTGCTGCTGAGGCCGGCCACCAAGAACGAACATTACATAACTCGCATTACATAACCCGGTTACTCCCCCACGCTCAACAAAACATGCTGTCTGTGAGCTGAGGGCAGCTCGGTTTTCTTTTTAAAGTCAATTCAGTAAACAGAGGAGGTCAGTGACATAACTCACCCTTGGTCAAAATCCAACATTCCCAGGTGTGTTTCTGGGACCTAACAATCATTATCATTATTTTCCGAATCGGAAAACGTCCGGTGTGAGGGAGACCTCGGAGCGTCACGGAGCAGCCCCCTCCTAAACCCCAGGGCTGCAGGCTCCTGGGCCCCCCATCACTCACGCCTGTCCAAAGGCGTGTCCATCTCTGTGTAGACAGTTCTGGAATGCACTCACCTACTAGTGAGATGGAATAACCTGTTGAAAGAAACCCCAAGGCCGATCTCAACAAGGCAGTTAAACTTAGGTTTATTCAATATAGCAGATTCATGCACAAATTCTTGTGCTCCTGGAGATCCGGGAAACCAGGGCACCCCAGTCCTTACTTTTTACAGGTGAGGCCTAAAGGGTCATGGGCTTAGTGGTGATGCTACTGCTAATTTCTGACAGACTGAGGGGGAATTCCATGTGGCCTCTGGGTGGGGCTATTTTCACTGCATTGTGGAGTCGGGATGGGTGGGCGGAAGAGACGAATTTAGGCCATATGAAGTGGAAATGTTTGAGGAAAAGGAAAATATTTAAAATACTGACTTAATTGAACACTGGCATTAACCGAACAAAACCAAGATTATTACAGCAGCACATCTTAAGAGAATTTTTAGAGCCTTGTGATTATTTATAATGGACCATTTCATGACATGACAGCCTTAATTACCACATTGGGGAAGAGAGAAAATTTCTTTCATTTTTTTTTTTTAAAGTCAAAATGTCAAAAGGACAGAGGAGCCAGACTGAAGGGAGCCTCCTCTGACCAAATCTGAGACAATATAAGCATCAAAATAAAGATGGTAACAAAATAAGGACAGATATAGATATTTTATTTCTG
Organism: Ailuropoda melanoleuca; assembly: GCF_002007445.2. NCBI lineage: Eukaryota > Metazoa > Chordata > Mammalia > Carnivora > Ursidae > Ailuropoda > Ailuropoda melanoleuca. Next base: position 20,911,653 of record NC_048222.1, on the reverse strand, counting down.
GAATAAAATAAGACCTATGAGTCCATACTAACAAATTAATAAAATAAGATGGGGAGGAGGGAACACTCCCTGTTACAACAAATAAATGTAGAAGGCATGGCACAGTTATAAAATCATCATCATTTTGTAAGTCTTAGTAATCACTGATTCAGTCAAGAAGCATCAACGAATATTAAAACTAGTGTTTTAGCAACAAAAGCTTGATGAGGACCAGAATTTAAACACACTCAAGAGTATCTCCCCACAAATTACTTATTAATTATAAGGGGGGAAATAGTAACCTTACAGTGATTAACCTAGCAAGAATAACCTTTTTCTTTTTTTAAAAGATTTTATTTATTTATTTGACAGAGAGAGAGACAGGCAGGGAGAGAGGGAACACAGGCAGGGAGTGGGAGAGGAAAAAGCAGGCTCCCAGCAGAGGAGCCTGATGTGGGGCTCGATCCCAGAATGCTGGGATCACTCCCTGAGCCGAAGGCAGACGTTTAATGACTGCGCTACCCAGGTGCCCCAAGAAAGAAAATTTCTGACACAACGTTTGGCTTTGGTATTTCAAAAACAGAGCAAGTACAAAACTAACATTAACTTCAGAATGGTATTCCTTTGCCGGGAGTAGAAAAATTGAATGATGATCATATTTTAAGAGAAATGAAATAACATGACCAAGGCCAGAGAGCTACTGAAAAAGGGTTAGGATTTCATTTGAGGTATATCTGGCTCCAAACCTCTTCTCTTCTCATGGCTACCACTCCTATTAGGTCTCTGCATAAAACAACAACAGTGTTTTGGACTCATAGACGTATAGTTAGGAGGTATCTTTCCAAGGGTAGCAATGAATCTATCCCTTCATATGTATACAGATGAAACACATCGAGTTTGAAAAAAACCCAACTGCAGCTATCCAGTGCTCAGGAAACGGGTGTATGTTCTCACACTCGCTCTGGGCAAGCGAGATCATTGGCTCCCTGCCACCTCAGGGGATGTGGTACAGAAACACAAGTAAACATAAATGGGGCGAGCCCTTTCCACTGCCCTGCCCAGAAGATGGGACACTGTTCCTTTGTCATCTTAGAAGATCTTCTGCATAAGAATGACTGAAATTAACTTTGATTACTTGAAAGGACAAGCCAAGCAGCAAGGCATCAAAAGGTTTCCAGTGAAGGGCACTTCAGTGATAGCTTGTCAGGAAAAGCACAATTGGAGCTGCAACCTTCAGATCTATGGGGAAATTCTGAGCAAACACTTCTTAAATAAGATGGCTGAACTTTAACATTTTCAGACTATGGTTTCTGTATTTTTTTTTTTTTCTTTTGAAGGCAGAGAGAGAGAGAGAGAGAGAGTTTTTTGAAAGACGCTAAAGGAGATCGGCTCCTAGGGATAAACTATTCATGAGTCTACAGAAGGTAAGCTGTTACCTTCTAATACGAATTCTAAATGAGCAATTAGAAAAGGAAACCTACATCTTGCCTTCTTCTGTTTACCCTGTTAAGATCGGACCACCCACAGTTTGATATCTCTTCTAAGACTCGGCTAAAAAGTGAGAATAGATGTGGGCCCACCATTCTCCTAATTGTGTGCCTTTGGGGAGTTATTCTAACATGCAAAGTTTAAATTTCCTCATCTAACACATGAGGAAAACAGTGTTTTTCTCACAAGGCTGCTGTTAGAAACCAAGACGACATGTTCAAAGTGCTTTGCAGTGTCAGTGCGTAAAGAGGGCACAATGAGCCAACACTGACAGCAAACATACGTCACCATCACCACCACCACCACCACCACCAGCATCACTTTCATCAATATTCACCAATAAAATCATCTCTATAGGGGTGCCTGGATGGCTCAGTTGTTAAGCATCTGCCTTCGGCTCAGGGCATGATCCTGGAGTTCTGGGATCGAGCCCCAAGTCAGGCTCTTCCCATGGGAGCCTGCTTCTTCCTCTCCCACTCCTCCTGCTTGTGTTCCCTCTCTCCCTGCCTGTCTCTCTCTGTGTCAAATAAATAAATAAATAAAATCTTTAAAAAAAAAATCATCTCTTTACACATGTGGTGTATTAGGCAAATAAACAATGACCCCAAGATCACACAGTATGGTCCTACCAGAGCTGAGACTACAACTTCCACCTCTTACTATGAGCTCAATGTACTTTCTGAACCAGAGCTGATGGTATCTACTTCAACTTTAGATGCTTCAGCAACAAAAATGGTTCTTCAAGGAATTCAAGAGTGAAAAGCTCTAGCAGGCTGGATGGGAGAAGGATAATTAAAGTTCCCATATGAAATCCCATGCAAAGCTTTCTATAAATAGCATTACTGCTGCCTTCCTCATGAGCTCTTCTGCATATGCAAACATGAAAAAGAACTTTTATTGTATACGAAAAATGCAAAGGTGGGAGAGGCTTCTTCTAGAAAGAAAATGGAATTTTGTTTTGTACATGTCAGCCCTGGAGGAGTCAAGCAAATTTAATGCGCAATCTCCAACGGAGAGGCATGTCTTTTATAGGAGTGCCAACGGTGGGAGCAGTAAATCCCCAGATTCAAGGGTTTACTGGAATTTCTAGAAAATGCAGGGAAGGAGGAAATTAGTTTAAATTCTTGTATGAAGAGGTCTCTTTATAGCTGCAGAGAAACTATATATTGAACAGACTGAAAAAAAATGAATGTCATACATTGGCCAAGCTATAAACGTAATCAAGCCTTCTCATTTGACAGGGGTTTGGGGAATCTTTCATTCATACTGAAAGAATTCAGATATCCAAAAGATACAGGGTTCACTCAGGGGGCAATTCCGGTCACTGTATATAAATTCATGTTGATTTCCTGAGGATTTCTATTGAAGTCCAAGACAGAGTGCTTAAATCTCCTTTGCTTCTGACTGCTTTATTACTTTTTAAATATGTAGATTGATCTTTTGATCAAATCTTAGTTGATCTATAGAGGCAGAGGGGAAAGTATTGCTGAGGTACCCTATTAGAGTCCATACATTTCTGTTCTATTAAATGAACAAATAGGTGTGATCTAGAATGAAGAGGAAAGGTCTGTCTCCCGAGAGTCAAAATGAGAAAGACCATCTACAAGGTTCTGATGGGCTTCAAAATTCCAATCTCAACTCTGCCTCCAAAGAGCTTATAAAGTCAATTCATAATTAGATGGCATAAAGTAGGTGCTTGATAAATATCTAGGGAAAGAAACTGTGGGCATGGAATTACAAAATATATAGTGTCATTTGATTTATCTAATAGATCGTGTTTCATGCAGCTGAGAAGCCAGCCAGGGAGCAGGAAGAAATCAAATCAAGAAGAAACTAGTATTAACATTAAGGTGGGGCTTGAGGAAGGCACTTTAACCTTTTTCTTGCCTATCAAGTTAACGTATTATTGCTCTTGAATTGCTATTTAATTTTCCTTGAAAGAAAATGTGTTGCTCAGAGGATATGCTCTAGTACCAGTGATGTATCTTCTATCAGAAAGGAAGGCCAACAGCAGAAGTGTTAGCAACATTAATAAAATGATTCAATTTTCTGACTTTTCTTGTAGCAGAAAGGATAGACCAAGAGAAGTTTCTGAAATTTATGATGGTATAAATACAAAGCTGGCTTACAACTTTGCTTATCTATAGCCTAAACTCTGTTGAGTTAAGATCTTAGTAAAAATTGGTCAAGCAAAGCTGAGCATAGAGTAGTTTACTAAGAAAATGTTATCAGGTAGGTTTCTGCAAATAAAGAAGGCGACAGATATTTATGTGAAAGTTAACACTCCCAACTCACGCCTGATTCCTCTCCTGTTGGTTCTTATTGCTTCAAGATAGTCAGCCCATGTTTGAAATGCAGCAGCCATCTCCCCCAATTCCTCTTGTCCAACCTGACGGGCAGTTTAAAAATTTGCCCTTTTATGATGTCCCTGATGTTCTCATCAAGCCCACGATTTTAGCTGAATGCAATAGTCAACAATTTCAAGAGAAGTTTTTATTTTTGTTCTGACACCTTAACAAGTTAGAAAGAGATGTATATCCATGGATTTTTTTTTTTTTTCAGGTGGTAGGACACATTATATAGTCCAAGTTCAGCTGGGACTTTGCCTGGCAGACACAAGTTGCTCTCAAGAACAAAACTATCCCAACAGTCTATGTATAAAAGTAAATGGGAAGCCGTTTCCATTGCCTGGCTATGAATTACCACCTAAAAATGGGATTGAACATAAATACATCTTTAGTTGGGTTATCTTCAGCTGTGCCAAATCAGATTTCCATTTCCTGGGCATTAGAAATTGGAAAGAATTACTCCATGTCTGTGTATCTTGTATAAAAGCTCACATCAGCCATGTAATTACAGAAACTAAAAATGAGAGGTATTAGAAACCTTGATCATTCCAGAAAACTAATTAAAGAAAAACTTACTGCAGTTCCTGATAATGAAATTCCTTTAGGTATCCTTGATGTGCCCTTTAAGAAAAATGAGGCCGACAATCTCATGCCATGCAGTGACTTATACACATCTATAGTGTTTTGATGCTGCCCTTTATCTGCAAATGAATGAGAAGCCCGCCTGGATTTGTCCTGTGACAAAAAAGCTGCCCATGGAAAGTCTAATTTTAGATGGGCTTTTTACGGAAATTCTCAATGACTGTTCTGATGTGTATGAGATCACATTCCAAGAAGATGATTCTTGGTGTCCAATGAGACAGAAGAAAGAAACTATGAAAGTATCCAGCAATCACGTACAAAAACATTTCAAGTGTCTTCATAAGCCTTCTTCAGGGACTTTAGCCAATGAGGCAAGAAGAAAGTGGATGTTATTGACCCAACACTAGAAAGCTCTTCCCAGGAAGAGGAAGACCCTCCTGTCAATAGAAAATGCCCCTTGATGTCAGAAACACAAAGCAGCCTAACCAAAGGAGTGTCAGCCATCTTTTGTATGGATACCCAGTGTGACCTCGGTGGATCCTGCTGCTGTTCACCTTCACTAGCTGGAATGTTCAGACCATTCCAACGCAGGCCAACATAAAGCTCATGATCAGCTCTGCCAGGTTCGGGTTTTCTTCCTCTTACTCCACTTGATCCCTAGTACTGTCCTCTTGTGGTTTTGGATAGTCTAACCTCACCCTTGACAGCAAGAGCATGTCTGTCACCACCACCAGCCCCCATGAAAGCAGTCCACATGTTAGCTCATCCAGCAGCAGAGTGACACAGGGGTCATCACCAGCAGTGGAAGCATCATTCCTGACACCGTCTCCTCTTTGGATTAAAGGAGGACTCACCTGATTCTAGGAATCATTCACTGAAACTGCTCTTTCTTGGGTTTCTCTCTGTGGAAGCTGTTTTTTTTGAAAACAACTACTTTGATATTTACTGAAACATCAAATGGATTCTTTTGCTTTCCGAGAGATGAACACCGAGGACTGCACCAAGAACCAAATGACATGCAAGGATTTTTCTTATTCGTGCTGTACTCTGAACACTAAATACATTCAGCCATAACTGTATCTTCTTGACAGATGGATTTCAATCTCAGATGTTACTAGATGGATTCGACAAATCAGTTTAAAACTTTTTTGTTGTTATAAACAGCAATGAAGTTACATAAATATTCAGGTAAAGATTTTTTTTTCTAATTAAAAAAAGATGTAATCAGTGATTCTAAAATGATAGCAACTTTTATTTCACCTGATGTAAAGGAAAAAATATATGCAAAGAAGTTGTTTGTCAAAAACAAAACAAAGCAAAACAAAGAAAACCCTTCATTCCACTCCCAGCAAAAGATAAAATAAAATAAACCCACAAGAAAACAAAACAAAACAAAACCCACAAAACACCAAAAACACCCACACTGGCTTAAGAATGACCTACGTGGTATAAAATCATCATCACTGAAAAGCTGCTGGCAAGACTAGTACGACTCCAAAACCTTGCTGTTATCCAGCACGTACAATCACATAGTACAGCATCAAGTATCCTCACCCAAACACTGAAGTCACACGTGAACCGCGTTTTGTGGGATGCCTTCCTTACTTCAGTAAGTGTACAACCCCATGTCTGGTAGGAGAACTGAACACTGTTTGGATGGAAATTTAGTGCTAGATCTGCTAGCCTACTTAAGCTGGTGGTTGGGAACGTTTCAATAGGGAATAGCTATTCCTCTCCTAGAGATTGTGGTTTTACCCAGTTAACTGTGTAAGGAAAGGGTCCATAACACATGTGAGCACAAGCGTGTGTGCACGCACACACACACACAGGCACACATACACCCCTTCTGTTACCCAGGGGTGCTGCTACATGAGAACCCAGGACAGCAGCGTGGCCTTCATAGGATGCACTCTGATGAACACGGAGAGCATCACATAGCTGGAAATAAACCCAAACTCTGCACATTACGTGAGCTCACCAGGTTTCTAGAAAAAGCTGCTACACATTCAGGCTGTAACTGAGTATTCCTAAAGTCACAATCTTAATTGGCATAGTCAAAGTAATGAAAGATGGGTCTGGCAATGCCTCCCCAGGGCAGCCAGAGTCTCCTGCCCTCTGCTGCTTCTTCCATTTCTTCTCTCACAGACATGGGGCTATTTAGCTAGGTATGTAACAAAGGTGCCCACTCTACTTCAAAACGCTTGGAAAATACTCTCACTTTGAAGAACACAAAACCTCTGTGGACTACACAGGGAGAGAGGGCTCCTGGGTGACGGCAATGGTGTGGGTCTTTAGAGGTCACCTCGAGTTGCAAGGGTATAGAACACAGAAGCAGTGAGACCACATAAAGCAGGCTCTGGTTGTTTAAAATCCAAAGGGGCATGACAAACTATGATGAGTGGGGGTGATTACCTGAGAGCTATTCTAATTCATGCCTTATAAACAGGAATCAAAAGGAGTTATCTTCAGAATAGCAAATTGGAAGAAAGAACCAAGATGAAAGCATGGTTGACCTTCTTGCTCTTCTTTCTGATATGAAACACCCAAGGGGACTTGTTTACCATCTGACATAGAAAGTACTTAGGTACTTCTTTGCTGCCCAGATTGTGTGAGAGCTGTTTGCCCAACCCTATACACAGCCCAGCTTTTGTTCATCCTTTCTGGCACCATCTGGCACATACACAAAAGGCCTCTCCAACGTTTTTTTTTTTTTAAGATATTATTTATTTGAGAGATCGAGAGAGAGCACAAGCGGGTGGAGACGCAGAAGCAGACTCCCTGCTGAGCAGGGAGCCTGATGTGGGGTTCCATCCCAGGACCCTGGGATCATGACCCGAGCTGAAGGCAGATGCTTAACTGACTGAGCCACCCAGGTGGCCCAGGCTTCTCCAACTTTTTGATCCCACTTGGGAAGCAGACAGGGAAGCTAGGCTTAGTGGGGACTGGTCCAGAACTTGCTTTCAGCAGAAAGGAAATATTCATACAAGCTTCCAGGGTCAATCTGTCTTTGCAGAACCATTTTATATGGACATAATAGGAATTCAGAAAAAGGTGGGATATGAGATGAGATGATGTAGCTGGAAAGAGATTAGAGACTGACAGACTGGATTACAATTTTCAGGGGAGAGTTGGTCTAAGAATGTCAAAGAAAGAACAAGTGTATGCCAGGCTTCTATTGAATGGGCCATAATTATGGAGTGAGCAAAAGGAGTATGACTTGTTCATAATGGAGGAAAAATGGTCTGCCATGTTACTTCTTGAAATCAGAGTAATCCTTAGTAGTGTGAAAGGCCAATGGGAAATACTAATGCTAAGTAGAACCCTTCAGGGTTGCCACAACGAAGATGAAATCTCCCTGCGCACTAAGGATACGAAGGAAGAATGACCTCTGACGAGAGGCTGAGCTGGTGTGGTCCTTACATATCTTGGGTACAAAACTGGGGAATGACTTAAGAATATCTTTATTCTTCAGTTTCTACTGACTCAGGAGCTTATGTCCTTTAACTTCTGAGTCTGCCTGAAGCTCAGGTCTGGCCACGTGGCCACGGACAAGGCATCCAGCTTGCACCTTGATTTCTCTACCCAAAAGAAGCCAGAAGAAAATCTTTGCTCAGAGACTTCTTTAAAACCTCACAAACTTACCATGTGCACAGCTGTATTACCAGCATCATGGCTGATTGAAGGGAATGAAGACACATGCATAGAGAGCAAGATCCACTTTAAAGATGGACTAGACGGCAGGGAAGAGGTAAACAGTGTTGAGAGAGGAGAAAGTCGGGTGGAGGGTTCCACTCTGAGCACTGCCTTTACAGATGTGCATATCTGCCAGATGCAAAGATGGCTTTCTCATCCATGGAAGAGTGATACTGAGATCAGTGTGTATCTGGGTGGATGGTCTTTGGGTCCAAGTATGCAAGAGGAAGCGGGATCTGATGGGAAGGCTATTATAGTTCATTCTGGTTATGTCTCATTAGATTAGAGGCTAAGGGCCTCACTAGGTTTCCGCTTTCCCTTCATGGTTCATTCTCTTTGAGAAGAGGTTCTGGGTGGCCAGCAAAATACCATGATTTTGGTGGCACAGACCCCCTGCCTGAGATATATGATCCCAGGGGCCAAATATATCTTCATATATTCTTTTAGTCCACAGAGGATTATTAAGAGCCCACTGTAGGTGGGGCTTTTCTAGATCCTCCTGATAATAATAACAGCAAGTATTTACTATGTGCCAGCATCCTTCTAAGGGCTTCACATGTATTAATTTATTTGATGCTCACCATAACCCATGAAGTTGGGCCTGTTCTCATCTGCATTTTATATTAGGCACCAAGAGGCTAAATACCTGGCTCAAGATTGTTAGCAGCCTGAGTCAGGATGTGAACATACGCAGGCCGGCCCCAGAGCCCATGCTCTGGCCAGTCAGGCAATGGTGACCATGACAGAGGAGATCCCTATCCTCATGGAGGAGAAGAAAACAGACAAGGCGATACGTGATGTTATTTTCAGGACTGATAAAGGCCGTAAAGAAAACCAAAGCAGGGTACGGGATACAGTGACAAAAGGAAGGCTATTTTAGACAGCGTGATCAGGACAGCCCTCTGCAAGAAGGTGAAATCAGAATAAAAGTCTGAGGGGAAAAAGGGAATCGAGTGACTGGAAGGTCTGGGGAGAGAGTATTCCAGGCAGCGGGTACAAAGCCTCCGTGATGGGAACAAGCTGGGGGTGTATGAGGGACATCAAGAAGGCATCTGAAAGTTTGAGGGAGACATGAGCAATGGAGAGCCTTTGAGGATTTCTTAAGGACTTCAGATTTTATTGCCACGGTGCTATGAAGCCTCTGGAGGGTTTCGAGCAGGGGTATAACCTGCTTTAATTTTCCCTTTAAGAAAAGATCACTCTGGCAGTACGTGAAGGATAGATCATTCAGGCGGGGGGTATCAGGGAGGCACGTTAGAAGGCTATGAGAGCAGCCAGTGTGAAGAAAATACAGACACTGCTTTATTTCAGGCCTTTAGGGCAAGGTCAGCTCATACCAGCATAGAGCAAGGCCGCTCGAGGAGTCACCAACATCTCCTAAGCTACCTACGTAAGTGTTACACCTGGATTCAGGAAGTCTTAACAAGAAAGGGAAGTGAACAGCAACTTCCCAGTTGTTGACCTGTAATTGGCTAGAGAGCGAATGCTTTCATTTGTCAGAACCTTTCCGAGCAGAGTCTTCAGGGCTAACATCATCATCCGCTGCTCTCCTGGCGAAGGGCCCCAGGCCTGCAAGTAGGCACACCTGTTCCCCACAGGCAAGGAAGGTGCTCTTGCCAGGCTGTCCTGGGGAGGGCGCCCTGGCCCCTACAGGTCCAGAGGGGGCAGCATTTGAGGCAGTTTGGAGTATGGATTCACTGGGGATGTCTAATCTTTTTGTTCTTGAAAGGGTGGTTTTAGCGTTTCAAACGTGGAGGTGACACAGACAATTACATAACAGTAGAAATGGTGGCACAGAGTACTCACAGGCACCTTTTCTAAGCGGTTCCTACTCTGTGCAACTTTATGCTAAAGGATAAAGCCAGTCTGTCTGGGAGACGCTTGCCAACATCTACATCAGAAAGTGCCAAAGAACTGAATCTGAGTTTATGCGAAATAAGGACTCAGGCTGCTTGTTTTTTTCCAAGTTCCAGTGCTAAAGGATCCCATAAAATTCAACCACTGATGCCTGGAAAATGCCATCGTCCTAGAGTTTTCAAAATGACAACTCATTTACCTGTCACTATCAAAGTACGTGCAAATACGCAGATCGGTTTCTTTTTCTGACTATCCTATTATCTTTTCATGGCCTTCCTTAAAGATCATTTCCTAGGCTTGTCTGAATGTGGCAGTTATTCTGTTGCTAGATAACTGGAGAACTCAAGAAGGGTTATCAGAATCCAAAAAGTTATTCTAGAAGGGATTGTTTCATTACATTGGAAGACTTCTGAATTTGACATAAAGAGAAAACTACAGTATTTAATATTGCTTCTCTTTTTGAATCGTTTAGAGTCAAGCATGAAGAAGGGTAAGGGATGTATGTATGCATATATACATGTATATATGCATGCATACTTATGTCATATAGTATGATGTGATACGCTGTCAGCCGAGCTGGGGTACCTCCTGATGATGCCAAACAAGCCCTTTCCGAAAACACTAGGCAGAACTGAGGGAAATGGTAAGGGATTTCCCTTCCGTACTTTATAAAACAATTTACTGCAAGTAAGAGGGACGGATGGAAGCAGGCTTATGGGGTGATTGTTGCAAAATCAAAGAAAAGTAGTGAAAAGGATGATTTTTTTAGAGGGTGAGAAAAGCAACTGAGAGCAGGCCACTTGGCCTCTGACTCTAATTAATTTCGCAGAAAGAGGGACATATCACACTACCCAGGAGACCACACTGCCACAGATGTTCCAGTCCACCTCAGGAGAAAGAGAAAAACAAGCACCAATCAAGGTGATCCCTGGCACTTCTACAAGACAAAGACAAAAACACCTTCCAGGGTCCGTTATGGGGTCAGGAGCTATGCATCTGTGTTTACACCATTTGCACCTGCAGATACGCCTTCCACCTGGCAACAAAATTCACGTTCCCCACCAATGATCGTGTCTCCAAGGAAGGGGCAACATCACCTTGAATTATGATTTTAAAATACTAGGAAAAGTAGACTATATTTATGTTCTTTGACATATGTCAATGCATAAATGTGTAAATATATCTTACAGAGGGACAACAGTTTTAAAAAAGTTTCTCAGCCTTTAGTGAACGATGAGAATGCAGCTACCCAGAAGGATGCATTCCCCGAGATTGTGGAAAGCTGGTATTTTCCTTTACGTTCTCCTTGAGTTCAGTAATGTAATAGGTCATCTTTCTGTGTTTATATGAGTAAAAGGAACAGTTTCATGACCCTGTAGTATAAATCATAAACACCAAAAGCACTGATGGCCAATTAAGAGGGATATGTCAAAGTTTACAGCTCTTAATGAAAGACAGTACATCATCGAACCATCTTACCTGTCGACGAATTATTCCAAGGTCTCTTTTGGCTTTATTCACTAGGGCTTGAATTTCTACAGGATCCTTTACATTCTTATTTTCTCTGAAGGCATCTCTTATCCTCCTGACAGCATAAGTTCTAAATGAATTCAGGAGAAAAAAAGAAAAAGTGTCAACAGTCTGAAGCTATGCTTTTAAATGAAATCAAAAGCCTTTCCTTACGAATTAACTGTCTGTATTCCCCTGTGGATAATCCACTTAGATCTTTCCTCTTGGGACAGGCCCATCTATTACTATTCTGGGATGACTAAGCAAACAGATTAGGGAAATAAATCTAGCACAAACAATCACATATAAATGGCAAACTGCTACTGAACTGCTCCTTAGATTCCCAGTTCTTCAGTTATTCATGTCTGAGTTCTCTCCATTAACGCGGATAATTGAACCTCTAATGTACTGAGACAAAGCAAGAATTAAAAGAGGTGAAACGATGCACCACATATTCATGCACCAAGACAGTGATCTATGCCTGACTCGGGTCAGCTCTCCCATCGTGTCCCATCTTTTAGCGGTTCATTCCTCTTTTGGAATATAACAGGTAAGAATCCTATCACAGTCGGCAGTGGTGATTACACCAAAATGCCTTCCACCATGTTTTTTTTTTTTTTTTTTAAGATTTATTTATTTATATGCGAGAGAGAGAGGGCCCAGGCGTGTACGAGTAGGGGGAGGGGCAGGAGGAGAGAATCTTCAAGCAGATCCCCCACTGACTAGGGAGCTGGACTCGGGGCTTGTCCTACAACCCATGAGATCATGCCCTGGGCCGAAACCAAGAGTCGGATGCATAACCGACAGAGCCACCCAGGCCCCCCTGCTTTCCTCCATCTTTAAATTGCATACATACACACATACAAACACCCTCTCCCCACCAATATACACTGCATGCAGCACGGACAGCAGCTCAAGAGCATAGCTTTCAAATCAGACAAGCTTGGCTTTGCTCCAAGGTCCCACTGTTCATGCAAACTTGGGCAAGATTCTTAACATAAGCACATGTTTCCTCATCTGTCAAATGGGCATAATACCACCTACCTCTCAGGACCGCTGGAGGATTCAGCTTTATCATATAACCCAATCAATGAAAACTCTTAATACCTTAATGCATTAGGACTCCTCTCTCCTCACGTCACAGCCTCACCTTCATCCCGCATCCTCGGTCACACACGGTGTGTGGACAGAGGGCAGATGGTCTGGATAATCAAGGGTCCTTAACCTGATGTACCCCCTACGCAGACAGTCATGGCCTTACTCCATGCCCACCCCATGTATGCAAGACTGAAGACAAGAGACGAAGGAGGAGGAGCCCAAGTCAGTCACAGCAGACACCATTTTCTCCAGTCTTCTTATGATCTCAGATGGCCCTGCTTTTAACTTTAAACACCAGCTAAAGAATCCATGTGAAACTGTTAAAAACATCTGCACGAAGAGGCAAAGAGATGAAAGAAGGGGAATATAATTTCTTTGGAAGTTGGGAGTATGTTCGGGGAAATGGATATAATTTACTGGGAAAACTTGTTTTAGAGAAGACTACTTTTATTTTAGGTCAAGTTTCTTACAGTAAAAAGAAATTTTAAATTAAAAAATCCAAATGGCGTGTCCCTTTGTGTTTAAAAGCAAAAGTAAAATGAAATCTTGTGCCGTTAAGAATTGTGATGAAGAAAGGCAGACACTTTGAGGATGTAAGCCACTGGAGAGACGTTCATCTGAACCCTCTCTTGGTGAACCAATGGGAGTATTTGCAGAGGTGCTCCTGGGTGCTCAGGATCAATCTTGGGGTAACCACGACTGGAAATGGAATCCCTAAACTAGCAGACACTATGTAACGACAGCGGCTCCTTCATTATGAAGGCCTGGAAAGGATTTTTACTAGTAGGCTCTATCAGATATCCTCTTCCTGTAGAGCTGCTAATCTAACAAGATTTTAGACAGTAGCCAGGAAAGCTAAAAGCCATTTCTGGGGTAGTTTCTTGCATAGCATAACATAACACAGTATCACTGTCCTTCCTCACACCCACGTATTCAAGGCAGTTTCTTTGTTGGTGGTGATGGGAGCATAGCGGACACTGTATTTTAATTCTAGTATTCTGTTCCACATGTAGACCTGGTTTTAGAACAGGAATTTCCCCCAGGGAGTCATCCATTGTTTTAGTTCTTCACTCAGGACACTGCATGGGCTTTCTGGAAAAATGAAATGGTCAACAGAAGTGGTTACTGAATTCCTTTTTCTAGAAGCCAGTAACTAGCCCAGAATAGCTAGCAAAAAAAGAAGTATGGCTTGGAACGTGAAGTCTGAAGTTTTTCTAAAGTTTAAGGAAATCAGAAAATAACTTATGGCACTCAACGATTTCTATCAACTGAACTGAAGGTCCAGTCTTTTACATAGTCAGTTGTGTATTCTTGTTGTCTCCCCAGATCTCCAAAGTCCACACCTAATGGAGCAAAGTTCTAGATGTTTGAATTAAATGTGTCTAAAGCAATCAGAAGTTGTCATTCCAAATATGAAGGCACCTCTAACATGAATGATGTGACGATGGCTCTTTCTTCTTTTTCTTGTTCCTCCTCGTCCTCCAGCGTCTAAAACACACGGTGTTTTCCTTTGCCCCAGGAGAGGTCACTGCAGTGGCTCAGAACCATACAAGTAATTACTACTGCATGAACAATTTTTCAGTTGTATGAATTATTTCTTTTTTATTCAATAGATTTTTAAATTTTAAGGGGGGAGGGGCAGAGAGAGAGTGAGAGAATATTAAGCAGGCTCCAAGCCCAGCGTGGAGCCTGTCGCAGGGCTCGATCTCACCACCCTGAGATCATGACCTGAGCCGAAGTCAAGAGCTGGACGCTTAACTGACAGAGCCACCCAGACGTCCCAGTTGTATGGATTATTTCAAATGATCATAACTTTGTGAAGGTAATCACAAATCTGCCCGAACCTTCAAATTTCGTAGGAGAGGGCTAACCACCAATTGTTTCTGTTCTGCCCCCGCCTGGCTTTTATCCTTTGCATTTTTTCTGCCACTACAAGGGAAACCATTTATCCTTGAACACATTCTGGCTGTTGGCCTCTTGACCCTATCACCGAGTAAGAACATTTCAAAGAAAAATGTGCAGAGGCTGCCATGAAAATGTGCAGCTGCCGCACAATGCCTTGCCTCAGGATGATCCTAGAATGAGTCAGATGCTGTCTGAAATAAGGCATGAAAAATTAACAAATCAAAGGCAACACAATAGCAAGAGCCACCAACTCGAGAAAGCAGACCACATGCACAGAAACAGCAAGGCTATGCTGCTCATACAGTCACCGCTCCTTCTACCCTCCCGAAGCTTTGCCCAGTTTCTTCATGCTTCTTTGTGCAGATTTCCATTTGGCTTTTCTTCTCTACCCTCACCTTTGCCCTTTGGTCTGCCATGAGACCTCCGAGTGTACACAGGCTCTACTGACTATCCTTTCACCATTGAAGGATCAAGCTCTTTTATGAGATTCTTCCACTTATTATAATTTCCCAGCGGCAAAATCAACAGCAGACAGTAATAAAAGCTCTGTAGTGCCCGAGGTCTTGCTTTACTTTCTTCCCTTCCGATGCAGGCCCTAATAAGCACAGCATTTGGAGGCCCACACTGGTTGTAGCATTCAAAAGGTGCATTTGGGAGACAAGCTGATATAATACCCCTCATTTGTGTCATCCTTCATCACCACCCCACTCCACAGTCTGGCTTCTCTGCTTATTCATCCTGTAAAAACATCGGTGCTTTTTCTTTCTTTCCCCAACCCCAAGTTTCTCAATAACAAAACCACCTGACCCTTCTTTTAGCCTCTCTGGGGCAAACTCTTTCAATTGCTTGGTAGGACATGTGCTCCATCAACTTGCCTTAACTCAAATGTGTCTTGCCTCTGAAGACAGTGCTTCCTTTATAACCATGAAGAGAAAGCTGCTTAATTTTGCCATGCCTCCAGATTCTATGGAATTGAGAGGAGAGTGCAGTGTGTTCTGGGATCCTACTACAGCTTACGGGTCATCGGTTAACCCTTACACATCTTTGACGCCAAGCTACCTAACGAAACCATGTTGTATGCCTCCATGACGTTGTTGTCTGCTGACTTCTTGATGTTAAGTCTCAAGATTCATCAAAGCTTAATATCCAAATGGCACTCAGTGCATTCAGCTACCAAGTCTTTCTCTAGTCCATGCCTGCTTTCTGAGTCCCAAATCCATGTAACCTGATTGTCTTTTGGACTTGCCAACACAAGACACCCCTATACCTCTTACAGCTTTTTGTACTGTACACTTTCAAACTGGTCACCATCCTCTTTCTTCCCTGGCCCTAGCGGCCAGATTTTCCTTTGCAGGTAGGTACATTTTCATACAGCTAACTACCTAAGTCAGACATTTGGGGATTCATCCTAAATTCCCTCCTTTCCCTTAACTCCTTATAGTCAATCAAGAACAATACTTCATTGTTTCAACCTTTTACATCTCTTCTGAATCACCTTCCACTTCTCCAAACCTTCAGCCCTAATCTTGGCTCAGGCTCTTACCTCTCACACTAATGCAATAGCCTTGGAATTATGGCATATATGATATACAATAAAATGGATACTAACAACAAGAGAGAGAAAGGTCAAGGACCACTTGAAGGTCATTAGTACTCTGGGTGGATAACAGGGTGAGGGACAGATCAGAAAGCTTCCTTCTTATGACTTTAAGTTTCCACTAGAATATAAGCCCCACACAATAGGGACTTTTCTCTTTCTTGTTCACCACTGGATATAAAGTGACTGACTCAGAGACTGTACTCAATAAATAGTTAGAGAATAAATAAATTTCTCAAAATACCAGAGGCAGTATTAAAAAGATCTTTAGGAAAAAGGCCAATAATCAATAAGGAAAACACAACTAAGAATATGAAGCTGAAAAGGAAATAGAAGGAGAAGGGTTTGCAGCACAAAGGTTGAAATCACCTCTGAGAGGTAGTGGTTACAAAGCGCGCACTGAGAATTCACTGAAGAAATATGTACTGAATGCCTATTATGTAAGTACGATGTTGGGCTACAGTGGAGAGTAACAAGGTTTTGGACTCAGGGACTAGACAGAAAATCTACACAGAGATGAAAGAGGAGGTAGAAGTCATTTAAAGTGAACAAGAAGGGCTAAGGAGAGTTTTGGGGGCCAATGCAACAGTTCTTAGCTTGATTGGGGTGGTGTTTTCACGACCTCTACATTTGTCAAAACGTTGATATTGTACACTTAAAATAGATGCGTTTTATTGTAGGTAAATTATTTCTCACTAGGGTGACTTTTTAAAAAAGATTTTTATTTGGGGCGCCTGGGTGGCACAGCGGTTAAGCGTCTGCCTTCGGCTCAGGGCGTGATCCCGGTGTTCTGGGATCGAGCCCCACATCAGGCTCCTTCACTATGAGCCTGCTTTCTTCCTCTCCCACTCCCCCTGCTTGTGTTCCCTCTCTCGCTGGCTGTCTCTATCTCTGTCAATAAATAAATAAAATCTTTTAAAAAAAAATAAAAAAGATTTTTATTTATTTGAGAGAGAGAGAGAGCACACAAGTGGGGGTGGGGTGCAGAGGGAGAGGGAGAAGCAGACTCCCCACTGAGCAGGGAGCCTGACGTGGGGCTCGATCCCAGGACCCTGAGATCATGACCTGAACTGAAGGCAGACACTTAACTAACTGAGCCACCCAGATGCCCCTTTCGCTAGGGTGACTTTTAAAGAAAATTGAAAAAATAAATAGTATAGGAGTTATACTTGTCCACTTCTAAGAAAAGCCAAAAGATACCATCAGAGACTGCAATGCAAGAGAATGATAATGTACATGGCTGAAGCAGAAATTAGTGCTGTATTATAGAAACCAGGATGGAGGACAAACTTGAAAATCAAATCTGAAACAGAAAAATTATGTAAGTTGATGAGAAATATGTAAGAAAAAAATTAAGCTTCAGAACAGGGCAAAAGTACATAACCTCTGAATAATAAGTGTGAAAGAACTGAACTGGGCAGGTAATTAAAGTTGTAATGGAAGAAAATGTCCCAGGAGTGATTACAAAACATTGAGAAGACTCGCTGAGATTTAACAACCACAGGACAATGCCAAGATATTTACTGATAAAGCCCTGACGTCCAAGGGCAGAGAAAAAATACTTTAAGAAAGGATAAAGAAAAACCTTGAAGTAGGTAATAAGAGAATGGAATATAGATAAGTATATTCTCAGACTTCTGTTCTCAAAACTGCAAAGAAAAAGGCTGCTCTCCACAGTCATTTGCTGTCTTGAGGGCCCAAAGGGGGAAGAAAATAGTATCTATGATAGATGGCACAAGTACCATGCTCAGGACACTGTGCTAAGTTGGATATACATGACCTCATTTAATCCTCACAAACTGCGGCTCAGAGAGATTCAGAACAGTGAGGCTAAGATTACATGCCTAGTAAGTGGCAGAGTTGGGTCCTGAACCCAGCTGACTACAGTCTGTGATTTTCAACTCTAAGCTATGCCTCCTCCAGAGGTCGATAAACTCCATCCAAATTTTGATAAGTACTTGGTGTAAGCCAAGTTGTTAATCATTTGAAAAGGCCTTTAAAAAATTGTCTCTTGCATCACAACGCTTAAAAAGATCATCTGGTCTCTCAAGCTGCTTCAAGTGTTCCTACAAATAGTTCAAGCACCAAGAATGTTTTATGAAAAGACAAGTAGCTGAGGGCATCACGAGGGAAAGAGCTATTGATATAAGCAGGAAGAGTGAGTGAGATACTCGAGATCGTTTTAAAAAGGTGGACAGTGATCAATAAGAAGTGTTGTGGAGTGAGGAGGTGAAGTTACTGTCAGAAAACCGAGTTCAGACACCAAGGCTTCTTAGTTTTGGGGCAGCTGTAAATAAAACCTACCACATAAAATCTGTTAAAATCCCCTAATGGAGGGCGCCTGGGTGGCTCAGTCAGTTAAGTGTCTGCCTTCAGCTCAGGTCCTGATCTCAGGGTCCTGGCATCGAGCCCCACATCAGGCTCCCTGCTCAGTGGGGAGTCTGCTTATCCCTCTGCCTCTGCCTGTCTTCCCAGCTTGTGTTCTCTCAATCTCTCTCTCTCTGAAATAAATAAATAAAAATCTTTAAAAAAAAAAATCCCCTAATGGTTTTCCATTATCTTCAGGATAAAGGTCAAATGCACAGATGGTATATTCCTGCTCATCTCTCCCACTCCATCAAGCACCCCTTCCAGCATGACCACCAACTCTCTTGGCTAACTCCTACTTGTCCTTAAATACCTAACCCAGTTAGAAACAAGTATGACAAAAGATTAATATCCTTAGCATATAAATAGCACATATAAATCGAGTGGAAAAGACATTAGGCCCACAGTAAATAAATAAGAGTCCAGAAACAATAATTCACAAGAGAGCACAAAGAGGGACTAAATTTAGAGAAATAAATGGACAGAGATACATGAACGTTCAGCTTCAGTCCTAATCAGAGAAATGCAAATTTAAATACGGTACGATTTTCTGCCATCAAATCAGCACAATTAAAAAAAAAAACAAAACCAAAGGGTCTTTACATCCTGCTGTAGGAGTGTGAACTTTACTTCCTGTAGCACAGTGACGTGTAATAAAGTTGATAATCGTTTATCCAGTAATTCTACTTTAAGTAATCCTACAGAAATAACCTGAAATATGTATGATGATGTATATTGAAAGATGTTCATTACAGAACTATTTGTAAGCCGTAAAAGTAAAAACAACCCTAAACGTACAACAATGGAGAAGTGGCTACATAATTTATGAAATTATGCTTTTAAAATCAATGTTTCAAAAAACTTAAAGTCCCAGGTGCAAAAGTCAAAGGTATAAAAAAAGTAAGGAGAAAGATCAGTCTCCCTCCCAGTTTTTCTCTCTAGATGCAACCACAGCAGTTTCTTATTAGCCTCTCAGAGAATAGATTCTTGTTAAAACCCCTGCATTTTTTTCCCACAAGTGGTAGCATCCTAAGCATACTGTGTACTTATAATTCTTCAATTAAAATGTACCAGTAAGCATTTCATATCAATACAAATGGAGCTGACACATAAATGGTTGTGTCATATTCCACTGTATGGATGAATTAGGATTCATCTGGCCGGGCTTTTATTAAAGCATATTTAGTTATATATAATCCTGCTACTACAAACAATGCTGTAATTAATCAGTATCCTTGTAGCATCACGTATGTGTGTCTGTGAGATCAATTCTGAGAAACAGAACTTCTAGGGCAAAGGGCATGTGTATTTATGACTTTAATAAAATATTGTCCAAATTCTGTGTAGAGGTTCCACCAGAAATGTATAAGGGCGACTGTTTCCTAACACCTTTGCCAAAACAACGTGTTATCCAAATTACTGATCTTTGCCAATATAACAGGTGAAAACAGTATCTCATTTTATTTGAAAAATGCTTTTGTTGAGGTATAACATATAAATTATATTGTTTTCAGGTGTACAAGATAATTTGATACCTGTATACACAGTGAAATGATCACCACAATAAGTCTAGTTAACATCTGTCACCATAAAAAATGAACTTTAAGGACTTACTCTCTTGGCAACTTTCAAGTATGCTCTACATTATTGACTAGTCAGCATGCTGTACATTACTCCCCCATGACTTACTTATAACTGGAAGTTTGTGTCTCTTGACCCTCTTCACCCGTTTTGCCCAGCCCTTTCCCCTTTGGCAACCACCATTCTGTTCACTGTATCTATGATTTTGGTCATGCTTTGTTCGGTCATTTGGTTTTTCAGATTCCACATGTAAGCAAAATCATTTGGTATTTGTCTTTCTCTGTCTGACTTATTTCCCTTAGCATAATAACCTCAAGGTTGTCCATGTTGTCAAAAAAGGTAAGATTTTATTCTTTTTTATGGCTGAGTAGCATTCCATTGTATGTGTATGTATATATATTTTAGATATATACACATACACATATACATATATTTTATATAAACACATACATACACTTTACATACACCCCCCCCCACATCTTTGTCCATTCATTCATCCATTGATGGACACTTAGGATGTTTCCATATCTTGGCTCTTATAATGCTGCAATGAACACAGGTGGGTGCATATATCTTTCTGAATTAGTATTTTCATTTTCTTCAGATATATTCCAAGAAGTAAGATTGCTGGATCATATGGTATTTCTATTTTTAATTTTTTGAGGAACCTCCATATTGTTTTCCACAGTGGCTACACCAATTTACATTCCCACTAACACTGCATGATGATGGTTCCCCTTTTCTCCACATCTTCACCAACACTTGTTATTTCTTTTCTTTTTGAGAATAGTCATTCTGACAGGTGTGAGGTGATATCTAATTGTGGTTTTTAATTTATATTTCCCTGATGAGTAGTGATGTTGGACATCTTTTCATGTGTCTGTTGGCCACCTGTATGTCCTCTTTGGAAAAATGTCTATTAAGATCCTCTGACCATTTTGGGGGAATGAAGCTGACCACCTTTTCACAAGTTTATAGCCATTTATATTTCTGTTTATATTCTTTATCTTTTTTGAATCAAATGATTTGTCTTTCTGATTCATTTGTAAGATCTATTGTGAGGAGTTGAAATGCTCTCCCAGTTTGTCATTTGGCTTTTTGGTGTCTGTGTGTTTTCGTCATGTAGAGATGTTTAGTTTTCATGGAGTCAAGTGTATCAATTTTTATGTTATAGCTTCTGGGTTAATTATCATATGTACAAAAGACTTCTCTACTGTGAAATCACAAGAAAACATTCACCCATGTATTCTTGAGAATCTTTACGGATTAATTTTTTGTTTCGCTCTTTCTGGAATTTATTTTAGTGGAAGGTGCTGAATATGAGTCTAACTTTAGCCTCTAAGGGTAAGTTTTTTAAAATGAAGGATATAACTATATACTCAGAATAACCTCAATTATGGAATATATAGGCACAGAAAAACTAGAAGGAAATACAACAGCATGTTAATAATAATTACTTTAGGTTACTGGAGTTTATGCTTTCTAAATTATTACAATAACCATAATTTCCTCATAATTTTTAAGTTCCTAGTGACATCATAAAATCAGTAATATACTTCAAAATAAAGAAGAGTCAGCAATAGAGAAGGCTCAATTTGTGGGAGAAGAGATTGGGTCTTGGATCTCTGGTGAGAACATCCAGGCTGACAATAAACTGGAAAGTCACTGATGAAGATGAGTGAGGCACAACCAGGGGGTTAGATGTGACTGCTCAGAGGAAAGCAGTAGGATGGGAAGAAAAGACAGCTCTGGAGACACAGTAAATATTTAAGAGAAGGCAGAGGGGATCAGAGTAGAGGCAGCAGAGACAGGAGACAAGAAGGCATACTTTACACGTAGAGAGTAAATAGGATTGTCACAAGTCCTACAAAGGATAAGACAAAGGCTGAAAAAGGATCCAATGAAGTAAGCAGTTAGGATGTTATTAGTAACTTTACAATTTTTTTTAAAGAAAGATTTTATTATTTATTTGAGAGAGAGTGAGCAAAAGGGTGAGCACGAGAGAGGTGGAGAGGCACAGGGAGAGAAAGAAGCAGACCCTCACTGAGCAGGGAGCCCGATATGGGGCTGGATCCCAGGACACCTGGGATCATGACCCGAGCTGAAGGCAGATGCTTAACCAACTGAGCCACCCAGGTGCCCCTACAAATTTTTTTAAAAGGTTTTATTTATTTATTTGAGAGAGAGAGAGAGCATGAGTGGGGTAGGAGCAAAGGGAGAGGGAGCAGCAGACTCCCTGCTGAGCAGGGAGCCCAACGTGCCGCTCAGTCCGGAGACTCCGGGATCATGACCTGAGTTGAAGGCAGATGCTTAACAGGCTGAGCCACCCAGGTGCCCCAACAACTTTAGCAACAACAACATCAGCATATACTTGTCAACTACAACGCAGTAAATGTATAGAGGTAAAAACCCCTAAATTCTTGGAAATACACTCATAAATAATAAGCCTAGAAAAACTTCATTATGTACAAACAGAATATTTTTAAAATAATGAAAAAGATTATGAATAAATTCTTTGGAATGAGGTCAAAGCCATACTTAAGATGAAAATTAATGGCTTAACATAGCCTAATTAGTAATAAAATAAAAGCAGAATTTAATAAATTAACAATATTTCCTAACATTTTAAAAAAGATTTTATTTATTTGAGAGAGAGCGCGCACGCGTGTGCATGCACGTGCAAAGGGAGGGGCAGAGGGAGACAGAATCTCAAGTAAACTCTGCGCTGAGCACAGAGCCCAACACGGGGCTCAATCTCACCACCCTGAGATGATAACTTGAGCCAAAATCAAGAGTTAGATGCTGAACTGACTGAGCCACCCAGGTGCCCCTTTCTTAACATTTTAGAAAAGGCAAAACAGTATCCCATAAGAAAATAAGAGCAAGTTCTTTTTAAAATGTGTCAAACAAATTACAAATGAAAAATAAATCAGTGGAATTAGCTAAGACAACTGAGTTTTTTCTTTTACATTATGGTTTCTGGGATATACTTCAGAAAACAAAATTACGAGGAAAAAAAGAGTAAGGAGTATTGGAAGTTTGAGAAGAGATCATTTCAGAAAATGAGAGCATGCGCAGACTCCAGAACTTGCGGAACAATGAGAAGGGGCCAGCTCAGGCTGGCAACAGCCAGAATGGTGGTACCAACTTGTCAAACACAGTGATTCCTCTTTTTCTCTGGCTGTGGTTGGTTGCCCAGGTCTAGTTATGGAAAAGACAGATGTTTGAGGAAATCTATACTTGTAGGTTTGACAGATGAGAGTAACAGAAGGGCAAGACAGAGAGTGAGAGAGAGAAGAGAGAAAAATGCTCCAGGGCTCAAAGCAGGTGGTGCTAGGAATTTCTTCCCCCTTGGCATGAACTTCTGAAAACCCCAGCTCGGAGAACTTAGGCTATCACCCTACTCAGCATGCCCTTAGTGGGATTTATGTCCTAATCTAAATGTCCAATAATAAGCAGTCAAAGAAATTATGGTAAATTAATGGACTGTATCTATTAAAATAATAAATGTGAAAATTATGTACAAATGAGAAAAAATATATTTCAAAAACACTCTGACTTTAAAAACAATTTCCTATAACAACAGATTTTCAGTAGGTTTCTATGGAGAACTGTTTAAAGTCTCTTAAAAAAAACAAAACAAAACAAAAACTAATAAAATAACAGAAAGAAGGAAAGGCGCCACCATCCTGTAGCAGATATTCTGAACCTCAGGCCCCAGAGGCAAAGTTTACAAGCATTCTGTCTGGGTTTCGTTTTTGGTGCTTAAAAACATTTAATATCTTTAACCTATAATTCATCAAAATTGAACTTGTAATTATCACTTGGATCCTTCCTCACAGCCGCTGACATTTTGTTGCAAACGAGATTTTTCAAAATGTAAACCAATTTATCAAAGTAAAGGCCACCTATAAAATTGTGGTCTGGCTTTCTGCAGTAAGGCATACAGATCAAGTAATGGGAAGGTCCTGGCTTCTCTTTTATTTGGTTTTAGAAATGGCTGTTTAGACAGTGCAGAGCTGGCGGTTAAGGCTTAGACCCGCTGTCCGTTCTTCCCACATTCCTGGCCTGTAAGATGAACAGTTCCTTCATTTGTGGAGTCCTGCAGCTACTCTTGTTAGGGGAAACACAAGATAATACTCAATTGTCCTCACATCCACACATCCTCCTCTTATGGAACTGGCCATACCTCTTTTACAAGTTATCACTGTGGCATACTGGCTCTCTGTGCAGGGATAGGGCTATTGGCTCTGTTTCCCCTTGCATTTACCAGAAATGAGCTTGACCTATACCACAAAAGCAAGTTCAAGTTTCCATTATGTAATAAGGGATAAAAGTCAGGCTATACAATACAATTTTAAATATTTTATTTTAAATTATAGTGTGAACTAGCCAGTGTAAGACATGACCTTTAGATGATTTAAAATTTATGGAGAATAACTATCCACACTTAGAATATCCAATTAGTTACTTCTGGATTTTCCATCTTGGCGGGGGTGGTGTAAAGCAGGAATGATGGAAATTCCTCTTGGTCATTAAACTCAAATGTCTTCATTAAAATTTCCTATCAGTGCTGCTAAAAAAGAGCCAAATGAAATGCCTTGTTTTATTTTCTTCCTGCCATCAGACACCATCAACAATAAATGAGCAAAGAAGGAAAGACAAGAGGGAACAAATAAGTCACCTAGCTCATGCTCAATGTATTATTAAGGATAATTAACGTACCAAAAAACCCCCCAAAATGCAGAATGATTTTCCCTCCCCCTTCTTACAATGTATGAAACAGGAGAATATTTGCTGGGCTATTCAGAAGGAAAGAAAAATCTACATAAAGATATTCCAGGTATATAGTACCCATACACATCTGAAGGAAAACCAGAACCCAGGAGACAAATAATAAAGGTGTCAGGTCCTGGAATCATGGCTGCAAAGTACAGTCAAAATCCTGGTGAGCTTCCCCTGAGTATCCTGGCTTTGGGAAGGACAGCAAGGGACAAGCTGGGTCTCAGTTCTCTCAATCCCTGCATACTGGATTGAATCTAGGGTGAGGGAGGCCATTAACTAACTTTACTTTGCTTATTTGGAGTTAAGGGGTTCTGAACGCTATATGTAAATTTATGCAAATGAAAACATTAATCACAGCCCTAGATTTACTGACAAAATGGTAGCCCTTTCTCCCTTTGGAGAGCTTTAATTTTGCTTTTCATAGAGAAAAGGCATCTCTAAAGTGTTGTCTAGTCTAAAAATTCTATGAATTTAAAAATGCAATTAACCTCTGTGTCTCCTGGGATGTCATAAGCAGCATGAGGCATGGAATACCATGCACTATAATTTGATCTAGGTGCTGTTCTGCCTTGAAACAAAGTTTGTTTGCTTGGCCATCTATAATACAAACAGGTTGTTACTGTATCTTTCTTCCAAGTAGGTCAAAATACTTCCATGCATTACATAATTTATTTCCATAACATCTTTGTGAATCATCTAGTAGGTGTTTGTGTGTTAGGATTTAATTTTATTTTAAAGATCCTGAAGACTTTAAGACTGAAGAAAATCAAGCAAACGTTTGCATTTACAAATTTGGTTGCTGTTTATCATACTGCTTTTTCACAATAATACTGACTAAATAATATTAGAACGACACTTGCCAGATAAATCTGCCAAAACGACAATAAAGTATACATGGTAGGTCATACCACAAATGCAGTCTCAAAATAAACTCTGACGATTAATATAAACCTAACTCTCCTCATTCTGCCATCAGACCGGCGGTGACAGGCATCTTTAGTCGTGGGCATACTACATCTTTCCCTTCAGAGCACACAGTGGCTGAAGGAAGCTGGCCACAGGCTGTCCATCTAACCTTCCATGTCTTGCTTACTACCTACAGCTTCTGTCCAAAGTCAAGTCTTGGCAATTCTCTTGGGGTAGAGATAATTCTCAGGTGGTGACGCCTTCTGGACACTTGGATGCATGCCTTGGTTAGGAAGACACAGTATTCTAAAGACAGGCAATTAAATGTCATTACACTGACAGGAGCCAACTGCAGGAGAGGAATGCACTGCATTGCTAATAAAACCCTTTGCCACAAGTCACTGGGCCTTTTCTTTTGAAATTTGATATTCTTCTTCTAACTGCTTAAGTCCAAGGTCTTAGCAACTGCGGCTCTTTGGATACTGACCGCAAGTGTGTAGATACCAGGTCTAACTGGTAAACTATGAAGGGCTTTCCTTCCTGTCACTTACATTTTAGTACTGAAAACTCAGGGATCGGAAATCTGCAACATACTTTGATTTTGAGTTGCATGAAACTTTTATTACTTGGCCTAAATCTAGTCTGACTTTTCAATATACATAAATGCTCAGAGCATGATGGCATTTGGCCTAAGTATTGTCTGTAATTCTAGGATCCAATAAGCCTATCCCATAATAACAAAGAGCATATTCACAGAGGATATCGAGCCATCAGTTTAATGTAGGGTGTACAAACTTAAATGAGTTCCATCTTCTTTAACTACCTCTTAAAATTTTTAAACTGTCCACCTTGCACTAAAAGCCCCATGAGTGTGATAAACCGTATTTACTTAGAACCATCATTCAATGGATTAACAGAAAAAGAGAGGCCCCAAACTCTCGGCCCACGTTCAATACACTGAGGTTCAGTCGCAAAGCTTTCCTCGCTGCATTCTTTTGCAAAACATGTTTCCTAGAAATAAGGAGCTCAACTGTGCATGATCAAGCATAGCAGGCAGAAAACAGGTGATCTGGCAGATCTGGGGAGGACCTTCTAATTGCCTAGTTGTGCTTTCAAGAGCCTAAAGCAGGTGAAAATCCAATTTGACAGCATTTTCTAACATGTGCTATGTGGAAAAAAAAAAAAATACAAGTATCCCCTGGGGAAGAGTTACAAAGAATATTTGCATATTAAAGAAGTGAAGAAACCTGGAAACATGGGAAGACAAAGTTAGGCACCCAGATTCATTCATAGAACCTCCTCCCATGCCCAGTAATATCCATTACCTTTTGGGAAATGCTGATCTGGACAAACCTACTGAGGATGTTTCTTTTCTTTTCTTTTTTTTTTTTTTAAGATTTTATTTATTTATTCAACAGAGATAGAGACAGCAAGTGAGAGAGGGAACACAAGCAGGGGGAGTGGGAGAGGAAGAGGCAGGCTCATAGCAGAGGAGCCTGATGTGGGGCTCGATCCCATAACGCCAGGATCACGCCCTGAGCCGAAGGCAGACGCTTAACTGCTGTGCCACCCAGGCACCCCTACTGAGGATGTTTCTTTAAGGTTCAAGAGCTGGAGACTGAATGGGCAGGTCCCAGGCCCTGTAACAGCAGTTCCCACACGCAAGTCCTGTGCAGTCATTAAAGGCTACTTACGGAGCATCACGACCAACCTCAAACCCTTCTCTCACAGCAACAGCTAACTGGTCCAGCACACTGACTACACACCAGGCACAGCCTTGTTACTTTACTTGTATCTCCTTTAACCCTCCAGCAACACAGCCTAAGAAGGGCATCAGCTGCTCTCACGTGTGAATGCCATTAGTTACAGCAGAGATCCTCGACAGAGATCCCCAACCCCTTCTCCCCCAAAGTCCCCTGCCAAACAGATCCCACAGCCAGTCCAAAGTCAGATCACAGTAATAAAGGGGATCAGAACATTCTGCCCCCAAATATACCACTCTGGCATTTGGTTATTTTAAACAGCAAGCAACAGAGAAACAGCAGATGCAGGAAGGGCTGTCTGTCATTTCTGCCCAAAAAAGCAGGGCATAAATTTCCCATGAGGAAGGTGTCCTCCCAGTACCAGGAAAAAGAGAACATTCTTATCACTGGAGATGGGGAGTCTACACCAAGATGAGTTTGCACAAACCATACTAAAACAACCCTTATATTCCATTAGTTTCCCCATTATTTCCTAGTTTCTTTCCTACAATATACTACACCCCAAAGCCCCAAAACTTTTCTGTGCCTAGTCACTTCACAGTTTATCACCCTTTGTAAAAATGGTATATGAGCCCCCAAGTCTAACTGCTTTTTGGGGGGCTTCATTTTTCTATGTAGCCATCTGCATGCCCTATAAAAATATTAACATGAAACAGAATTTGTATGCTTTGTCTCCTGTTAATCTTCTCACAGTTTATTTTGCAGGTTCCAGACACAGATCATAAGGACTGTCCTATGTTTTTCCTCTGCTACAGTGGCCTGTGGGATTGCTCAGGACTGTGGGCAATTCTGGCTTGAGAAGATACCGACTGATCTGTAGATGTGGAACCTGGTCTTGCAAGTATCTCCCATCAGGTGGCGATTCTATAGCTCTTTCCCCAGCTTGTCCCTTCGCTCCTCCACTGAAACTAACCACCTTGCTTTGCGTAAAGAGGGCAGCAAAAAACCTAACTCCAATTTCAACCCCTATTTCTTTTCTTTTCTTTTTTTTTTTTTAAAGATTTTATTTATTTATGTGACATAGAGACAGCCAGCGAGAGAGGGAACACAAGCAGGGGGAGTGGGAGAGGAAGAAGCAGGCTCCCAGCCGAGGAGCCTGATGTGGGACTCGATCCCAGAACGCCGGGATCACGCCCTGAGCCGAAGGCAGATGCTTAATGACTGCGCTACCCATGCGCCCCTCAACCCCTATTTCTTAAAACAGCCTATACTATATATCCTTCTATTGTGATGCTGAAAGTAAAAACTCTCATTGTTATTTGAGACGACTAAATTTAGCAAGACTTTATATTTGAAGTATTAGTTTTGGGGGAATCTCCACCATTATTTAAAATTATTTATCTTGTTTGTAACCAATATCCCTGAGGTGGAGAGAATGGCACTTTGGGAGATACATTTACTGGTCAAGGGAGAGTCACTGGCCCATGTGTTTGCTCACTCATACACTCATCCATTTAGCAGCAGGGACTGGGTTAGGTACTGAAGGTTCAAGTGGAAATAGGCCAAGGCTGTTACAAAGCTCATGGTGTCAGGGACACGCTCTAAATTACTATGACAGGAATATATGTGCAGTGCTCTGAGTACAGAGAGGAAGGAGGGAATAACTCGGCCTGGGGGTTTGGGAAGTCCTTCTGGGAGGATGACGTCTTTGAAAGATGAGCAGAATTTTACCAGAGTGCAGCAGCCATTCTGCAAAGGGAGGCCAATAATGAACACAGAATTCAAAATTCCCTATTTCTATATGACTGGGAAACATATGGAAAAGGAAAGAAGAAAATATGGAAGAAGGAACAGAGAGTTTTGGAGGAAGGAGAGAGGGAAAGAGAAAGACTATTTTTTTAAAACATGAGTCTCTCAACATGGGATGGAATTCTCTAGTACTGTTTAGTTGCTAGATTAAGGGAGAAGGAAAGTACTTTCACAGTAAAGTTGTAGTTTTCGTATTATAGCTCGCAAGCAAAATTTAGTTCCCACCCAAGTGAGCATATCCAAGTCCTACGCCCCAGGGCTTCATGGCAGTCCCACTCCCAGGCTGCCTCTCAGCCCCTAGCACTTTGTTTCTGGCTGTACTGCATACCCCCAGTACACTGTCTTGCCCCCCAGGGTTTACAGTGTGCCCACCGCGCCAGGTTCTCCACCTCTTCAAGACAGGCACCCAGACCCTGCTCATCTTTACTTCCCCACAGGTCATACTATGCTTTGCTCATAGTAGGTGCGTAACAAAAACTGTCATAAAAATATGTTACCCAATGGTACATGTAAGATTTCTTAAACCAACAAGAATAAAAATTCAACTATATTTAGCCAGCAATATACAGCAGAATATACAGAATTATATACAGCGATAAATTGATACTCATTACTATTTTTAACCTAACAAGCAATTTTAGATATTATTTTTTATTTCACCTACTAACTACATGTATTTTTTCTTTGCTATCATTTAATAATTATTACAGCAAATTAGCAATGTTAGACAGTTCTGGAAATAACTTACGTATATCTCCAATTACTGCACATTATACTTTAACATTTCCTATATTAAGCATAATCTGAAGACACCATCACAATTCTATTCCTGCAACAATGTCAAATATGTAGAGTTAAGTTACTTTAGAGTACTTTATTTTTATTTTTTTTAAAACTTTATTTATTTATTTGACCGGGGGCGCGGGGGGGGGGGGTAGAGTGCGGCGAGCGCACAAGCAGGGGGCTGCTGCAGAGGGAGATGGAGAAGTAGACTTCCCGCTGAGCAGGGAGCCACATGCAGGCTCAATCCGAGGATGCTGGGATCATGACCTGAGCCAAAGGCGTCGATCCGTAACCGACTGAGCCACCCAGTGCCCCAAGTTACTTTAGAATACTCTAGACAGAAAAATAACCTGGTTGTGTTAGTATAAGTACATAGTTTAAAGCCTGTTCTTTTATCTCTGTGTCCAAGCTTTACTTAGTTACAAAGCAGTTTCACTGGAAAACAATGTGTTTATTGACTGACTGCCACTGAAAAAATTTGAAAATTTACTATGTTCTCACTAGAGATTACCGATACATAGATTAATAAATTCAGCTTAGAACCTGAAAAAAATGTTATCACCGTGCTAAATGCTTAATTCTACCCTTTGGAGGAAACCATGCCAACAAAACAATGACCACTTGAAAAGAACAAAGTATAGCAGTCCCTCTCCCCCACCCCCCGTATCTGCGGTTTTGCTTTCTGCGTTTCCAGTTACATTGGTCAACCACCGTCCCGAAGCAGATGGTCCTCCTTCTGACATATCCTTGGAAGATAACAGTTGCCTAACATTATATCACAGTGCCTACGTCATGCACCTCACGTCATCTCCTCGTGTGGGCATTTCATCATCTCACACCATCACAGACGAAAAACAGTGAGTACAGAATAGTATTCCGAGAGAGAGAGATACCACATTCAAATACCTTTTGTTACAGCATATTCTCACAGTTGTTCTATTTTATTACTAGCTATTGTTGTTACCCTCTTACTGTGCCTAATGTATTAAACTTCATCAAAGATACGTATGTACAGGAAAAAAACTTTGTGTAATACTATAGGGTTCCGTACCATTTGTGGCTTCAGGCATCCACTGGAGGTACTGAAATGTGTCCCCCCACCACGGATAAGGGGGAACTAAAATATCGCCCTCCCTGAACATAAAGGGAAAGGTATACCTGCATGCAGATAAAGAGGTTCTGACAAACATGGAGAGTGGTCTCAAAATATAATTTTAAAACTCAGCCTTAGATAAAATTTTCTGAAATCAAAGTCTTAATTTTTGTTACATCTTAAGTGGCTTCTAGCTCAATTAATACTGTAGGATAAACCATTTTAGTTACACAGGGGCTCATTTTATCACTGATTTATTTGAATGTCTCATCTGAAAGTTATTTTGCTTAAAAAAGATAGTCCACCATAACAGCCTCTTAAAAAAACCCTGAAGGTCCAGAACTGGCGTGCTATGAAGTGGAGTGGATCCAAAGTTCTCAGAGGTTTCTGGTTCCGTCCACGGCAATTCCCTCAAGGGAAAGGTAAAGCTTTCCCTTTCTACTCAGGTTAGATTTTGCCTGGGAGTATAATTTCACTCACTGCTGCCCAAAACATATCAAGTATCTGACTGAAGTAAGTACTATCTCTGTAGGAATGACTGAAAGGTCAGTCCTCTACCTATTCCCCTGGATACTCGGGTCTATTTGTGGGTGGCGCCAGGACCTACAATCTTGGGTCTCTTGTGGAGCTGCCTTATTCCCTGTGCTCTGGGGCTATCAGCCCACATTAGCAGATGCCAGAGAAACTGTCCTTTGAAACTGACTATTTATGTTAAGGATGTTGCCCTTCATGAGAAATCTCTTGAGTTTTCTTGCCAGAAGAGTTGTATTTCTAAGCAACTGGCTGCTTGTATATTATGAACACTGACTCATGTAATCATTCACGACCTTCTCTCTGCACAGGCTACTGTGAAGCTCGGAGCCATACTGGAAGGTGCTCCTGGCTACCAAATGTCCTGTCTTCTCAGCACCCATTTTGCTTGTTATCCTCATTCCACGTCTCATTTTGGTTTTCCTACCCTTATTTTCCTGATTTTCTCACTTACAACACACATACAATCCTGATTCACTAATTAAAAACATATTGAAATAAGGAATAAAATTCAATGCAGCTTGTTTTCAGTTCATTTGAGAAAAGATGAGGTTGCAAAATTTCTTATTTCTTAACTGAAAATTTGGAACACTGTTAAAAGATGGTAAGGTTCCCAGGCTAGCCCAAGGAAATTTAATTTAACCACAATACAGCAAGATGTAGTATTAAAAAAAGCTACCGTCATTCAAGACAAGTTCTGCAGGGTAATTCTATATTCATGTTAAAAAAGAAATTTTTCTGGGGCACTTGGGTGGCTCAGTTGGTTAAGCGACTGCCTTCGGCTCAGGTCATGATCCTTGAGTCCCAGGATCAAGTCCCGAGTCAGGCTCCCTGCTCAGCAGGGAGTCTGCTTCTGCCTCTGACCCTCCCCCTCTCATGCTCTCTCTCTCTCTCTCTCTCTCAAATACATAAAATCTGAAAAGAAAAAAAAAATTTTTCTTATTAGAGAATTTGTGTGTAAAGACACATCACTGATTACCCAAACTCATATAGGCACAAGATAAGTCAGCTAAGAAATTCATAAGCATTTAAGTAAGACAAAGTCCAAGGGCCTTATAAATCATCCATATTTTATTCAGTCAAGTTGACTTGCTCTTTTCCCCTTAAACAAATAACTAAGGGTAATTTAATTCAGTGAGAGTAGTGAAGTGAATACAGATCTTTGAAGAACAATAAAATGTTAATTTTATGATCCTATTTATTTTGCTAACGCTTCTTCATGATAGGACACAAATGCAAATTTTGACTCAGGGTCAATTCTTAATTTTCCAGCAGCAGAAAAGGAAATCTATTTGAATACCTGAATTTTACAAGCAAACTCGACATATTTCATATAGATAAACATAATAATGTCTTGGACATAGTTATTCATAGGTCTAGACTATGGCTTATATTTACTGGGCTCTCATTCGGCATTTATGCATTTGAAGTCTAGCTAGTCAAATTATCTTGATAAATCTTGGCTTCTAGGGAAGAATTCTGCTTCTATTAACCCTTGGTGCTACTTATAAATGCATGACTTCAGAGAGGGGCACCATCAGATTTGGATTTAGAAAGTACTCTGGTGACAAGCTGAAGGATGCCTGGTAGCATTAAGAACTGAAGGCACAGAGATCTGTAGAAGGCTATTATAAAATCCAGACAGGAACAGAGGAGGGCTAACAAAGGCAATCACTGTGGGGACACAAAATTTCTGCTGGCAAGAGAAATACGGGAGAGACAATCCACTGGGCAAGAAGACGGACTATGGGTAAAATAAGGAGAAAAAGTGAAGTGATTTCCTTGAGAGCTGAACATCCAATGAGAAGGAATGCAGGAGGGCCATGTTTGCTGGGACGGATGCAGAATTCTGTGTAGACACATTTAGTTTGGTAGCATAGTGAGAAGGTGAAGGAAGGCTTTGGAAAGAAGGGTTTGCGGGCTAGGGGAAAGGATAAACCAGGGTGAGTCATCAGATCACACAGGGTTGAAGCCACAACTGATGAGCACATGTAGGGAGGGTGGGAGAAGGTCAGGAAGCAATGGAATGGAGCTCCCATATTGAAGGAAGAGAGGGAGAGGAGGACGAGTGTCCCAAACAGGGAGGAGACCACTAGACAGTGGTGTCCAGATGTCAGGGAGGGAAGGAAAGAAGATGATCCTGGTGGCAAAAGGGCCAAAGCCAAAAATGTAACAGAAGGAATTTGGCAAGCCAGACTGCAGTGGAATGAGGAGTAAGTTGAAGGGGACAGTGGAAAGCATGTGTAGACCTACCATGAGCAGGCTATCAGGGAATCATCTATACTCCAAACAGCACAAACCACACTGGTCTTTTTTTCTACAGGACTGGCTATCGGTTCTTTTAGAGTAATATTTTCCTGTAGAAGCTGGTTGTTCTAAGGTTCCTTTTGGCAGAGGCTCCCAGCCACCATTCTAGTCATCCCCATAAAGGAACAGATGCAGACACGGGGCAAGACAAGAGCATAAGCAGACAGAAGCATGGGAGGGAAGGCGATGATGGCAGCGGGAAGCTCACATCTCCACAACTCCAGTTCGGCACCAATCAGGAAGGAACTGGGGTCCGTGGTCCAGAAATATTTCCTTCCTTCAGGGTCAATGGGGCTATGTGGTCTTGTGCAAAGGTGACTCACAGCACCACAGATTCTCCTTGGGAAGGTCACCTTTAGGTCATGAATCCAGCTCTGCCGAAGCTAGTCTTCACCTGTATTCTACTGCTGAGAACCTCTCCTCACGGCACACTGACCTTGCCCACTCTTTCTGCTTCTCTTGATTATTCTTTCTGATAAGATCCTGCCTCCTATCTTCCTTTCCTCTTCTTTTTTTTCTCTCCCCTTACTACTACTTGGCAGAAATATTATTTTCATTAATACTGATCCTACCCCTCATTAATATTTTGGAATATGGCATGTGCCCAAGTTAATTTATTTTCAGTTTATATCACCCTTTGTGTGTGCCTTAGGGTATGCACACACATTACAAAATATTTACTTAAGAAATCTAAAACAATATATCACTTGGGAGCAACATCTATTAAAATATCAACAATATCAACTGTGAAATGACAATTTTAAGCATGTTTTATCCTCTGTCTTAAAAGGAGCACACAGGGGCGCCTGGGTGGCTCAGTCGTTAAGCGTCTGCCTTTGATCCTGGCGTTCTGGGATCGAGCCCCACGTCAGGCTCTTCTGCTGGGAGCCTGCTTCTTCCTCTCCCACTCCCCCTGCTTGTGTTCCCTCTCTCGCTGGCTGTCTCTCTCTGTCGAAAGGAATAAATAAAATCTAAAAAAAAAAAAAAGAGGAGCACACAAAGGGGTCACCAACCTATTCCAAAGTCAAGGTATCCCTGGGAGATTCCCCCAGACGGAGCTGTAAACCCTGAGCAGCAGTATTCAATGTGGGTTTTAGCTTTGTAAACAAGGCCAACGGAAAGCAAGGACTGCCAAGAAAATGAAATTATTTAGGGAAATTAAAGTTATAGAATCCAAACTCTGACCTGCACTTTGAAGTCAAGGGATAATAGGAGTAGAATGAGATCCACAGTGATGTTGGCAATAGCTCCTCAGTGGGGGTTTTCACGGAGTTTACCTGCATCTAGCTGGCAGGACACCGGAACACACATCTCTTATGGAAAGAAGCCCACCCAAAGATAAAGAGCCGCATCTACCTGGGGAGACAGGCGGAGGCTGAGAAGGCTTCCTAACCCGAGGCCACAAGGAACATGGGGAAAAGTGCTGGTACTGCAGGACTCAGGTGTTAACTTAGCTCCCCATCAGCTGTATCATTCAGGTTTGCTACTTTACTGCTGAGCTGCAGCTTCCTTACTTGCAAATTGGGGGAAATTAGAAGGATCTGCTTCGTGGAGTTTTTATGATGGTTAAATGAGATAATGCAAGGAAGGGCCTAACTTGTGTCTGGCCCATGAGAAATGGGTAAGTATAAAAAAGCTATTATTATGATCGTATTTGTAAAACAGAATGATAATACCAATTTCATAGTGATTCTACAGTGAATAAGACAATGCCTACTAAAGTACATGATACACAGTGCTTGATACACAGCATGTGATCCATCAGTGTTAATTCACTTTGGAGTCCCCTCTCTTCTTCCTTCCCTCTAAACACTGGGGGGATCTGTGTGAATATGGAACAGATATCCCTGAGGCAGTGAAAAGCCTCAGTGGCAAGGAACTGATTTTATTAACATTATTTTAATCAGAATTTGAATAAAATCAGTTCTCCCAACGCTTTTAACTACTGGAATGAAACTGTAATAGAGCCTCGGCAGAGCGCAGAATTTGGTACAACAAGTGTGTGTGAGACTACCACCTCCAGTGGATCTAGTTATCAAAGTGTTGGAAGGCTTCTGTTATAGCACAATCTTACTAGAATGAAAACTCTAGGAATGTAAGACTCTGGTAAGTTTTATGCTCTGCTGTATCACTGGCACCCAGCAGAATGCCTGGTGTACAGTGGAAGTTCAATAAATATTTGTTAACTGAACGAATACGGCTCCCAGAGATAGGCTGTATGTCAGTGTCTTTGTCAAAAAGTTACCATCCACAAGGACCATGGAGAGGAAAGTAGGCACAGAAGGCCTAAAGGCAGCTATAGTGTTGGTCGTGGACAACTGACATGCCACAAAATAATGATACACGGCACTGGTCTGACTCAGGAATACTGGGGATTCTAACAGAGCCCTTCATCCTTAGCAATGTCATAAAATAAGATTGTTTCAAGCTAAGACAAACTCAAACACTCCCAACCATAATACCGCCACCTTAATTTGAAAGAGCTTCATAGATTACAAAGCCTTCACACATAAATTCTCATTTAATAATTTGCTGGCCTGCTTGCACTTTTTAGGAGGGTCCCTACTTTAGGCAAAGTTGGGGGGGGAGGTTTAAAAGAAACACAACATGAGCATGACAAGATTTCTGCTCTTCAAGGACTCAAAATATGGCAGGAACCAGGAAACCCTTCAAGGGCACATTCTGTTAACTTCATCTGTCTGATCCACCCACACCTGACCCAGGTGTTTTGCCTCCATCACAGAGTCAGACCCTCAGGACTCCAGAGAGATTTATGACCGTGCGCACACAGAATGCAGATTTCAAACCCTGCTGTCCATAGCTCCCATTCTCCTGCACATATTAAAGACTTCGAGAATAGAAAAGAAATCAACCAGATTCTCTTTTCTTAGATTCCAATATTCTGAACACATTTGTCTTCAGGCTGGCAAATGAAAATATAAAGGAATTGCAAAATGAAAACAGGCTGTGTTGAAAGGTAATAACTCTTTCCTTCATCGTTAAAGAAGAAAAAAACCCCCAGAAGATACAGTAAAAATAAACACTGGATTCCCTCTTATTCCTCAGGGTTAGAAGGATGCCTGGGAGACAATCCTCTGTGATAACTGTATGCCTGAAATACATGAGGTTTTCCAGGTGATTGTGGACTAAAGTCAATTATTGTGGAAATAACAATATTGCCAAGAGACGGCTGCATAGGTTAGTAGTAGAGGTTATGAAACAAGAAGTCTTTTTTTTGCACTTTGGTTATCTTTAATTAATTAAAACAAAGACGCTTATTTTCCTCTTTACTATCTTGCACTGATTCTTCTGACCTTTGAAAATTTTTCTCAGTGAAACAAATGGTGGCATCTTAAGATAACAATGTGTCCACAATCACTACCAGTGACAGACATTTCTGGCAACATGGACTTTTCTTCTTCCCATACCGAGTTCTGTTCATCACCTGAGATGTCTCATTTGTTCATCACCTGAGATGTCTCAATGTTTTGGAGAATTTTTCCTTGTGTTTTTATTTTTTTAGAAGGAAAAGGAAGTGGCTTTGAAGAAACCATATGGCCCACACATCTTGCTTTCTGAATCGGGTCTACCTCTTAACAATGCTACTGACAGGATATCCCTGTGATAGAGCCCCTTCCCCCAACCCTGCCCGTCCTTTAGGGGACAGACCAAGTCTGAAGGTCTCAGGGCACGGAGAGTATCTGGCTGAGGATGGAAGACCAGGAGCACTGGGAAGGGAGAAGAGAATCCTGTCTGATGTAGTCCGTGTGTTTAGCCAGAACGCAGGAAGAAACGGTCCCAAACCTGAGATCTTCACTCTGTTGTCAGAAAGTTTTGCCCTAGCTTGGGATGGAAGTCAGGACCTGTTCTACGTTCACGTAGCTCGAGCCTGTGAGAGGCCTCAGCAACCGTGGCGAAGTGCATGTGGATGGGCAGGCCGGTAGTGGTGTAGCACGTACCTGTGAGCATTCCAAACAGGAGACGCAGAGAGCCAGCGTTGCGGCCAGTGGGCGGGGGAGGGGAGGCTGGGAGGCCCTTCCTAGGGGCTTCTGGGGCAGCTTGCACCACCTAACGGTCTTCCTCAAGTCTGGTAAGGTGGCTTGCAAACCAACTACCCTAGTATTGAGCGATCACTTGTTAGTAACGGGCTTGCCTACGTACACCTTACAGTGATCTCAAAGAGAAAGAAATGAAGCTGGTTTCATTTGCAGGAAGGCCTTTTTAAAACATAATAGGTGAATTTCTGGGGGTGAAAAGGCTAGATATAAATTTGGTTGGGAAAACCAAATCTTATCTTAAAATTCTCTGAGATTCCTCTGTATTCAGATATGTGAAGAAGAAGGAAGTTAAAGAAAATTACGTGACCATCTGTACCCTAAACACTGCCACCCCGGTAGTTCATCGAAATCTTTTCACTTATCCTGGTTAATAAGCAGTTACCTGTACGCACGGCATTCACTCATATGTGTCTTTTGCTTTTCCAGTGTGATATCACTGAGAAAGCAAAGTTGACTCAAACATGGTCCCTATGCCCTGGGGATGACAATATAGTGAACAAGGACAAGAGTGATGGGGGAATTAGCACGGCAGGATTTTGCACAAAGTGTCTGGAAGACAACGGAGGAACCACCATAGATATGACCCATACACTTGCCACATACTGCTGCACCCATTCGTGCCTGGCTTGGATGCTGCAGTGATAGTGGTGAGCAAAACCACACATGGTCCTTGACTTCCTGCAGCCTGCGGGCAGACTAGCGGGGGAGACGTTGTGGAGGTGATCACAAAGTCCATGCAGAATTACACCTGGTACAGTGTCATGACAGACTAGTCACAGGGCTGTGAGAGCTTACAGCACTGGGGCGTGCCTTTGCTCGGGTTCAGGTGAGTGAGCATGGAGGGGTGACCTATATGAACAGAGAAAGACCTTTGAGAGACAGAGGAACGGCATGGGTTCAAGGCAGCACAGATTTAAGCAAGTTGAGGAAAGGCCAATGTGAGGAGCGCACTCCCCAAACGGGAAGGTGATACAAGGCCAGAGAGGCAGGGACACTGACCCTGCGGCAAACGCAGGCCACGGTAAGGATTTTGAACTTTATCAGAAGCAATGAGAAGCAACTAAAGTTTTTCTTTTTCCTTTCTTAAAAAGTTATTTATTTTTTTAAAAAAGATTTTTTTAATTTATTTGAGAGAGAGAGAGAGCATGAGTTGGGGGCAGAGGGAGAGGGAGAAGCCAACTTCCGGCTGAGCAGGGAGCCTGATTTGGGGCTCAATTCCAGGACCCTGGGATCATGACCTGAGCTGAAGGCAGATGCTTAACTGACTGAGCCACCCAGGCACCCCTTTATTTTTTATTTAAATTGTTCCATAAGGAAATAGAGTGGGGTTGGGAGGATTCAGAGAGCTTATCAAGAGTCAGCCTGTTAGCAAAATTCTGAAGGATGATAGGGATTTGCCGTACAAAGGGAGGAAGTGTGTTTCAAACACAGGAACCAGTATGTGATCACACGAAGGCCCAAACCCACATGGCACCATTACAAAAATGGGAGAAATCTGATTGGGCTGAAGCAAAAAGAGATGGAAAGAGAGGAGACAGAACACAAATAGGGGAACACATGTGAAGCGAAGAAGGAATTTTACTTCAAAAGTCATGTCCAGCCTCTGGTGCATTTAAACAGGGAGAGTAGAGTGGCTGGGGGGGGGGGAGCAAGCATATCTTGGAGCCAAAGTTTTGGGATCAAATCTTCACTCTGCTTCTTATAAGGTACGTCAGTTGGATAAACCATGGTACTCCTTCCTCACAGAAACCATCCACCTACCATGCTTAGCCCAGGGCCTAGCACCCTGTTTGGTGAGTTGCACCTGCATTTAGGGGTACAGAGGAGACCGACAGTAGAATATGGGTGCAGCCACCCAGAAGAAGAGTAACGATGAGCTGGACTAAGCTAGTGGCAATGAAGAGGAGGGGGTGGGCCTGAAGGGTCCAGGCAGAATGTGGAAGAAAGGAAGCCAAGTAAAGAGAAGGAATCCTGGACGAATGTCCAGTCCCCAGCTTAGCTGGGCAGGTCTCAATGTGTGTGAGTTGCCTATTGCAACTGGTGCTTGGGCTGGAAACAGACTTGGGAGTAAACACCAAATCAAGGTGGCAAATGAAACCACGGACTGTGATAAAATTACAGGGAAGGCACAAAGAGGGAAAAGAGGAAGGACCACCCTGGGAACAAAGAGACCTTTGGGCACATCAGAGTCTTATGAGAAGGCAGTCCTTCAGACCTGAGGAAGGAGAGGTGCTGAAACTGGGTGCTGAGACTGAATGTTCTAGTCAGGATTCTGGGGCCTGCGGTGGGCAGAGCCTATGAGCAACATCCCTTCCAGGACGCTGCCCAGCAGGGTCTGCCCTAATTCACTTAACACCTCCCTAGACTGCCTTCCTGTAGAGTTTCAAGTCTGGGGTTAAAGCATTCGGTTGCCTTTACGAAACGCTGGGCTTACTATTTTAGGCCTCCATGAGTTTAGAGGTCTGCCACAATCCTGCAGTCTTTTCATAGTTGGTCTGAGAAGGGAAAAAACAGAACACTGAACTCGAGTACATTGTGAATATTCAATGAAGAGTTGTTGAATGAGTAAGAGACAACTGGACCAGGATAGAGATCAACGGCTTCTTCTGGCTCCAGCGTGGCTTCAAGGAACAGCTTTCTTAATTAATTTAGTATTTTGCTTAGTAAAGGGCAAAGGAGATTTTAGATGAGATACTTCTACCTATAGAAATGACTTCTGGTTAAGACAACATCACTGTTAGGGACCAGACACCAGGGAGGGATAATTATATAGGGAAAATATGTGTATTTACTCTCAAACTGTGGATGCGTAAAAAGAAATGATGAGGGCATTAAATGAATATGGTATAGAATAATGTATATAATTATAATGAATTGATCACAGAAGTAATTTTAAACTAGGCAAAAGGGGGTGTACTAAATCCACTCAAAAATTACCCCAGAAACAAAAGAATATAAGGCTAACAGATGCATTAATGACATCTAATGAGTCATCTGATAAATAAAACAAATAATTACTCTGAGAACAAATAAAATCTACTAATTGAACACTGGTGAATATTAACTGGCAAATAAAGAAAATTAATATATGAAAGATACATAATTGGAGAAACAAAAGTGAGCTAAGCGTATATAATACTGCAGATTAAGTTAACATCTAGGGCCAAAGAGATGCTTTAAAATTGTGTCTGAAGGGGTGCCTGGGTGGTTCAGTTGGTTAAGTGTCAGCCTGTGGCTCAGGTCATGATCCTGGGGTCTGGGATTGAGTCCCATGTCGGGCTCCCCGCGTAGTGGGGAGTCCGCTTGTCCCTCTCCCTCTGCCCCTCCCCCTCCTCATGCTCTCTCTCAAATGAACAAAAAAATCATTAAAAAAATCGTGTCTGAAACATCCAGACACTTTCCTGAAGCTGTATCACCACACACATAGGTACTCACAGGAAACATCTTCCTTGTACCACAGAGACACTGTCCCTGATATGTGATGTTTCATTTTGAACGGTCTTTCTCTTTCCGATTATATTCTGCTCACTGAAGTTCGAGTCATTCCCTCTAATCCAACATATTCAACCAATCACAAAGACCAGCTAATTCTACTTCTCGAGGTATCTCAAAACCAGTATTTTCTTTCCATTAGTCACTATTGCTCTACTTTGGCCTTCACCATCAGGACTAAACGGGACTAATGCCATTCCCTCCTAACTGGCCTCTGTGTCTTCAATCCCCTTCATGTTTGGGGTGATCCAGCTAAAGGTGTACCTATAGTCTGCTGAAAATCCCTAATGGCTTTCCGCTGCCTAACAACACGTCCCAGCAGTCTGGCAGGGCACACCAGGTTCTGTCATCTGTGGTCCCACTTCTGTAATCTGCCTACTCTCACCGTCGCCCTCTGTATGCCATCAGTGGTACCAAACTGCTGGCAGTTCCTCATGCCCAGCACCAATTACATCTTATCTTTTCTTTTCTTTTCTTTCTTTCTCTCTTTCTCTTTTTTTTTAAAAACATCTATCCCCTCTGCTTCTGCCTCCCTTCAGCAGCAAATCCCTACTGAATCTTTACAGCTCAGGCCAGCTACCATTACTTTCTAAACCTCACTCCCCTTCTAGACAGGCTATGTCGCATTGCTTGTCTGCCCCCACCATACGCTGCTTGGTTCTCTATCAGTACACTGCCACCACACTGCTGTAAAATTCACAGTGAATGTATTCCTGTGGGCACTGAACTGCAAAGATCCTTAGGCAAATCACATTGTGTTTATTTCTGTACCTCTAGCAGGGAGCAAAGGGTCTGGCACATAGCAGGTATCCAAGAAGTTTAGCTGGATGAAGGCTCAAACCAATCTCATCATATTGGAACTATGTATTCCAGTGATAGTTTTTTTGGATTGGGAATAAATACCTGGCACAGAATGTGACTCTGAAAGTTTAACTTGAGCTGGTTAAATCACTGTTAGCTACTACGAATTTCAATGATTTGGCATTTGGACTGCCAGTGTAAAAGATAACTATGGAGTAGCTAATTTACTTGTATTTCTGGAGTACCTGCTGTATGCCAAACACTCCCCCCGAAAGTTTTGCAACTTTAGTATTCTTCATTTTATAGATGACATACTGGGGAGTAGACGATTTGTACCAAGGTCACAGAGCTCATCGACCTTACATTCGAAACATGTTTTCTTTTTCTTTTCTTTTTTCTCCTTTTCTCCTTTCCCCCTTCTCCCCTCCCCTCCCCTCCCCTCCCCTCCTCTCTCCTCTCCTCTTCTTTTCTAAGTAATATCCACACCTAACATGGGGCTTGAACTCACAACCCTGAGATCAGGAGTGGTATGCTCTGGGCTCCTGGGTGGCTCAGGTGGTTGAGCATCCGACTCTTCATTTCGGCTCAGGTCATGATCTCAGGGTCCTGGGATCAAGCCCTGTGTTGGGCTCCATGCTCAGTGGGGAATTCCCTTGATTCTCTCTCTCCCTCTGCTCCCCCTTCACCCTCCCAAATAAATAAATACATCCTTAAAAAAGAATGGTATGCTCTACCAGCTAAGCCCCTGGGTGCCCCCAAAACAAGTTTTCTTGATTCAAAGGCCAGGAATCTTTCTAAGCCAAGACTGCCGTGCTCATGATTCTCATTCATAATATTGAAAAAATATTTAAAGCAAATTAGTTCAGGAATGATAATATTAGGGGAAGAAATAAGGTGTAAAAGAAAAGAACAGAGAAGTTCTAGCATCAAGTCATTGCCACTTTCATGTCTCTTATTTGTCATGAAAGACTTTTCTTTCTTTTTTTTTTTTTAAAGATTTAATTTATTTATTTGACAGAGAGAGAGAGAGACAGGCAGCGAGAGAGGGAACACAAGCAGGCAGAAAGAGAGAGAGGAAGAAGCAGGCTCCCAGCGGAGCATGGAGCCCGATGCGGAGCTGGATCCCAGGACCCTGGGATCAGGCCCTGAGCCGAAGGCAGATGCTTAATGACTGAGCTATCCAGGTGCCCCATGAAAGATTTTTCTGAGCTATTTTTTTGGTTTAAATGTCAAAACATTTGAGTTAAAAAAACCCGGCTATACTTTCAAAGACAATTCCAATAATGAGTGGGTATGAAGCCACACAGATAACCAAGATGTCACAGTGATAAGTTACAATGTCATAACTTTGGAAATTATAA
Source organism: Ailuropoda melanoleuca (assembly GCF_002007445.2). Taxonomy (NCBI): domain Eukaryota; kingdom Metazoa; phylum Chordata; class Mammalia; order Carnivora; family Ursidae; genus Ailuropoda; species Ailuropoda melanoleuca. The sequence goes on along the minus strand of NC_048222.1, from coordinate 20,868,020 downwards.
ATCTGCTTCTTAAAATGGGAGGGTAGAGATCAACTGAAAGAACCCTATTCAAGGCATTCCTGTTACCAACACAAACAAAACCCAGGAGGACCCATCTTAATTCAGCTGACTCTTACTAAATCTAGAAATTCACAGCTTGGCTCATGTCACTGATCTAGTTTTATTACTTAATTTGGTTTCTGTAGAATTTTCCTAAATTGGCGAGATACCAGTTAATTGAGACGATAAGTGCTAAGACGTAGGTAAAAATCTGTTACCTGATGAAATGGGATTCAGTGTCAGGAAAGGGGTCACAGAAGAAAAGAAATAGGAAATGAAGTACCTTTCACCCTTGACAAAGTAGTCATATGGCCATTGATGCAAGTCATGAAGAGGCAGGCAATTTTCTACAATGCTCATTACTAAACAGTTCTCAAACAATGTTTTGTAAGTATACTTGTGTTTAAAAAAAAAAGTATTATCCTGGTACAACACAGAATAACTTGAAGATACTTTACAGAAATCCTATTTACTTACAGCATTTTGTGGTCTAGCTTTACTCCTTTACTGTCTTACAACATTCTCTACCTTTATTTTCTCTTTGCCCTGATTCTCTCGTTTATTATTTTTAAATTATGATAATTATTTCATCTTATTGTATGTATTCTTGAAAGTTTTTTAAATGCTTTAGGGGGCAAGATGAAGAATAAATAGAATAGAATCTGGAAACTCTTACAAACTAAACTTAGTAAGTCAACAATGACACATAGATCTAATAATTTTTTAACACTTAGCTCTACTCTCAAAAGTAAAAAATATTATTTTTCCCCCAATTTAGGCTGTTGAATATGTAAAATATTTTCTTCTTGAAGTCAACTGTACAATTTTACTTATTTTTCAAAATCAACATCACTCAACATGGCAGAATTTAGCAACCATAAAAGAAATTTTTTTATGAAATTTCAAGCATATTTAATGGTAATGAATAATCTTTCTTTGAAGTCTAAGAAGCTGGTTTTTTTCAGAACAAATGAACTATCTCTAGTTGTTGTGTGGATTTGTAGAAAGAAAGAACCAGATGCCTATAAATAATATAATCTAATAAAGTGCCACAGGGTTCCCATGAGTTCAACAGTAGATACTGAGAACAATTTAAGAGTAAATTTGGGAAGAACTTAGAAAATTTAAGAGTTGCCTTTTCCTCTTTTATTCCTCTCCTCCTTCTTTGTGTTCTTGCATAGCCTATAATATAAAGCTTAAAAAATTTTCACAGAGAGGTATGATCTATTCAACATTTTATAGTGAGCAAAACTATACTTTGGCTGATTATAGAATTCTGTGGTTTCTTTGATTGCTCATAATACATACATCCATTCAAGACTTAAAAGAGAAAACTTTTTACTGGGGGAAAATCCTAATAATCTTATTAAGAACGCCAAAAAGCTGGTGGACCATCCTGTTTGTATTCTAGCTACTCCAAGGCTCTACTGCAATAATGTATATGATCTTTCAAGAACTATTAGGAACAAACTGGATTTGTCCATTTGTTCCTAAGCCAAAGAATATTGGGCAGTAAGGTGTTTAGTGTAGCTGTCCTGTTTCAGAAAGGGAAAGGTGCTTGGTGTTGATGCTACTCACATTAGAATTAGTATTATTCACCTTGGCATTCTTGATCAATCAGCGGCACATGGGGCAAAAGAGGTGGTCAATGTCAGAAGATCTGCAACAGTGAGTACGGAACCTGTGGAGGAAACCATCCGCCTGGTTCCTGCTGTGTCCAGGAGCTCAAGGCTCCCGGTCCTGAGCTTCTAGTTCAAAAAGAGGAGAGACTACTCAATAGAAACCACTGTTTAGTCCATCCATTAAGACTTCCATCAGAGGCTTCAATCATGTTGCATTCAGTCGTGTAGCAAGTAGTAATGGAGGCCTGACATTATCAACGGTTAGTAATTTACCAGTCACAAAACTAGGGAGAGCCTATTTTGCTACTTTAGCTAAATTGCAAAAATAACTATCTGTGGATTGATGTTTCTAAAACTTTTGAAGGCCAAGTCAGAAGATGCATGGGGTTGTAGGAAGTTTCCACTGCGGAGGGTGGAGTCCTGGAAAAAGCAGTGCCCTGCGGGCTGGGAGGCGTTCTAGTTCCCATTCTGTCATTCACCAGTTGTGAGACTTCAGTCTAGCTGTTTATCCTTTCTATCCTCACCTTTCTTTTAGATTTTATTCCTTGCTGGCTATTTCGACCAGCACTCAAAGTCATCTATGCTGGAACTCCAATCCAGGGCCTCTGGTTCTGAAGTGCCCCTTGTGTTTTACTTCCCCGACACCTCATTGTGGCTGGAATGCTCCTCCACCCGTGCCTACGTGTTCCTAGCTGCGGCAGTCACTAACCATTGGCTGGCCCAGCAGTGATTCCCAACCCTTTTCTCTTTGCTGCTTCCACTACAGGGGTGAGAATAGCTACACCCTCATTTTCCAGCCCCATGCCCAGCTAGTGATAAAAATGTAACAGAGTTCTGGTCAATGTTATAACCAGAAATTCATTGGAATGGTTCCAAGTTTACCCTTTCCTTATGAAACGAGAGCTTACTCTTTCCTGGTTGGGATGCCCTTCTTTCTGCTTCTTGCCTTGAATAAGGATATATTTGGAACTTCAGTAGCTGTTTACAACCATTATGTATTAAGCATGAGAGGAAAACGAACACTCAGACTCCTTGACATCATCTAGTGGCTAAGTCAGTTCGATCAGTTACCTACCTCTAGACCTTCTCTATGTGAGAATAAACCCCTTATATACTGTGTAAAGATTTTCTATTACTTGTAGTCAAAAGCATTCCTACTAATATCTATTTTTAAGGTGGTGCTTATGAGCACCACACCTTTTCCTCCTTTGAACTTTACTGATAAATTTTTTTTTTAAAGATTTTATTTATGAGAGAGAGAAAGAGATAGCAAGAGAGAGAAGGGGGGGGGGGGGGGGGGGGGGGGGGTGGGGAGTGGGGAAAGCAGGCTCCCCAATGAGCAGGTAGCCTGGCTCCAGCTTGATCCCAGGACCTTAGGATTATGACCTGAGCTGAAGGCAGATGCTTAACCGACTGAGCCACTCAGGTGCCCCATGAACTTTACTGATAAACTTCTGTTGATACTTTGAAAATTAATAAAGGGAAGTTTCATTTGAAATGTAGTCAGGAAGCCCTGTAGGGGGACCTCTCACTCACGAACTTTCCATCTAGCTTACCTTACACTACACTAATGGACTGGAAGAAGTTCACATTACTACCCCAGCAGAAAGGTTTTGGTTTTCTCCTTGCCCAGCAACAACTCAGCCAATGAGAAACCATCACCACCCTGAACTCTTCACTTTCCTCCAACAGTATTTTGTTCCAAGGAGCCTCTCCCAACCTCCTCCTTTTTCTCTAAAACGTTCTCCTCTTGTTTTCCAGACTAGCCTATGGTTTGCCATAGCCTGCAAGTCCTGAATTGCAATTCCTCTGTTCCTAAATAGACTCCTTGGCTGGTAAAATAATGGGCTCTTTTGTTTTTGAGGGTCAACGGTCAGTTACCACTCTCTACCATTAATGGGAGGCTCATTTTGGTCTGCAGCTCTCACCACAATGCTTAGTGTACAAGAAGTCTAATACTCAAATATTTAATGAAGAAAGAAGGAGTTCCGATACTCAATTTGGTAAGCATTTGGGCATTATTTTTAACCTTTAAGAGGAGAATGGCTGATAAAAATTACCACTGAATACAATTTCCTCTTACTTCTTAACAAATAATTATAATCATATACTGCAGAGTTACTGTGCTAAGCACTAGGGATATTGACCTAAAACAGAATTTCCGCTTTCAAGGAATGAATGGCAGACACAAGTAAACTTATAATAACAATAGTGTTTGATATGTGTAATAATAAATCTGAGAGCACAGTGCTTCCTCAACATCCACTTATTTTCCACTTTAACCAGAAACCGGCTGTCAGGCATGGCATGAATCACAACTTCCCATCCTTTCCCATCTTCACCTCCTTCACCCCTCACCCCCCCCGGGTGAAAAAGTGTCCCTCCTTCTGTCCAAAGACCAACTGTGCTCTCAGACACACCACTTCTCACCTCTTGTGGGGTCTTGCTCTAGCAGTTGTCCAAACTCCCATATCATGTTAACCAGACTTCCTGGGGTGGTGGGTTGGTTTCTACTCTTTGTGGCTGTTTACTTTCTTCTGATTCACTTCTCCACCCCCACAATCCAGGTTCTGCCTTAACCACCTCACTAATACCGCTGTGGTAAAGGTCCCTAGAGATCTCCGTACTGCTAACACCAGGGACCACATTTCCGTCTTTATTTATTGGACCTACTTTCCCAAAACACGTGACTATCTTGACTTCTGCGACACTACTCCATTGCTTGTTCTCATCTTGTTTCTAGACACTATAGTAGTTATCCAAGAGTGGCCCAGGGGCCACTGGGGGGCTCTGGGATCTTTCAGGGGATCCATTAGGAAACCTATTTTCACAATACCAAGAAGACATTTGCCTTTTCCACTCTCATTTTCTTATGAGTGCACAGTGGAATTTCTCAGAGGCTACATGACGTGTGATATAGCCACAGGCTGTAGGCAGACACAAATGTAAGAATCTACCCTTCTTTTATTAAGATAGACATTAAAGAGATTTGCAAAAATGTCTAACAATGTCACTCTTGTCACTAATTTAATGGTTACTTTTCATTAAAGTGTTATTTATGTCAGTATGTAATGCGTTTATTAATTCATTTAAAAATAGGTGNCGCCCTGAATTGCAATTTTTTTTTAAAGATTTTATTTATTTATTCAACAGAGATAGAGACAGCCAGCGAGAGAGGGAACACAAGCAGGGGGAGTGGGAGAGGAAGAAGCAGGCTCATAGCGGAGGAGCCTGATGTGGGGCTCGATCCCATAACGCCAGGATCACGCCCTGAGCCAAAGGCAGACGCTTAACCACTATGCCACCCAGGCGCCCCTAAAAATAGGTGTTTTAAAATGGTTTAATTTTATTTTTTTTTTAAAGATTTTATTTATTCATTTGACAGAGAGAGAGAGACAGCCAGAGAGAGAGGGAACACAAGCAGGGGGAGTGGGAGAGGAAGAAGCAGGCTCCCAGCGGAGGAGCCCAATGCGGGGCTTGATCCCAGGACTCCGGGATCACGCCCTGAGCTGAAGGCAGATGCCTAACGACTGAGCCACCCAGGCGCCCCTACCCTATAATTATTAATCAAATATGTCTTTTTTCTCTATCAACCACTACTCTTGCATTCATGAGGACCCTAATCTCTGGGACACCTGGGTGGCTCAGTTGGTTAAGCATCTGCCTTCAGCTCCAGTCATGATCCCAGGGTCTTGGGATCAAGTCCCACATCTGGCTCCTTACTCAGCAGGGAGCCTGCTTCTCCCTCTGCCTGTTGCTGCCCCTGCTTGTGCTCTCTTTCTCTGACAAATAAAGTAAAATCTTAAAAAACAAAAACACTTCTTTAAAAAAAAAAAAAAAAAAGGACCCTAATCTCTCCTCAGCATTGTTATAATCAACTCCCATTTGGTGTCTTTATATGTAGTCCTCAAAATTATCTTCTACATTGCTGCCAGGGATCTACCCAAAACGCAAATCTGGCCATGTCCGCTTTCTGGCTTAAAATGCTTTATTGGCTGCCTGTTAGCTAAGAATAAAATCCAAGTTCCTTAGCATGGTGCCTAGGCCCCTGAATCTGTGGTCTTTTCCACCTTCAGTCTCATCCTGTCACCCCCTGAAACACACTTAACTCTCTAGCAATTAAATAATCTCCTACTGTTTGTTGTTATCTGAGCATACTTTGCTGCTTCATGCCTTTGACCCAATGTCATCTTCTGGGAAGTGTTCTTTTTTTTTTTTTTAAAGATTTTATTTATTTATTTGACAGAGATAGAGACAGCCAGCGAGAGAGGGAACACAGGCAGGGGGAGTGGGAGAGGAAGAGGCAGGCTCATAGCGGAGGAGCCTGATGTGGGGCTTGATCCCAGAACGCCGGGATCACGCCCTGAGCCGAAGGCAGACGCTTAACCGCTGTGCCACCCAGGCGCCCCTGGGAAGTGTTCTTGATTCTACCCGTAAGCATACCCATCACAGCACTTAGCAGTTTGTGAAAATGGTTTCTATAACTGTGTCCCACAGAGGTTTGTTAAAAAAGCCACTGATGGTAGGTGCTTTGCTGAGTCCAAAGCTCTTATCTTTCTATCTCCAGGTTTTGGTACCACGCAGGGCAAATCAGTCTTCAGACAAGTTTTTGGAAGTACTGAAGTAAAACGACACTTAGGAAAAGGACCTGTTTGGATGGAGGTTGGGGTTGTGGATGAGGAGAATTAGGAAAACCTGTGTCCTGAGAAGGTCATGATTGAGCTGAATCTCAAAAAAGGATGAACTCAAGACAAAAGTGTTTAAAGGGCATTGCCCAATAGAGAGAACTTCCCAAGGGGGAAAGGGGCTGTCTTTGAAATTCATAAGACATAGCCTTAATACAGAAGGACATTATTTTTTAGCAAGTAAGTTTATTATCTTAGAGATCATACTAATGGGAATCTCAGGTTTTAGGTCCATGATTTCAAGAAAGTGTAAAATGATTACCAGATTCCTATAGTTAATACATTTACACATGTAGTGTATGATAAATTTAGTTCAAAAGCATTACTCAAAGTATTCCAAATTTCTGCCCACCAGGTACAGCTTTGAATGGTTTTCCTACAGTTTACCCCTGTTGACTTGGCATTTATTCACTTGATAAAAATTTTGCCTCAAATGTGGATTTTACCACCTGGCTCATAAATCATTTCCAAAAGGATTTTTAATAGTGTAAGAGTCCTCAGAGATTACCTTACCAACAAGCTAATTTTGTAAACAAGAAAACCAAACTACTAAGGTTGAACGACTTGTTGAAGGTTACATATTCTCTGAGAACTCCTCCTTGACTTTTCTACAATGTGCTTTCACATCTACCCTATCTCTTGCTTCAGTGTGCGACCTATTGCTGATTCCCAGTTCTTGTTCATTCTCGGTAAATTTAAATGACAAAATATCTTCTTCCAGACTGCAAATAACTGGTTACCACTTATTCACTTGTATATTTTGTTAGGCTTCTTCAACAGACTTGGTGAAGTTCTTGGTGCTAAGTATTTGGTTAATTTTTTGTTAAAAATTCCACCAGTATCTCCAACGTTTATAAACTTTACCTTCCAAAGACAAAGCCATTAAGTAAAATCACGCTCTCCCTTGAAATGTTTCTTTCAACCATTTGACTGGTCTCACTGGTAGGACCCAGATGTTGTTCTCAAATTTACATTTCTATGCAGGTATCTAAAAATTAGATAGTCACTGCTTGAGAGGTTTAGTATTCTGTCCCATAACCAATGCTGTGTTGGGTCTACTTATCATAGGGCCTGGCAACTCATATACCCACTGGGAGGGTGGCGCCTATCTGACGGGACTCTGTCCTAGGACACTCGATCCTTAGGCTGGCCAGTCACCCAAAGTGAGACCTAGCATAAATATGGCTCAAAATCTGAGATGATCAGGCAGTTAGTAGGAAAACACCGAACCTGAAAGGATGCAGAGAGAAAATCATTAAGATGCATACAGTAACCATGGGTACGGAGTTATAAGGAAGCAAAAAAGCAAGGAGAGGCTGTGAGGCAGACAAAAGATATATGAAATGAACAAGGAACACAGGAGCAAATATGAGAAGGGGAGAGACATGGAGAAAGTTGTGTGCTACATTGAGGGATGTAAGTTTAGACTGCAAAGATCCTTTAAGCTGTATCCCCACCTGATGAGGCCAAGATAAACGTTTCGTATCCCAGAAGTTTGTGAGAGTTTCTTTCCTTTACAGCTCCTTGAATCTCCTTACAAACGCTGTCCTCGCCCCACGCCCTCCTCAAAGCCAGTACCCTAAGGAGAAAAGATTTGATTCTTGCAACCCAAAAAGCTGGTTAAGGCACCTAGGATATTAGAGTGGCTACAGCGAGGCTTCAGCTTTCGGACATGTGCTACTGGCTGCTCACTTACACTATTGACTCTTCCAACCCTAGGGAAAGTTCTATGCATGCGACAAATGGGTCCTAGCTTGAGCACCTGCAGCTTCCACGTCCACTCTTCTCGTGGCAGAAACACACCACTAACCACGCTCCCTGAGAACCACGGTATTCGACTTGGGGGAAAACATCATAAAACTTGAATCTCTTCTCTGATAGAATGAAGGGCAAGCCCCCCTCCCCAGCTTTTTCCCGGAGGTTTCAGAGAGCCACGCGGGTCGACAGGGGCACGCTTTTCGGCGGCGGAGCCTTTGAATCCCCATCCCGAAGTTGCCGGCGCGGGACAGGAGCTCCCCGAACCCCGGACCTCCCGGCCCCCGCCGCCCGCCGAGTCACCTGTAATTGTAGGCGCTGAAATGCTTGCTTTCTCTCAGCATCGCCCGGTACAGATCTAACACTTGTGCGCGGCTGGAGGCTGCCATTTTGGAAAGAAAAAAAAATGGGTCCTCTTCGAGAAGGGCCCGAGTTTAACCTAACCCACAAAACTTCAGTCTATGCAAAACCACGAACGAAATAAAATAAAATGCAGTGGGGCTCGGTCTTGCTAGCGGGCAGGGCCTGGGCCTGGGTGAGCACGGGCCCGCGCCTGGGGGCGCTGGGCGTCGCGCGCCGCTTCGGAGGCGGGCGCAGGCGGGCTTCGGGCAGCTTAAGGGGGAGGCGCCGACACGGAGGCGTTCCCGTCCTCCGCCCGCGACTCGAAAGGCTCCGGCGTGCAGCAGCCTTACTACCGGGCTGAAGCGGGAAGAGGGGCACGGCCGCAGGAAAAGGGCTGAGCCTGTGGAGGGACGTAGGCCGGAGGCTCAAGCACCGAGTGCGTGCGGTCCGTCAAGCAGCGCCTTCACGAACGGCCCGGGGTCGTGGCGGGGACATTTAGTCTCACGCCACAGCGCCAAGTAGCACCTCCGCGAGCCCGTTGCCGCGTTGCCAGGGTTACCGAGCGCGCCCCAGGTCGACGCTCCGCCCCCCGGCCACAGATGACCCGCCCCTTGCACTGGGGCCGCCCTCCGCGCCGCCTGAGAGGCCGAGCGGGGTTTCCAGGGAGCGTTTACATTACGGCGCTCTGCCTGTGGGCCCCCAGTGCAGGGAGCTTTCTGAGCGCGGAGATGGGACGCGGGGGGCGCAGAGGCGATGGGTGAGGGGCTCCCGGGTGGTCCGGCTCCGCTCAGGGCGACCGGTTAAGGGCCTCGGGAACGAGGACCCCTTTCTTGTCAAAATGGCAGCGCCCAGCGTGCTGTGGGGTTATCTGTAAGGGAGGGGGTGCGGCAGGTAAGAGCCTTCCCCAGGAGAGTAGGCAGCGTGCTGCGCTTCACATCTTGAAACACCCAAGTTTGGGTCTCCTGGGCGAGCGGTGGGTAAGTGCCAGTCTCGCTGCAGCGTGGGGTGCGACGTGGGCGGTCAGTGCTGGTGGTGGGGAGTTACTTGGCCACGGGATTTCCCCCCTTTTTCGGGTGTTCTTTGAGCTCTCGAGGTTTTGCTTTTGAGTTTTCAGTCCCGAAAAGTTTTGTCATCTAATGTATACAAAAGGTGGAGTGGCGTGGGTAATAAATTGGGAAAACTTCAGGGATTTAAGGACTCTCTTGGGATCATTTCAGACCCAAAGCAAGAAGCTGAGCAAGTTTTCTCTTGAAGATCTTTATGGCTAAGTTTTCTCTCTTGGTCTTTCTCTGAAGACGTCAGCTTTTCACAATCCCCTTCTTACAGTGGTGAATGAAGTTGGTTATTGTGGTCCTTGGACGTAGAACTGGGCGTAGAGAAGCCTGAGCTACTTCTAGTTACTGTGTTTGCAAAACACCTGTTTGTTTTGGGACTCGTCTATGGTCAACTTCAGGAAGAGCCTCAGTTTTCTTGCTCAAAACACAGCTAGGAGTAACTTTAGACGTAAAAAACAAGGTTGCCTCAACATCCATCTTTCTTCAACCACTGAGTTGTGGTTGTAACACATCTCTTTAAGTTTAGCTGGTTTTAAAATGACATTTGCTTTATATCAAAATCTCGTATTTTCTGGAACTTTAGGGTAAGAAAGCACTTTTTTGATCTTGCTTTAAAGTTGCAAGCACTTTAGTGTACTTGCAACGTCGTGTCCGTGCACCTAGATACACTTGTTAATATTACTCTCTATAATGCAATAGCATTTAAAAAAGGCATGGAAGAGAACATACCCCCCCCCCTTTAAAAGAATTTTATTTACTTATTGAGAGAGAGAGAGAGGAAGCGAACGAGATCACAGAGTTAGAGGGAAAAGCCGACTTACTGCTGAGCAGAGAGCCTCATTCAGGGCTCATGACCTGAGCTGAAAGCAGACGGTTAGCCAACTGAGCCACCCAGGTGCCTCCAAGAGAACATACTTTCGTGAAAATCTTCTTAAGCTTCCTGTTTTTGTTTTGTTTTTAAAGGTCTCCCACATCTGTGAGTATCAAAATAAAGTTTTCTACAGGGTATCTGAACTTCTGTCATTCTTGCAGGTTGATCAGGTCATTGGGCAAGTCTTACCTCAGGATTATTGAAAGAGATTTTAATATTTTGAGTTTTCCTTGGCATTACGTAAATGTTCAAGACCAAGGGAATTGCACATTATTACAGAGTAAGGTCTAGAACCATTTTCTCTTAATATGGTACATGAGTGCTAATGATATAAAATGCAGCACCTGGGAAAACTACAATATTCACGCAAATTAAAAATAAAGCTATCAAGGTAAAAGAAAAAAACATGAAAGTTATTTTGGCTTGTTTAAAAAGTGGGTCTCCTGGTTGGCTCAGTCATAGAGCATGTGACTCTTGATCTCAGGTTCATGAATTTGAGCCCAACGTTGGCTGTAGAGATTACTTAAATAAATAAACTTAAAAAAATAGTAGGGTTTGCATTATTATATTTTGCTATCCTCTACAAAATGAAGTTGGAGTAATTGTTACTGTATACACTTGTTCATGTCTAATTATCGGGCAATTTAATCATTAATGTATACAATTAATGTATCTAAATTACCTTAACTTTGTCATAATCAAATAAAGCTTTTCAAATAAATATATAAAGTTTAGTTTGGGTAGCCTAGTCATCTGTTAGTACAAAGAATAGTTGGGATTAGGAAAGTGATAGCTTCCCAGTAGATTCTAAGTCCTCACAAAAATACTTTCATTGTTTTTGAAATAATATACCAGTATCTTGGATATCATTGCTGTGAACAACTAATAAAAAAAATTACATTCCAAACCTAAATCTCTATTTTTGTACATCTTTATTGCAGAGATGACTATTTTCAGTAATAGCTGTATTTGAGGTTGAAACGAACTGGGCGAGCACCTGAAGATTGCTTACTTACTTATATGTCCTTTAATATGCATCTATTCTGGGCTGAGTATTGTATTAGGTACTGACTATAAGCTAGTGGTACCCACCTACTATCATCTAGGCTTCAAAATGTAAAAATTGCTTTAATATTCACCTATCTGTAGTTAAATACTTATAGTTCTTTATGTAAAATGATGTATTACCTTGTATTAAAGTTAGGGTTGCTGGATTGCTGATGAGCAGTTAATGTTTTGTGAAGAGAAATTTCTCCAAACATAGTAAGTAATAGGACAGAAGTTTATTGTCTTAGGCTTAAATATTAAAACGATGTGTAAAGGAAATCTTGTATAAATGAGCAACTTGTGACATAATGATTTAGAAATTGTTCCACTCCAAACATGAATCTAAATCTTTATTATATGTAATTGTCATTTGTTTTTATTGATCCTTCATTCTAATAGAATATGAAGCTGGAAGAGACCTTGGATATCAATTCCTTTTTATAGATGAACAAACTGAAGGCCTTTTTCTCATTCATTCATTTATTCAACATTTATTGAACATTTCCTAAGTGCCATATATTATCCAAGATGATTGAGTTACCATGAAGAGAGTCCTTCTCCCCAGAAATGGACAGGGAACTAGATAAGCAAAATATTAGTTTGTTTTGATAGGTGCTGTGATAGGGATAATATTACCAGGTGTCTGCGGAGTACCAAAGAAGGCCATTCAACTAGGACTTTGACCTAAGGGAAGACTTTCCATCATAGAAGGTGTTTCCCCAATGAGTTAGTAACAGCCGGATGAAGAATGGGGTAAGAGCATAGTATATATATATTCAAGGCGTGGAGGTGTGAGGGAGCATGACCCATTCAGGGAATTCTGGGAGAGGGGATGGGAGGGACCATCTATGAAACCAGACATGATTAGCCTGTACCTGATTTATTTTAATGATGTTTCCTCTGTTTGGGGGATAAATTATTTCTTCAGCATAGGCTAGTTCACCCAAGTAGAACTTAACATCTGAACTGTTGAGATATAGGTTAGTTTTTCAGGTGTTGGTAGGATTTGTTTTAAACCATATTTTTGATCCTGTATTCCAGGAGTACTGAAATTCAGTTTACCTCTGCATTTAAGTTGACCAGCCTGGAAGTTCAAGCCACTGTTCTTACTGATATTTGAGGGCTATAAATCAAACACTGATCCTGTCTTCCAAAAGTTTACAGTTTAAATACACTATGTATGTAATTAAAATAGAAAGTACAAAGTGCTGCAGGGCAAGTACTGGGGAAGTGCTATGGGGTCTCACCATGAGCGGTCACTTCCATGGGTGGTGCCTAGGCCACACCTGAGATGGACAGAGTCAACGTGGCTGATGCCCAGGCTTCAGGGAATTTTTTTTTTTTTTTAATTACCCAGGTGATTGGTTGTAGCCTGATAGAGAAATATTGACATTTGGGAATTAGGGGGCTTTTTGGGAGGAGATAGTGTTCATGTTTGACTTGAGAGAATTTAGGTTTGTGCTGGGCCTTGAAAGGAATTTCAGGATTTGGATGTGTGGGTGTGGTAGTAAGATGGTTATTGCAGGTGAAGGTTTACCCTTAGAAAGGGTAAAGGAGAGAGAGTCTGAATGAGGTTTAGGGGAAGATGATCACAGCCTACAGAACACTGAGGGGGGGCTTTTTGAGGGAGGGAAGAAGAGAGTGCTTGAAGGTGAGTGCAGGAGATGCAGCTGGAAAGGCCATCAGGGTGGACCCCAGCTTGGTCCTTGTAGGATCTCAGTTAGTCCTTTGGAGACCTGATGGGAAAGAAAGCTGTTAACTGCATTTAAGGACAGGGGTGCTGAGAAGTTAGATTATTGAGCTGGAGCTAAGCAGCTAGGAAGCAGAGAGGGTGGGCATTGGTCCAGGATGTGATCTGTCTAGTCATGATGCTACACTGCTTCACAGATGGTTTTCAGTGGAAGCTTTAGGTGTTTGAAGTGTATTAATTTTTCTTGGATAACATGGGTAAATTTCAGACATATTTGAATTTTAATTTAGTTGGATTCCCACTTATTTGTAAAAGCTAACTGGTTAGCTCCTAACAAATATTCAGAAAATCTCACATGTTCATTTTTATACTAGCTTTTTAGTCTTTTAAGATAAATTTACATTTTTTTCCTATACCATGTGTTAGAAAAGACCTAAATCGAATACCTTTTTTAGGTTGTCTGTTCTTGTGTGCCACAGACATTACCTCATGATGGATTTCTGAGACTCACCTTTCTGTAGAAGTTCAAATATACCTAAGAAAATCTGTTCTCTGAGAAAGTTGGAAAGCAGCTAGATAGTCTAACTTCATTGATTGGAGGCTAAGGGTTCCCCTACTTGTGGGCAGCAACAATAAAACCGACAATTGATTTTGTTTAAAGTGTATCAAATGTCACTTACTTCTAGAGGATTTTTTTTTTAACAAATTCTTTGCCTTCTGAAGGAAAAACCATCTTTTCCTAATACAAACCCCACCAAGCTTTCAACTTGGGGGCTGGGCGGTTGTGTGTGTGTGTGTGTGTGTTTCCTGAGTGCTCATTGCTAACTGTGTGGTGGCCTTTCTCACTAAAAGCATGTGTGTGTGTCTTTGTGTGTATATGAAATATCTGAGAATACAGTATTTAGACCCCATTAGTGAAGGTAAAAATGTACAGATAAACTGTATCATTTATGGTTATGATATGGCTACTCAAAATAACATGCTATTTTGACAGTTGCTTTATCTTTACTCTCACTGAGTCTACAATAAGAAACTAGTTTCTTAGCAACTAAAATATATTCTCAAACAAGAGCATTAAAAAAGAAAAAAGCCCATAAAAGAAAAGCTATACCCCGTAGTTGATGTCTGGACCAGCCATTCTTGTTGGGGTGAGGGGTGGGCTGGCGGTGAAATTGATCTGAAATAGTATGATATCCTCTTGCCAGGCCTGCTGCCTGGGGACAGCCTCCTGTTTCTCACGGAGTCTGGGTGCTAGAGTTAGCTTGCAGGAGGCTTGGGGAAGACTGTTTTTCCTTTTTCTTCTTCTTTTCCGTGTCTTTTTTTTTTTTTTTTAAATTTTTAAGTGTCCCTTATCTTATATCCTAGGTAAGAAAGTGCTAGAAGAACTAGCCCATAAGTTCTGGAGCAGAAAGCCTGTGTACAGGTTTGTCTTCATTGTAACTTATAGCCAGTGGTTATATATCTTGCAGTTAGCTGTGACCAGAGTAGGGGTTGGAGGACAAAGAGGGAATTGAGCTATTTCAGGCCTGTTGTGTTATATCCATGAAAGGGTTTGAACTTCTCTAGGGCTAACAGTTCTCAGAGAATGGGTGGGAGATCCCCAAACCTTTTCAGGGAACCATGAGGTCAAAACTATTTTGATAACAAAATAGTCTGTAATTCTTATAAAGACAGATTTGAAGCTCTGATGGACTTCTTTGAGTGGGGAATAGCAGCTGCCATCTCTTGTTTGTCCAGATTAGTTGGTTGTTTACAGAAAACACTTAGGATCTGCAGTGTTGACTCTGTTTAGAAGAGAAAAGCAGCCTGTTTTGTTAATCACTGATGAAATACCAGGTCAGTGTCTTCTGGTAGACAGTACTGAGTCCTGTGATGTTGACTGTTCTCTTGGAAGGACGATATATCTTTTTTTTTTTTTTTTTTAAGATTTTATTTATTTAAGAGAGAACACAAGCAGGGAGAGCAGCAGAGGGAGAGGGAGAAGCAGACTCCCCACTGATCAGGGAGCCCAACTCGGGACTCGATCCCAGGACCCCAGGATCATGACCTGAACTGAAGGCAGACCTTAACAGACTGAGCCATCGGTGCCCTAGGATGATATATCTTTGTAAAGGAAAATCCTACAGTTCTTTCCTGCTGCATCCTCTCGTCACCAGATGTGGAGGGTTTTTACTGACACCAAAACAGTTCTCTGCAACACCAGCTGGGTGTCCTATAGTTCAGCTTAATTCTGACCCTACCTGAAGGTAGCATCAGATTCCACAGGTTAATAAGGGCTCATTCCTGCAAGACTGGCCTCCCTACCCTCCTACTTTACATGCCAATTGCAAGTAGTAGGTCCCCAGGTTACCCACACCTGCTGTCCTATTTGCCTGCAAATTGGAGGTTCCCATGACCCCTCTTTAGGTTTGAGTAATTTATTAGAGAGGCTCACAAAGCTCAAGGAAACACACGTACAAGTTTCTTAGAGGCTGTGTGAAAGAATACAGATGAACAGCCGGGTGAAGAGATACATAGGGTGAGGTCTGGGAGGGCCCTGAGTGCAAGAGCTTCTGTCCCTATGGAGTTCGGGTGCATCACCCTTCCTGTGTGGATGTGTTCACCCATCTGGAAGCTTTGCAAACCCCTTACTACTGAAATTTTATGGAAGCTTCCTCATGTAGGCATGATCAATTAGTAGCAACATTTCCAGCCCCTCTTTTCTCTAGAGAAGTGGGATTGGTGGGGTGGGGCCAGAAATCCCAAGCATCTAGTCATGGCTTAGTCTTTTTGGTGACCAGCTCCCTTTGAGAGCCGTACAGGAGCCCACCCAGAGTCACTCCTTTAGAACAAATGATGCTCCTAGTTTTCTTAGCACTTAGGAATTTTCAAGGGTTTTAGCATCCCCGTGTCAGGGTTGGGGTCAAAGACCAAATTTTAGAACGAGATGCTTCTAGTATTCCTACCATTTGGAAAATTACAAGGGCTCCAGAGACGGGAACTGAGGGCAGAGACCAATATATGTATTTTCTATTATCTCACAATCTTTGATACTTGTCTTAGTCTGTTTGGTCTATTATAATAAAATGCTATATAAACTGCATAGCTTATAAGCAACAGAAATTTATTTCTTACAGGTCTGGAGGCAGGGAAGTTCAAGACCAAGGTGCTGGTAGATTCAGTGTCTGGTGAAAGCTTTCTGGTTCACAGATGGCCGCTTTTTTGCTGTGTTCTCATATGGAAGGGGCAAGGGATTTCTCTGGGGCCTCTATCATAAGGGCACTGATCCCCTTCCTTAGGAATCCTCATGATCTAATCACCCAAAGGCCTCACCTCCTTATATTATCACCTTGGTTTCTAACTTGGGATTTTAATGTGAATTTTGGGGGGACATATACATACAGTCAATTGCAATATTATGTTGGAGAATGTTATTAACAGTAGAAGGTAAACAGAATTCATGATTTCTTTGCCATTCTTTGCCAAAAGTAGTGAATACTTTTATATGATTTCATATTTCATAGCTTTTTAATTTAAAAATTTATCTGCTGAGCACAACTAAAGCAATTCAGCTTGACAAACCTGTGTCCTGTATATTGTGTAATTGTAAGCTTGAGTTAACTAATAATAGTTAAGAGTATAGAAGCCTGGGGGCGCCTGGGTAGCGCAGTGGTTAAGCATCTGCCTTCGGCTCGGGGCGTGATCCCAGTGTTCTGGGTTTGAGCTCCACATCGGGTTCCTCCACTAAGAGCCTGCTTCTTCCTCTCCCACTCCCCCTGCTTGTGTTCCCTCTCTCGCTGGCTGTCTCTGTCAAATAAATAAATAAAATCTTTAAAAAAAAAAAGTATAAAAGCCTAGTTTGTGTGAAATGGATTACAGTAATATTGGCAGACAGTGATACAGAGTTAGCTTCAGGTAATAAGGATTCATCTATTGAGAGAAATATCTTTATAACAATTCCTGGAATTCTGGACCGCAGGGGAGAGTGAAAATGGAGAAATCATGAAATAGAACAAAGCTTATCAGGCATATTTTCTTCCTTCCTTGACGTTTCCAGGTACTAACATTGTCGTCTATTTCAAGTCTTTGAGCACTTTGAAATAAGTGCTGGAGCATTGATGATGGGAAACTCTGTTAGAAATCCCATTCACACCTTGGCTTCCAGGTGAGTGAGAGCCCCTCCAGCCTCCTGAGACCTGGTTGTGATGGTAGTTATGAGGCTGCTTTCATTTGTAGAGCCCTGGTCTTCCAAGAATTGCCTATTTCCCTACTTTTTAAAGCCTCTGGGTAAACTGTCCCGGATTAATACATTTACTAACAATGAGGTCAGTTTCACCAGAATGTCCAATCTGAGTTGGAATCTCCTTCTGTTAAAGGAGAGTCCACGGGTCTTAAGTTATACTGTTTTCTGAAAATCCTTTTCTGTGGTCTTGACAACTATTTGAAAATGTTCAGTGTAGATTAATGTGACAGTAAGTTATGCTAATCTTCCTTCTCCCCAGAAAACCCCTCTGCATCATTTGTATTTTATTATTAAAAATTGTTTTTAAAGTTTATTTATTTTAGTAATCTGTACACCCAGCATGGGGCTCGAACTCACAACCCTGAGATGGAGAGTTGCATGGTCTTCCAACTGAGCCAGCTAGGCACCCTCCCCCCGTTCTCCCACACCACCCCTACGTCATTTTTAGAATAAAGTCTAAAAAAGTTTATGTGAACTCACTAACACAGGCAATATGACCCTGAGGGGCTATTTCAAATGCTGATCCATTCTTTCCACCTTTCCTAATTTGTCTGGTATGAGTTTAAGAGATAAGCAAAGACATCTCAAACTTTAAGCGCATCTTCTTTTAAGCCCTCTTAATGTGTGAGTGTATTTTTTTAAACTGAGAGTGTCTGCAGTTGCAAGCAATAGAAAACCCAAGTCAAACAGATTTGAGCCAACTTAATGGCTTTATTGTCTCATGGATCTTGAAAGTTTGGAAGTCAGGTGGGCTTTAGCATTGGTTTATTTGAGTGATGTTGTCAAAGACCTGGTTTTGTCCTTTTTTCCACTCTGTCTTGTACAATGTCAGCTTTATCCTCAGGCTGGCATCCTTTCTTGGTTGTGGAAGGCTGTCAGCAATTCTGGGGCACTTTCCAGAACTTAAGAGAGAGAGCTTCTGGATCAGGAGTGCGCTACAGTTCGTTCTCTCTGTTCACCTCTTTGGCCCTATTGGGTTGTATGCTCATCCATCTCTAACCATTAACTGTGGTTAAGGCATAGGATCACAGTTAGTTTAGGTTTGAGCCACTGGCCTGAATTCTAGAGGCAAGAATGGGGTCAGCTGTCCGCAAGGTATATAGGCTGCGAAAGTTGGGGATGGGAAGGTAGGCATGTGGGGGTACATATAGTGAAATCGAAGTAGTTACCAAGAGAATAGGGACCGATTTTTGGTAAAAGGCAACAAATTTCATTACAGGAGTCTTGCCAGAGTTCTATATCTCTTTGAGTGATTATTTGAGTATTTTTCTCTATTATCAGGTTGTATATTCCGTGAGGACAGGGACCATGTCTGTTTTTTATTACAATTGTTTCCTCAACATTTTGCATCTAGCTTTGCATATGCTAGACGATTAAATACCAACAGTTGAATGAATGAATCAATTGCATTAGCTCTAAATAACTTACCTGTGAAAATTATTGGGTGACTTCAGATAGTGTTAGTTGTCTATGCAACAGCCATGCTGCTTCTTGGCCAACAGAACAGTAATTTTGTTTGAGTGGCCATGTGCCTAGTTCCTGGAAATGAACCATAATGGTCTAAAGTAGTCATGGTGATTCCATTTCCTTTTGGCCAGAAACTTGGTTTTCTAGCCTCTTTACAACCAGAGGTAGCCACAAGACCCAGATCTGGTTAATGAGACAAGAGGAAGTTGGCTGGAAGTGTTCCGGAAAAGATTTTCCTTCCTGTTAAAAGATAGGTGTTCAAAAGGAGTTTGCTTATGCTATCTCTTCTTTCCTGCTTGAGATGTTAACCTGAGGACTAATGCCTGAAGCTCGGCCATCTTGCAACCACGAAGTAAAAAGCCTGTGAGAAAGGACGAGAAAATACAAGAGATTCTAACTTACCGCCCTGACTTTACTGAGCTGTTGAATGAACCCTGAAACTGGGTACCTACAGACCTCCTGATGAGTAGGCAATGCATGTGTTTTTTTTTAACTATTTGGGCTTTCTTACAGTTAAATACATATTGATGTAGCAGTGCCAAAAATAGAGTTTCATTGTTTTAGCCTTGCCAAAATTTTTTATTTAGAATTTATTGCATTTGTTAATTTAAGTAATTTCTCTGCTATTTGTGAAGTTTTGGGATTTTTTTCATGTAGTTTCTTTATATGAATCTGTTATGTGCATATGCAGACTAAGCTTTTTTTTTTTTTTCTCTTTTTCTTTTTCCTTTTTTCACTTCAGGAATTTTGTACATCAGGGTCCCTTTCTGGATTAATCAATCTTCTCCCATACTCTTCATTTGATTAGTGATTACATAGATTACATGTTCCATCTTCAGCGAGGTGTTCCCTGGCCACAGTTTAAATTACACTGTCTTGATTTATTCTTTCTTATAGCATTTTATTCTTTACCTAACTTTTTATAATATAAAATTATATTGCCGTGTAATTCTGAGACACTGGTTTAATGTTGATTTCTACCGTCAGAAGTCAATTTCATGAGGGCAGGGACTATATCTGTTTTGTTTTGTCACCGTAGGCAATGTGCATAGTAAGTGCTCAGTAAACATTTGTCAGATGACTGGGTGAAAGAAAAGAAGATTGAAATCCTTAAATTTCTGCATCTTCCAGCTTCCTGCCGCATCACCACCACAATTCTCCGAAACCCCCGAGATGTTCAGCCACGGCACAGGGTCTGTTACACTCGTTAGGAGAATGCTGTTCCCTGTTAGAGTTTCCTTTTAGATTTTAGAAGGCAAGTACCGTAGTCACTTAGCGTACTAACTGAGCAAGTTTCTTGTCAGTTTCTTTAAAAGAATAATACATAGTTTGGACACTTTTTCTTGTCTTAGGATTTATTCTCCCTGAATTTTGCATTATCTTAAACTTTATTGGCACTATTTTTCTAATTTGACTTGAAGAGCCTCTAGTAGCCAATGTTTTTATTTTATGTTTTAGAACACCCTGGAAGCATGGAAATGATTCTCATTTTAGCAGGGTATTGTGCTTGGTTACTAGTCATTTAGAATCTCTGTTATCTTCTTTCTAAAAGAGTAGTCTCACGAGAGGCCATGTGAATTATTGACAGAAGCTATTGACTTACAGTGGAGATACTTTTAAATAAAATTTTTGAATTCCAGCAGGCTGTAACCCTAGACTGTTGGTAATAGTTTTATTGCTTCTAGGGAGAGTTACTGTGAACTTTTAAAATTATTGTAAACACTATATATGTGAGTGATAGTAAGGGAGAAAACTTGACTAGGATTTTGTTGATTTGGTTACATTTCACAGCTATCACAAAGCTTTTCCATATCATTTTAGGTAAGTCACTTAATTTAACATTTGGGTGATCATATAATCCATTTCCTAAATCAGGACACTGTTGAGATAGATGAAAGTGGGTGCTGTTAAGTAATGATGCTGGGACAAGAGGCATAAAGCTGAACTGCCTTGGGGAATCCAAGACGTACGGTCACCCTATTTGGTACAATAGACTTTGATGATGATGTTGATCTGTACACCGTGGTGTCTTAAGACCTTCCAAAATGAGGGAGGCCTTCCTTCTCCTGACAAGGCCGTAGATTGTTTACTTTGCAAAGAGGTAGGAATTGCAAGAACCAAGATTCTGAAACTTATCAAAGCCTTCATTTCCCTTTTATTCCCTGTAGGATCCCTGTGTCTTCCCTGCCCTCTGCTCAGAGGGGGGACTCTTCCATTGTCTGGATTGTTCTGGTTCCCCAATTTGCTGTGGTCTCATCAGCAGTCGGAGATTGGGGGGGTTTGATGCAATGAAAGGGTTTTTTCTACTTTGGGGTTGAGTCTCTGTGCATGACTAATGGGCTATACTAAGGCGTGGAATAAGGGAAGTGTGCTGCTTTTACTGTTTCACTTACTAGAGAAACTGTGGGTTCATGGTTATATCTAGTCATAGTCTTATTTTATGTTGTTTGGACTTTCTAGAAGAAAGCTCCTAAATGTTAATAGAAACATAAAAAAGCAATCAGGCATTTCGGAACAGGAGATTTGCACCCTTTTGGGGTTGTTTTCCCTGTTACAGCTCTGCAGCCTGTCCTTTGGAAGGAGCCATAGCCCAGACATGCCTGGGCTAAAACAGTCCTAGTCTGGTAACTCAGTCGGCCCCCACTGGAAGGAAGAAAGATCAAATGCCAGTGGGATGTGCTCCTGAGCCTCATGGCACAGATTTTCCTGAGGGTCACAGACCATGCTTAACAGTTCTTTTCCTCTCCAGCCATTTTCCACTCCATTTTTAGGCCCTGCAAAAGACATCTGACATAACTTTCTTACTTGGTTCTCCTACTAATTGAATGAACTAGACATTGGTACCCCAATTTTACCCAAAACCGTGAGGCTTAGAGAACTTAAAATAAGTGGCCCCAAGTTCACAGGACAGATTTGATATTTGAACTGTTTGTTTCCAAAATGTTTGTATTTTCCATGTTGTATCATGCCATATTGATTTGGTGGTATAAGAGCAGCCTTGAGAAACTAGCAAATAATTTACACAGATTCTTATTTTCTGTTATTAGCATCTTCTACAGTGTTTTATTTACCTCTGTGTGAGCTCTCTTTTTCAAGCTCTAGTTGCCCTAGGGTTGAGTTATTTGGCTTTCTGTTTGGTTCTGTGCTTGAAAAAGTACAATTAGTGTGTAAATGCTTAAATAAATATGGTTAGAGTGAATGATCATTACTTTGCATACAAAATGTATTCAATGAGTGTTCGCTACTTGATCAGTAATTGGAGAGAATTTGTGCTTTGGTTTTGTATTTTGCTAGAATCTCTCTGAACCTTTTTTTTTTCAAATGCAATATCAGTTTTGTTTTTTTGTTTTTTTTTTGTCCTCCTAGAAATGCTATACTGCAGGTTCTGCAATTTTAGGATGAGGAAGATGAATTTTAAAAGCTTCATGGTTCTGTTGGTTAACTCCATCAGAACAGTGGTTTCCAGTCCATGTGTTAGATGAACTGTGGGAGCCACAGGAAGAAAAGGCTTATGAATCCCTATGTTTCTAATGTACTTGTCCTCTTCTTTTTCAAACATATGCGCACAGTATAGTGATTGGAAAAATATGTAGTGATAAAAAGCTACTGTGAATTTGAGTTATACAGTAGATGTTGAAAGTGTATGTTGCTGAGAGAGTAGATCTTGAAGGTTCTCATCACAAGGAAAAGTTTTTTGTAACTGTATATGAAGATGGATGTTAACTAACTAGAGTTACTGTGGTGATCGTTTTGCAATATCGCATCATTATGTTGTACCTGAAACGAACCTAATGTTGTATGTCAATTATACCTCCATAAAAAAAATCAAAGTGCTATATCCCAGGCTGTTATTATCATTAAAGGAAATAATACAACAAAGCATTTAAAATAGTGCTGGATTCATGGAAAGCGCTGTAGAAGATTAGCTGTTGTTATTGATTTCGCTGGAGAGCCTGGCGTGATTAGGCACTCTGAAGTATAGAGTTTCCTTAGGAACTAACCTTCCTTTATCATTGGGTAACCGTTCATTCATTAAACATCAGTCTTAAAAAAAGTATATGTCTGATCTTGTGGAGATTAGGTGATTTTTTCAAAGTTAAAATTTATTCTTAGACTGAAATAGGTTGGGAACCCCTGGTCAGGTCATTGTAATGCCAGAATGTTTCTGCAGTGTTAACCATTATGTTTCCGTCTCTTGAATGGCTCCAGAGCACATTCCCAGGCCCTGCATGTGGCAGAAACTTGTCCTCTCATCACTTAGCAGACATTCCATTGTCCTAGGTCAGGCCATGCTTGGCTTCTGCTCTTCTTTGTAAATAGAAGCAGTCAGTCAGTTCCAGCTATTTTACTTCTTTTTTTTTTTTTTTTTTTTTTTAAAGATTTTATTTATTTGACAGAGATAGAGACAGCCAGCGAGAGAGGGAACACAAGCAGGGGGAGTGGGAGAGGAAGAAGCAGGCTCATAGTCGAGGAGCCTGATGTGGGGCTCGATCCCATAACGCCGGGATCACGCCCTGAGCCGAAGGCAGACGCTTTACCGCTGTGCCACCCAGGCGCCCCCAGCTATTTTACTTCTGATTGCCTTCTAATTTTGTCTATGTGCTGGACAATATATTATTAGCAGATAGATGTGAAAATAAATTAGTAGATTGTACTTTGCATTTTGCATAGCATTCAATAAATATTTTTCAATAGACTGGTCGTTGATTCAATGGAGTTTTTTTTCTACTAGGGCTGTAGTTTCATGATTTACTCCCGTCCATTGGTTTTCTTTCCCCTCAAAAATTTTTTTTCCCCTGCTGCAGGATGCTTGTATTTGAAGCTAAGTAAGGTGAATTTTAAAATGTAGATTGCTCTGTTCTGAGGGCTCAGGTTTCTCCCTCATCCTGCTGGTTCCTGGTTCGAGGCTCCTCAGCTCCCGTGGGCACTGAAGGGACTAACTACTCTTGGAGTGCTTATTGGGCTGGCTGTTTTATGGGTTACCTGATCTAGTACTCATCACAATCCTATAGAACGAGGGAACATAAATAGTAAGTGACCCGGCTGGGATTTGCAGTTAAACGCATTTTATTGACTGAACTGCCCCTAGACTCTTAGTTTTAAGTGTTTCTCTAACTCTGCTGTTCCTGCCTTCCGGCTTATTCCCCTTGCTACCAGGGCTGCACAATTCTTTACAGGACTTTTCACTTTTTTATTGTGCCACATCTGTCTCATACCCTAATTTCTTCCCTTCTTATCCAGCCCAGACTTCTTGTTCACTGCTTAATATCATCTGATTGGTCTGCTTCAGACTAGTCTGGTTCTCAGTCCTAATGATTTCCCTACTCTGCTTTGTTGATGTGCTTTCATTAGTGGAATTGACTAACAGTGTCAGGAAGAAACAAGGCAAGCATCTGTACACCTGGCTTCCTGCTGGGTATTTCTGCCCGTTATTCAGTGATACTGCATCTGTAACCAGTATGTTGAGCTAGCATGACCTATGGGATGTAGGTCAAACACATTTTTCCCCCCAATACCTGTTTAAGATTGTGTTCAGTGGGCAAATCATCCCCTGCTTCTGCGTGAAAACTTACTTCTTCCCTCACCTACTCCTTCTGCAAGGGACCCTGTGATGGGAAAAGGCGGTGCTGTGTGTATGGCTTTTTCCTCCTGCTCTAGCTGTCCTTTTCCCCTGATCTGGTAACTTCATCAGACTGTTGTTGGTCACTGCATTGTAATTTTTCTTGGAGCATGGTCTGCTCTTGATTTGCAGATTCATAAGTCTTCATCTAGGAGAGAGCCTTTTCTGTGATGTGTCTTTAATATTTTTGTTTGTGTTGTTGTTGTTGTACTTCTTCACGAGCACCCGTAATGTGAAGTAGATCTTTTGTCTCATGTGTCTAGCATTCTCTTTCCGGTCATTTTTGTATTTTTATTCATTTATGTTTCCTTTTGTAAGGCTTCTCTACCTGGCCTTGCTGCCCTGATAGGGTTTTTATTTGTGTTAATTTAACATCTTGTTCCCTCTAATATGACACTCATTTTGTATGAGTTTCATTTTCCTCTCCCATTTCTTGAGCTGTACCAACTCACTTTTTATCTTCTGTTGTTTTATTTTTTTGATCTTTTGTATATCTTCTTTGACTCTCCCCAAGACCAGTTTTTATCTTTTTATTTTTTTAAGTTTCTTTCTTTCTTTTTTTTTTTTTTAAGATTTTATTTATTTATTTGACAGAAGAGAGACAGCGACAGAGGGAACACACTCAAGGGGAGTGTGAGAGGGAGAAGCTGGCTTCCTGCTGAGCAGGGAGCCAATGTGGGGCTGATCCCAGGACCCTGGGATCATGACCTGAGCCGAAGGCTGACGCTTAATGTCTGAGCCACCCAGGTGCCCCTAAGTTTATTTCTAATTCCTTTGATTTTGGAAAACAATTTGGTCTAAACACTTTCTTTGTTTCTTAGAGCAATTTCTCTTTGGTGAACATTTTCTTTCTCTTTTTTTTCTTTTTTTGCCTTATATTTTTAATTGTTTTCTCTCATTAGTTTCTATGGATAGTTTCTGGTTTGTTTCTTTTCTGATAATTACTCATCTCTGGATCAAGGCAGTGTCTCTCTGCCAAAGAACGGCCACTCTGTGGCTTCAGGTCAGGGTTGGTTATTTCCTTGTCTGAGCGTACTTCAGTTTTAGATGTTCTGGACAGTGTGCTTTGTGTTAAAACCTCTGTACTTGGTAATATGGCGACTGCTGGTTTGTTTGTTTCCCTTCATCATAACCCTACCTCACCATGGCAGTGACTCACAGGTGGGTTCTAGACATTACAGATGGTGTGTTTCTTAGTGTTGCCTTCTCCTTCAGCTCCACTTCCCCCTGAGTTCCAGAGTCATGTTTTTAACACATACATATGTCATTCTGTTGCTCCACTAATAATATTGGCCTAATTTTCCTCTAGGATAAAGATCAGGACCCTTAGCTCCTCAGAATGTGGCCTGGAACTCCCTTTCTCCTATTCATTACTACTCCCTCCTTTGCTCCCCAACACTCCTTATCCTGAGCTACCAACTCTTTCTTGGATTCCATACTCTTATGCCTCTGGTCCTATGCATGTGTGGTCCCTCCACAATGTGGAAATTTGCCATCAAGATCACTGGTGTGCTGGTCGATGTTTAAAAAACAAGGTTTATGGAAGGAGCTCCTGTCGTAGTGTTTGGCTGTGGTAGCATATTTATAACCAATTTCAGGTCACTGTCAAAAAGCCCCCAAATGCAGAATTGAGAAAAGATGTGCCCACTCTCTGATCATGTTAGCTGTCAACCACTGAAAATTCACTCTTTGTGAAATCTTTTCTGCTCTTCCTCCATGCAGAGTTAGTCACCTCCTCCACTGCCCTCCAATAACCGTTTAGTCTTGAGTTCTGGTTGGAACTTATATATCTCTAACTCTGGTTTTCTGGTGGTCTGTGACTTGAGGGGTATGACCAATTCTTAGTTACAGTGCCAGATATTCAGTAAGCCTTTAAATAGCTAATATCACAGTGTATCAGTGGTATTGGTTGTAGTGTTTCAGATGGGAGCGTGTACATGGATCTTTGTAGACCTATTGTCTCTGATGAAAAAAATAAGTCAATGGTGTTTGCCTATTATTTTCGTATATACCTTTATTTCTCATGCTTTTTATTTTGGTCATGATAATTGTACAAAATGGCCTATTAGTTGCAGGATTTAACAGGTGTATAAATCAAGTGGAGAATTGGATGAGATTTTTTTTCCTGTTAACTACAGTTATTTATAAATTGATGTTTATATGTTATTTTTTATATACCTCCTTTTCTCATACTTCTTATTTTGGTCATGATAATGTACAAAACTGTCTAGACTTTGCTAGATTTAATAGGTCTATAAATCAAGTGGAAAACTGGCTGAGTTTTTTTTTTCCTGTCAATTACAATTGTTTATAAATTGATTATACATCTCAGCTTTCCTATCATTTAGTTGTAAAGTGTTTGATCCAGATTTCCTGTATCAGTCTCCTAGTTTAGCACAATTTGCTGCTTAGTAATCCATCACTGAGTCCCCCTTGTGACCTGGTCAGATGATGACAACCCCAGAATTTTAAAGATATTATAGTTCATAATACATGAAAGAGTAAGAAATAAGCCTATGCTGTTATTATTATTATTGTTCTTCCTCAGTATATTTCCATTTAAGGTTTAGACATTGGGAATGCTGCATAGGACGTGAAGTCAGTATTCAGCAGAAATATTCTGTATCTTACCCCATTCTTCTCTGTCTAGTTACCCCATCCCCCAAAGGGAATCACTATCCAAAAGATACCTTTCTAGCATTTTTTGATTGGCTTGTCTGTGAATTTTTGCTCTCAGGGTTTGAGAGTTGTCTGATTCATGAAGAGGAAATATTTCAGAGGCATAATTTATCAGAACTTCGTACCAGAGGTCAAAACACAGGTAGGGCAAGGGAAATAAAACCTGATTTACTGAACATCCACTTTGTGCTATGCCCTTTACCTGTATTTGCATTTGCACTTTGAGTTTCTCTGAGAACTCTGATGGCAGTATTCCCATCTAATAAATAAAGCTTACATAGTATGTGCTCTACTGCAGTGTTGAAGCTAAAATTTGAACCTAAGGCCATTGGACCCTAAAGCCACAGGGGTCTGTCTGTTCTAGGATTTGGATTCCTTCTTTGCCCCTCTAGCTAAGTACTCCGTTATTCTCTGGGAATAGCACTGAAGCAGTTGAACCGTTCTTTGCTTGACATTCAGATCTATCAGTTCTTTTTTTAATTAGGCATCACTGACCATTTTGTGTAACAAGTAAGCTATGATCCTTCTCCACAAGTTGTCCATGAGAGATCTTTGTTACCAGCTTCAGGACAATATGGAGGTTGTACTACGGCTGTGAAACTTTGAGAAATAATTTATTGAATGTGTCTTGTGTGTGAAGAGTTGAGCTGTGGAATGCCTCTCTTCTTTATTGCCCAAGGCCCGTTTGGATTGCTCAGTGGTTGACACAGCTCTCATTTTTGACACCTGCTGTACTCCTTGTTTTACAGGTAATTCGTAGTAATCTTGGTAGAGCCCTGATGAGATGGAGTGAGTGCCAGTTCACATCTGGGAAAACAGGCTGAAAGAATCTTCTCAGTGGGCCAAGGCCATGCAGCTAGCTAACGGTGGAATGGGAATTTGAACTCTTGCCCGCCTCTGTGTAAGCTCAAGTTCTCTCCTCTCACACGAGCTGCCTCCCCCTCATCCTTCTTTCTAGGAAAGAGACCAGCATTTGAGTCATCTAAGCAAGCTCAGAGGTCAGATGGGTCTTTATCTGAGCTTGTTCCCCTTTAGTAGTTCCCAGATCACATTACCTGACAGATGGATAACTCTTAGGTTTCCATTAATCCACTGGTTCTTTTTTTTTTTTTTAAGATTTTATTTATTAATTTGACAGAGATAGAGACAGCCAGCGAGAGAGGGAACACAAGCAGGGGGAGTGGGAGAGAAAGAAGCAGGCTTCCAGCGGAGGAGCCTGATGTGGGGTTCAATCCCAGAACGCCGGGATCACGCCCTGAGCCAAAGGCAGACACTTAACGACTGAGCCACCCAGGCGTCCCAACCCACCGGTTCTCTGGCCTCATATTACACATCTGAGAACCTTTACAAGCTACCAATATTCTCTTCCACTCACATCAAGTCCGTCATAAACCCTAGGCATGGGGCCTCGTAATAATATATTTAAAAAGTGTCGGGGGCTTCTAATGTGCCACCGGGATGGAGGAGAACTGTCATCAGGCCCAAGTCAGACAGCTGTGTGAAAGAGCAGGTGGTACCCATCCTTGTTTATTGCCTCCGTGCAGGGGTGGCATTGCCATTTCCTACCAGCGCTGCCGTGGGGAAGCCCTGAATTCAGCAGGATGATGTAAATACATCCTCACATCCCAGTGGTCCAGGAACAGCTCACGTGACTGTGGGCTAGGTGTGTTCAAAGTTTCCTTTGGTAAATCCCTTTTACAAGAGGGAGAACCTAGTTTTAAGAGAAAATAAATCCTGTACTTGAATTTTTCCTTCCTTAAGCAGATTTTGGAATTGATCCTGTCCATAATCTTGAAATACGTGACAGTTAACATTACACCAAGACTTCTTGCTGCCCCATTTCACCAGTCTTCTTGAGATGTATGTGTCTTATTCTTTCACGCCCCAACATAAATCAATAAAGCGAAATCTAGTTTTGCGTATACAACGGCCTGAATTTATGTTTTATCAGCCTGTCGTTGAACTGGTTTTAGCAAAGCTTTCTATAGAAGATGTGAAAGATGTGAAGATAATTTCAGGAGGCTTTTGAAAGTGGCCAGTACTGCTTCTTACTTTTTGGCAAAATAGTTTCATTAAATGCCATTTTGACTGATATCAGCAATTAATTAAAAACGAAATTTTCATATGAAGAGATATTTGTAATAAAAATGATTTTATGGGGGAAATCTAGGTAGTTTTTAAAATGATTACTGAAAGTGCTTATAGCTTTCCCAGAGCTAGTTGAAGTTAAGATGACACAAATCGTCTTCTGGAACCTAAAGCAACACAAAAACAAAAACAAAATATGTAGGTTGGATGCCAGGTATTTTAGGCAATCCAAAGCTGAGTTAAACAACCCTTGGCGATTTGCAAACCTGTTTGAGAACTCTTGGCCTCAGCAGCTGTGGGGTTTGTGAACTCTCAGTCTGGAGCAGTGGCTCTTGGTCGTGACTGCACGTTACAGTGCCCAGGAGCTTGTGGAACTATTAATGTCAGGGCTCCTCCCACAGCAATCAAAAATCTCATCATGGTGCCTTGACACAAATTGTTTTTAGCAGCTTTCTAGGTAATTCAGTCAAGATTGAGAACCACTGGCCCTTAGTGCTGCCACTGATACGTGTGACTGATGAAGACACAGTCGTTGTCCATCACCCATTTTGGAATTTTGCAAGGCTGGCCTTCTGAAATGTTTGAAGGCAAAGACTTTTTCTTACTCTGTTTCCTAGCACCTCTTCTAAAGAAACAGTAAATATTTGTTAATTAGTTTTATTTCTTTTAAGGTATTCCAGATTTCAAGCTGTTCTCTGGATAAAACTGATTATTTCCCCCAGATAAGCACAAACTATGTGCACAAATATTAAAATAAAGACGCCCCCCCAACACCAAATAACCAAAATAAAACAAAACAAAAAACCCAAAACAAAACCCACAAACAAAACCAGGAGATTTTAGGAGATTCAAAGCAGGGAACTCCTGAAGGCCTAGTGTA
The DNA here is from genome assembly GCF_002007445.2 of Ailuropoda melanoleuca. Lineage (NCBI taxonomy): Eukaryota > Metazoa > Chordata > Mammalia > Carnivora > Ursidae > Ailuropoda > Ailuropoda melanoleuca. The sequence continues at coordinate 20,837,958 of NC_048222.1, read as the reverse complement.
GTGGGAGTGACTCGCTGGTGGAGAAGAAGGTATTCCATCCTCATCAGGAGATGTCTGTCTATCCAGAAACTCCCCATGGCTTTGGGAGAACCCTGAAGTATCTCTCTCATCTGTCTATTCCTGTCTTTGTAACAGGCAGCACTACATGTTACTGTTACATTTTCAAATGAAATCTGTACTTCTCAAATGCATGCTCACTATACTCCTGAATCAACTTTAGAATACTGTGAGTAATGAGAAAGCATTTATCCTCTTGTGATGTTTAAGCCTAATACATACAGAAGCTACTCTCTAATTAACTTCACCTTTTTGTTATTCATTCATCAGATGGTGGCTGCAAAGCAGGATAAATGCACAGGGAGTGGATCTAGTTTAATGTTACTCAAAGCTTTTTGCATTTGTAGACAAGGGCTGGTTCACAATATTTTCTTTAGATTAATTGGTATCTGTCACATGTAGAAATTTGACTTTTTTTGAAAGACTTAAACCAAAACATTAAATAAAGTTGTAGTTAGAATTGTTTTAAAACAAGCTGAATTGACCCAGGAGGTTTTAGAGTTACTGTACTTTTCAGTTACATTTTCCTTGTCTTTTAAAAATGATTTATTTATTTATTTTTGAAGGGTAATTGATATAGTCTTATATTAGTTTCATATATACAATATAATGATTTAATAGTTTGTCAGTGCTCATCAGTGCTCAGTAGTTTGAGGAGAAGGAAATAGATACGAATTCCAAATGGTTGGTTATAGATACTTTTTTTTTAGTTACAACAAAAATCTTTTATTTACCAGAAGGGTAAAAGCTAGAAAGCAAAGAAAATGTGATAAAACTTGTTAAAGTTAAGGGATTCTGATTTCCAAATGCCTTATACATTTGTACTTAAAGTCAGATTATTTCCCAGGTAATCTTTGTAGAGTATAAAAGGTGCTAGCCATATTGAAGCTAAACTTTGTTTTTATGTAGTAACACGTTATCAGAAATACCATGTTTAGAAGTGAATATATTTAAAATATCAAAGATATGTATGGACTTTTTAATTGAATCTCTGTGTATTGAAATTTATTCATAATATGGAAGAACACTGGTGTTTTTTCCTTGCTTGGCATTATTTCAATATTTCTTTCAATAAAATCCCAGCATCACGTTGTCAGTTTTTACCCCAGACCCTCATTTTAAGGAATATCCTTGTGCCCAGCCCACTGTGGATATCTCCATATAATAAACAAGGGAAGTTTTGAACAGTTTTGAACAAGTTTTGAACTTGTGGGTTGGTATCTTATATCCGTTTGTTTGGACTAGAACCCTAATCTCTTAAAGTATTTTTTCCTTAAAGTTGTACTTTATCTGTAATTCGTCTAAATTATAATTTAAAGTACAGCCACCATCAGTTGCTGACATTTTCAGCTCTTACAAGTATGATCCTGATATGAGTGAAGTGCTGAACATCGCACTAGAGGGTCAGTGTTCAGCCTCGCTCTGCCCCAGCTGTGTGATCCATGATCAGGTTACCTTTTCCTACTTAATTCTCTTCAGTCCAAAATGGAACTAAAATCATCTGTTCTCTCCCTACCTCTAGGGACGTTTTGTAGAGATTAGGAATGTATTCTCATTATTTTGTGTCATAGATTGGACATTTGTGCCCGTCTCTCCCCAGTTCACATGTTGAAATCCTAACTCCCAATGTGATGGTATTTTGAGGTGGGGTATCGGGAGGTGATTGGGTCACAAGGGTGGAGTCCTCATGATTGGGATCGGTGCCTAATAAAAGGGTCCCCAGAGAGCTCTGCCCCTTCTGTCGTGTGAGGACACAGTGAAAAAGGGCCGTCTGAACCAGGAAGTGGGCTCTCATGTGGCTCCAAATTTGCCAGCACCTTGAGCTTGGACTTCCGAGCCCCTAGAACTGTGGGGAATAAATGTTTGCTGTTCGTAAGCCACCAGGTCCACCGTATTGTGTTATGGCAGCTCCAGCTAAGAGCGTTCTGCTTTGGTTTTCCATAAAAAATGAGAGTGTGCAGGGAGGGCTTGGTATCGCCTCCCAATGAACTTGGTGAACCAGGTCTGGCAGGAAAGCAGGTTTTAGTTTTTTGTTTGTTTTTTGTTTTTTGTTGTTTTTCCTTTTTTTGGATAACTTCACATGGTATTGTAACATCTGAAGCTTATGCTTTCTTCAAAATAGAGTAAAATGAAGTGTTTTTACAAGGTCTTTTACTAAAAATGATAGTGGCATACTTTATTTGAAAGAAGCTTAATTTTAATTACTGAAATGTGTTTGGGCAGAAATGTCGCTATGCAATGAATGTTTTGACATGTGTGGATTTAAAATATGTTCCTCAGCCTGATCTTCTATGACTGTTCAACCTCACCAGGTTTTTCAGTTTAGTTGGCATTGGGCTTTTCATTAAGGCTAAAAAATCAAAACCTGATGTCAGAAGCATAATTTCCATATTTGACTCTTAATTAATTTGGTATGAGAATGCGGCCCCCCCTTTTTTTTTTCCAACGCCAAGCACTTCAGCTCTTTCCAGCAATAGAGGTTCTATTTTTCTCTCTCTGAGAGAAATGGGACTGGAAGGAAATTGCCTAGACCATTTGGCTCCCATTAAGTACAGAGGAAGATGAATAGTGTCTTCCAGCCACCCGTAGCAGGCCTTGCGTGCACCAGAGGACAGTGGCTTCAGCGCTGGTTCATGGCCCTCGTGCCTCAGCTGTGCTCAGAGGTTCGGGTACAGCCTGTGGGTGTTTCGTGTAGCTCCTTGAGAGGGAACTTGGGCCATGACGAGAACAGCCCGAGACCTGCTGGTAGAGAGCCACTTGGGTTGAAAAGGTGATGACGAAGCTTGAGAAGACAGTAAGGTGACGAAGTGTGTATAAATGGGTGAACGAAGCGCCAGGCAAAGGTGTTGCAAGCACCTAAGCTACAGAGCCCCGAGGGGTTCACTGTTTGGAGCTCCCCTCAGTCCTGTCTTGTGAAAGCTGAGGTGTTGAAAGGCCCCACCTGAGAGCTGTCAGTGGGGCAGTGACCGTGCTGTGGTGCTGTCTCCTGGGAAGAGGCTGGTCCTCTCTTAGCTCTCAGACCAGCAGTTGGGTGTTGCTGCTCCAGGGCTGCGTGGGTTGTGTGTCCTTGGCAGGAATAATAACCATGTAGCCTCGCATTTGTGAGGACAGTCTCTTGATGACCCGTGTGAATCGTGGCCTGGGAGGAAACAGCTAGTTATAGTGCACTGTATTGCAGAAACCTCGTTTAAGTCCATTTTTCCTCTCTTAAGAAGTAACAAAATTAATTGTGCTTTCTGTTCCTGCCCACTCAGAAGTTGGTGCTTCAAGAAACGAAATGACAGAAAGGCAGGTGATTTAGAGGGAAGAGAACTGCCTAGGATAATATATGGACCGTTGTCTAACTTCCCCATTGGAATAGATTTGGGTGTCAGATAAATGCTTTGCTTGGTGTTTCAAGTTTAATGAGACAGCTGCAGAATGTACTGAATCATTTTCTATAACATGCTAAACCCATCCCACCTGAACACTTTGGTTCTTCAGTTCCCTCTATTTGGAAACTTTCTGTCGTTTTGAGTGGCTTATCTTTCTAATCTTGGCTTGAACATTACTTCCTCAGACAGGACTTCCCTGGCTGCTTTTCTTTATCTAAAAATAGGGTATCTACTCCTCTATTTTTTAGGTTTCTGTTTATCTCCTACTTAAATGATTAGTTTCACTTGTGGCCATGCCTGATAACCAGCGCAGTGCCAGTCCCATGGTAGGAGGTCAGCAGCAGACATGTGTTGAACGAATGAATGAAAATGCTGTGATTCCTTCAGGAAAAGGCACTTATTTAGAGCTCCGTTCAATAGACTGTGATGATGGAAGTGTTTTATATCTGCGCGGTGACGTATGGCAGCCACCATCTGCCTCTGGCTCTTGAGCACTTGAAATGTGGCTAGTGCAACTGAGGAAGTCAATTTTTAACTTTAAGTAGCCACATGCGATCAGTAGCTATAGAGTAGCTATGTTAGTAACTATATAGTAGCTACAGGTCTAGAGAATGTGCTTTTATCACCCTTTGACATTTACTTTTTTTAAAAAATTTTATTTCTTTATTAGAGAGCGTGTGCACACACACACACTCTCTCTCTCTCTCTCACACACACACACACCCACACAAGCTTGTGCACGCGCACGATGAGCAGGGATTCTGGGGGTGGGGCTGATCGCGGGATGCTAGGATCATGACCTGAGCCTAAGGCAGTCTCTTAACCCACTGAGCCACCTAGGCACCCCTAGCCTTTGACATTTAAAAATATTAACATTTAATACTGTCCCATTAAACAGGTAGTTTCTGAGGCTGAAAAGGCCTTCTAAAAGCAGTACCATGTGCAGAGTTCATTTTACAAGACATATTGGGTGTGTTTTGTGGTTTACTTGAGATCTAGAAGATCTTATGTCCAGTGAATTCTGTGATTTAGTATTAACATTACATTTTTCTTATATTTATTATTTTTTAAAATTATTTTAATTGCATTATATCAATTGGCTGGCGCCTTCCTGGGCTTTAGTTTGAGGGAGGACTCATCAGGGAATCAGGGTTGGGTTTCTGCATTCAAGCCTGCTATAGGTACCTGTGCCTGGCCATGCGTTGTCAGCAGCTCTTTGCACTGTGTGGCTCTGTCTTGGAGGTTAAAGCTTTTCAAGTGAAGAGTAGGATTGAAAAGAAGAATTAGCAGATTAAATTTAAGTGATACATTAGTACTTTCCAGATGAAGGTAGGATTAGAAAAAGAATTATCAGGATAAACTTTTTGATTAATATATTTGAAGCATCGGATTTAAACTTCTGATCAGTAAACTACTGATGTTTTATTTATATTGTCTTTTTTATTGAAGTACAGTTGACAGAAACCTGCAATATTATATTAGTTTCAAGTGTGTAATGTAGTGACTCAACATTATATGCATTATGAATTGATCACCGCAATAAATCTAGCTACCATCTGTCACCATACAAAGTTGTTACATATTATTAACTATATTCCCCATGCTGTACATTGTATCCTTGTGCCTTATTTATTTTATGACTGGGAGTTTGTACCTTCTAATCCCCTACCCTTATTTTGTGCATTCCCCCACCCTGTGGCAACCACCACATTGTTCTCTCTGTTTCTATGGTCTGTTTAGTTTTGCTTGTTCTTTTGTCTTGTTTTCTAGATTCCATGTGTAAGTGAAGTTACATGGTATTTGTCTTTGTCTATTTCACTTAATATAATACCCTCTAGGTCCATCCATGTTGTTGTCACAAATGGCAAGATGGCATTCTTTTTGATGGCTAATATTTCATAAACTACATCTTCTTTATCCATTCATCTATCAATGGACCTTATTCATTCACTATTGACAGACACTTCCTTCCATAACTTGATTATTGTAAATAATGCTGCAATGAACATAGGGGTGCATGTATCTTTTCAAGTTAGTGTTTTCATTTTCTTTGGGTAAATACCGAGAAGTGGAATTGCTGGATTGTGTTATAGTTCTACTTTTTAATTTTTGGGGATCCTCTATACTGTTTTCCATAGTGGCTGCACCATTTTGCTTTCCCACCAACAGTACATGAGGGATATTTTTCTCCACATCCTCATCAATACTTGTTATTTCTTATCTTTTTGATAATTGCCATCCTGAGAGGTGTGAGGTGATTTTTCACTGTGGTTTTGATTTGCATTTCCTTGACAATTAGTGGTATTAAGCATCTTTTCGTGTGTGTTGGCCATCTGTATGTCTTCTTTGGAGGAATGTCTATTCAGGCCCTCTGTCCGTTTTTTTAATTGGTTTTTTTTTTTTTTGATACTGAGTTGTGTGAATTCTTTTTAAATTTTAGATACTAATTCCTCATCAGAATATCATTTGCAAGTATCTCCTATTCAGTAAGTTGCTTTTTCATTTTGTTGATGGTTTCCTTTACTATGCAAAAGCTTTTTAGTGTGATGTAGTGGTTTCCTTTACTATGCAAAAGCTTTTTAGTGTGATGTAGTCCAGCAATTTATTTTTGTTTGTGCTGTCCTTGACTGAGGAGACAGATCCAAAAAGTATTGATCGGACTGATGTTCAAGAGCTTACTGCCTATGTTTTCTTCTAGACATTTTATGGTTTCTGGTCTTACATTTAAGTCTTTAATCCATTTCGAGTTTACTTTTTGTGTAGGGTGTTAGAAAGTGGTCCAATATCATTCTTTTGCATGTAGCTGTCTTGTTTCCCCATCACTGTTTACTGATGAGATTGTCTTTTCCCTATTGTATGTTCTTCCTTTGTCATAGATTAATTAGACCATATGGGTTTATTTCTGGACTCTGTTCTGTTGGTCTTTGTGTCAAAACCATACTGGTTTTTTTTTTTTTTAATTAGCATGTGACGTGTTATTTGTTTCAGGGGTACAGGTCTGTGATTCATCAGTCTTACACAATACACAGCACTCACCATAACACATACCCTCCCCAATGTCCATCGCCCAGCCACCCCATCCCTCCTACCCTCCTCCACTCCAGCAACCCTCAGTTTGTTTCCTGAGTTTAAGAGTCTCTTATGGTTTGTCACGCTCTCTGGTTTCTTCTTGTTTCATACTGTTTTGATTATTCGAATTTTGTGGTACAGTTCGAAATCAAGGAGTGTGATACCTCTGGCTTTGCTCTTCTTTCTCAAGATTGCTTTGGTTTGGGGGGTCTTTTGTAGTTTCATATAAATTTTAGGATTCTTTGTTAAATGCTGTTGGCATTTTGATAAGGATTGCATTAAATCTGTAGATTGCTTTGGGTTATATGGACATTTTAACAACATTAATTCTTCCAGTTCGTGAGCATGGTGTATCTTTCCATTTATTTGTGTCTTCTTCAATTTCTTTCATCAGTGTTTTCTAGTTTTCATAGTACAGGTCTTTCACCTACTTGTTTAAATTTATTTCTAGGTTTTTAAATTCTTTTTGATACAATTGTCAATGAGATTATTTTTTAAAATTTCTCTTTCTGATAGTTCATTATTAGTGTATAGAAATGTAACAAATTTTTGTGTATTAATTTTGTATTTTGCAACTTTATTGAATTCATTTATTCTAATTGTTATTTGGTAGAGTCTAGGGATTTTTATACATAGCGTCATGTTGTCTACAAATAGCGATAGTTTTCTTTTCCTTTGGGTGGTTTTTATATCTTTTTGTCTGATTGCTGTGGCTTGGACTTCCGATACTATTATTGAATGAAAGTGGTGAGAGTGGGCATCCTTGTTTTGTTCCTGACCCTAGAGGACAAGCTTTAAGCTTTTCACTATTGAGTATGATGTTAGCTGTGGGTTTGTAATATATGGTCTTTATTATGTTGAGGTATGTTCCCTCTCTACTCATTTTGTTGAGAGATTTTTTCATAAATGGATGTTGAATTTTATCAAATGCTTTTTCTGCATCTACTGAGATGATCATAGGATTTTATTTTTTTTAATGTGTATCATGTTGATTGATTTGCAGATATTGAACCTTTTTTGTACCCCTGGAATAAATCCCACTTGATTGTGGTGTATGATTCTTCTAATGTATCATTCAATTTGGTTTACTAATATTTTTTGAGGATTTTTATGGTGGTGTCCATCAGGGATATTGGTCTGTAATTTTCTTCTTTTGTATTGTCTTTGTCTGGTTTTTGTATGAGGATAATGATGGCCTCTTCTATAGAATGAGTTTGGGTATTCTTCTTCAGTTTTTTGTAATAGTTTGAGAAGGATAGGTATTAACTCTTCTTTAACTGTTTGGTAGAATTCGTCTCTGAAGCTGTCTGGTCCTGACCTTTTATTTGTTGAGAATGTTTTGATTAGTGATTCAATTTCATTACTAGTAATTTGTTCATATTTTCTATTTCTTCTTGATTCAGCCGTGGAAGACTGTGTTTCTAGTAATTTATGCATTTATTCTAGGTTGTCCTATTGGGTATCATTTAATTGGTTTTTGTTTTAGTTTTGTTTTTTGAGAGAGAGTGTACACTATGTGCACGAGTGGGGGGAAAGGGTCAGAGGGAGAGAGAGAATCTGAAGCAGTTTCCAACCCCAGCCTGGAGCAGAGGCTGGGCTCAGTTTCACCGCCATGAGATTATGACCTGTGCTGAGATCAAGAGTCTGATGCTTAACCGAGTAAGCCTCCAAGGCACCCCTAGCATATAATTGTTTGTAGTAGTCTCTTATGATCCTTTGTATTTCTTTGGTATTGGTTGTAACTTCTCTTTCATTTCTTTTATTATTATTATTTTTTATTTTTTTCAAGATTTTATTTGAGAGAGAGAGAGCACAAGCAGGGGGAGTGGCAGGCAGAGGGAGAGGCGGAAGCAGGCTCCCTGCTAAGCAGAGAGCCCAATGTGTGTGGCTCCATCCCCGGACCCTGGGATCATGACCTGAGCCGAAGGCAGATGCGTAACGGGCTGAGACACCCAGGCACCCCTGTTTCATTTCTGATTATATCAATTTGGGCCCTCTTTTTTTTCTTGATGAGTCCGCCAAAGGCTTATCAATTTTATTTTTTCAAATAAGCAGCTCTTAGATTTGCTGATCTTTTCTATTGTTTTAATTTTTTTTTTAATTAAAAGTTCATTTATTTCCACTCTGATCTTTGTTATTTCCTTCCTTCTACTAACTTTGGGCTTTGTTTGTTCTTTTTTTCCTAGTTCCTTTAAGGGTAAAATTAGATTGTTCACTTGAGATTTTTGTTTCTTGAGGTGGGCCTGTGTTGCTATAAACTTTCCTTTTAGTCTTGTTTTTGCTGCATTCCATAGACTTTAATTTTGTTTAGTTTATTTTGTTTATTCATTTTGTTTAGTTTATTTTGTGTGATATGTTACTACCCCAGATTTCTTTTCATTTCTGTTTGCATGGGATATCTTTTCACTTCCCTTCACTTTGAGTCTGTGTGTGTCTCTTAAATGAGTCTCTTGTAGGCAGCATATAAGTCGGTCTTGCTTTCTTATCCATTTTGTCACCTTTTGTCTTTTGATTGGAGCACTTAGTCCATTTACATTTAAAATACTTATTGATAGATAAGTATTTATTGCCATTTTGGTGATTATTTTTTAGTTGTTTTTGTAGTTATTTTGTTCCTTTCTTCTTCCCTTGTTCTTTTCCCTTGTCGTTTGGTGACCTTCCTTAGTGTTCCATTTATATTTATATTCCTTTCTCATTTTTTGTGTATCTATTATAGATTTGGTTTGTGGTTACCATGGGGTTTATATAAAATGCTCTACGTGTATAGTAGTCTGTTTTAAGTTAGTGGTTACTTAAGTTCAAGTGTGTTCTAAAAGTACATTTTCATATCACTCTAAACCCCATGTTTTAAGTTTTTGTCATCATTACATCTTATTTTGAATAGCCCTTGACTAATGATTTTAAGACCAGATGATTTTACTGCTTTTGTCTTTTACTTTTCTTAGTAGCTCTGTAGGTAGTTGATCCCCTACCTTTACTATGTTTTCACCTTTACCAGTGAGATTTTTCTTTCATAATTTCCTTATTTCTAGTTATGGTCTTTTTTTTTTTTTTTTTTTTTTTTANCTGATGTGGGGCTCGATCCCAGAACGCTGGGATCACGCCCTGAGCCGAAGGCAGACGCTTAACCGCTGTGCCACCCAGGCGCCCCTTTTTTTGTTTTTCAATTTAAAGAAGTCCCTTAAACATTTTTTGAAAGACTGGATGGTGTTGACGAGCTCCTTTAGCTTTTGCTTGTCTGGGAAAATCCTTATCTTTAATGCTGAGTGATAACATTGCTGGGTAGAATATTGGTTCTAAGTTTTTTCATTTCAGCATTTTGTATACAGTGTGATATTCCTTTTTGGACTGTAAAGTTTCTGTGAAAAATCAGCTGATAGTTTTATGGGGGTTCCCTTATATATAACTGGTTGTTTTTTCTCTCGCTGCTTTTAAGATTCTCTTAACCATTGATACTTTGATTATAATGTCTTGGTGTGGGTCTCTTTGAGTTCATCTTGTTCGGGAGTCTCTGCACCTCCTGGACTTGAATGTTTGTTTCCTTTGCCAGCATAGGGAAATTTTCAGTCATTACTACTTCAAATAGGTTTTCTGTCCTTTTCTTTTTCTCTTCTTCTGGGATCCCTATAATGCAAATGTTAGTATGCTCAATGTCGTTCAGAGGTCCCTTAAACTACTGTCGTTTTTTTTTAAAAAATTCTTTTTTCTTTTTCCTTCTCTGATTGGGTGATTTCCACTACCCTGTCTTCCAGATTGCTGATCTGTTCATCTGCTTCATCTAATCTGCTGTTGTTTTCTTCCTATGTATTTTTCATTTCAGTGATTGTGTTCTTCAGCTCTGATAGATTCTTTTTTATATATTATTATTTTTTTAATCTCTTTGTTGAAGTTCTCACTGTGTTTTTCCATTCTTCTCCTAAATTCAATGACCATCTTTATGACCATTACTTTGAACTTTTTATCTGGTAGATTGCTTATCTCCATTTCATTTAGTTCTTTTTCTGAGTTTTTGTCTTGCTCTTTTGTCTGCAACATGTTCCTCCTATACCTCTTTTGTCTTATTCTCTGTTTGTTTCTATGTATTAGGTTAATCAGTTATATCTCCTAGTCTTGAAGGAGTGCCGTTAAACAGAAGGTGACCCAAGGAACCCAGCAGTACAAAATCCCCTTGGTCAAATGAGCCAGGTGCCATAGGAGTGTCCCCTGTGTGGGCTGCATGCATCCTCCTATTGTGGCTCTGTTGCAATTGGTGTGGACTTTGAGGTGTGCAGGGCTGTTGAGGTCTGGCCAGGTTTGCTATTGCCTGGTGGTGAAGTGGGGTTGGCTTTTGGTCTATCTGGCAGTGAGTTCCAGCTGTGTGTTGACAGGTAGAACAGGTCTTGTGAGGGCTTAACTGTGACTGTTGTTGACATCCTAGTGTTTGGGGCTGGTCCCCTGGGGTGGGGGAGCTTTGGAGAGGCTTCAGTGCCAGTGAACACTATATGTCAGGTGTGATGGGGCAAGGAGCACTTGGAAGGGGCTCTGGTGCTGGCTAAGGGTGCCCATTTGGAGTGCTTAGTTGTGGAGCCATTTGAGAGGGGGTCTAGCTTGGTGGTTGGTTTGGAGAGGGCCAGTCTGCAGGGAAGCACTGGGACAGACTGAGTGGTGCAAGCACTGTAGATGGAGAGTGTCAGAAATGGTGCTTGCCAGCAGCAGGCCAGCTAGAGACAGAAGGATAAGAAAGATGGCATCTGCCAGCACTTCTGTCCCTAGAGAACATTCTAACAGATCCCTGCTCTTCTGGCACATACCCTAAAATTAGTGGATCTCCTTCTTGTGTAACCTAGGAACTTTTCAAACTATGTGTCTGCACTGGGACTTGGAGTGAGTGAGACTGTATGAGTGCCCTTGGAGAGCACCTTTGTATTGCCCTCCAGCTCTCCTGGACATAAGTCCCGTTAGTTTTCAAAGCCAGGCATCATTGATGCTTATCTTCCTGGTGCAAGTCCCCTGGCCTTTGGATCCCAATATGGGGCTTGGGCATCTCATTCCTCGTGGAGGGCAGGCTCTATGGTTGTGATATCCCTCCCTCTTGACAGGTGCCACATGAGATGTGTTGGTTCTGACAAAATGGTTCTCTGCCTCTTCTACCTCTCTTGATATGGCTTTTTCTTTCTATCTTTTTATCCTTATATATGCCCTTTGTGTTCTTTTTTTTTTTTTTTAAAGATTTTATTTATGTATTTGACAGAGAGAGACAGCCAGTGAGAGAGGGAACACAAGCAGGGGGAGTGGGAGAGGAAGAAGCAGGCTCCCAGCAGAGGAGCCTGATGTGGGGCTTGATCTCAGAACGCCGGGATCACGCCCTGAGCCGAAGGCAGACGCTTAACGACTGTGCCACCCAGGCGCCCCTGCCCTTTGTATTCTTATATCTGAAGATATACGTCTTCTGCTAGTGTTCAGTTTGTTTGCAGAGATGGTTGTTTTTTGTATGTAGTTGTAGCTTTTGCTGTGTGCATGGGAGGAGGTGAGCTCAGGAGCTTTCTACTCCATCGTCTTAATCCCACTTCATTAAATTGTCTTATTCAGGTCTTGAAATTAGAACCAGCAGTTGCATCTTTTACTGTGTAAAAGTAAGGAAAATGTTTAAAAGTCATGTTTCATGATAGACTTTTAAAAAATGTAGTTGTGTGTGTATATATAAAAATTGATCATTTTAATTATTTTATTTTATTTATTTATTTTTTAAGGTTTTATTTATTTATTTGACAGAGATAGAGACAGCCAGTGAGAGAGGGAACACAAGCAGGGGGAGTGGGACAGGAAGAAGCAGGCTCATAGCAGAGGAGCCTGATGTGGGGCTCAATCCCATAACACCGGGATCATGCCCTGAGCCGAAGGCAGACACTTAACCGCTGTGCCACCCAGGTGCCCCGATCATTTTAATGATTTTAAATATACAGTTCAGGGGCATTAGTACATTTATATTGTTGTGTAACCATCACAATGATACATTCTCTAGCACTTTTTCATCTCTCAAACACTATCCCCGTTGAACAATTACTCCCCATTCTCCCCTCCCCCTGGCCTCTGATAGCCACTATTCCACCCTCTCTCTATATGAATTTGATGATGGATTTTTAAATGCTTGTCCAAAGTCATTGTTCAAACCACTAGATAATACTAATATCTATGTGTCTATAGGGATCACCTCTTTTAAAATGACCTTGACCTAACTAAATGCATAATTGCCATATATTGGGAAATGGTAGACACTTCTTGCTAAGGACCTGAATCCATCCAATTTAGTCACTGCTCCTAGCTATCACTAACCTTACTTGCTTGCCCTGAAAAAGATCATTTTTCTCATTTATAAAAACAATGACTCTGGAAAATTACTTTTAAGTGACAGGTGGTAAAATTGACTTTTTTGCATATGTGTCATCATGTGCTTGTATTCCAAATTTTTTAACAGTCTCCATTGAGAAAGGCAAAAAGAAGCAGGGATCAGTTATTTAAAATTTTTAATACCTTCTAACTTAGAATAATATTGTTGTGAACACTGGGGAACTGTGCAGAATAAGCACACCAAAACTTAAAAATTCAAGGTGGCTTTTTAGTCTTTTAATGAGCAATTAGAGTTTGGGGGAATTTGAGGTGTTACCTTCACCAAATAACTTGCCCCTTATTGCTGTTGGTGTATCACTGTATTCAGAAGACCAAGGAACAAAGCAGGAGATGCAGCCCCAAGGAGAGGCTTACCATTGGCATATGTGCTTAGAAGTAATCAGCAGAATGGGCATATAAGGGCCACTCTAAAAGAAACACAGAGTTCTGCTGTCATATCCTGAATGTGCTTTAGGGAACATTTCCTGAGGTTAATGGCCTTTACAGTGGACGCTGAAGGCCACAGACCATCTTAGCTGGTGCAGGTGGGGAGGTGAGATGGGCCATTCCTGGTGGAGGAGACCACCAGAATTTAGATTGATGGGTAGGGAAAGCAGCTGTAGTTCTAGTCCTTGTGAGCAGTTTCATTCAACTGGAGTGTGGGGTGCAGTCCCTGGGAGGGAAGGGGTTTGGGCTTGTGGGGAATACTGGGATAGGCCAAGTAGAGTCCAGGTCTTTTGAAGCTTAATAAAATTGTGCTTTGGCAGGGTAAGTCCAGGCATAGTGTATAAGCTATATCAGAGAAGGTAATCATTTTAGGTGGAAGGTGGTTAAAGGTTGTTTAATTATTTTGGAGGAAGATAAAGAGGGTCTCTAAATTATGTCAGTTCTGGTGGGAGTGGATAAGAGGGCCAAAATGGCAGAAATGTTGTGAAGATAGAATTCACAGGCCTTATCAGTGGATTGAATGAAGCAGAGTAGGAAGGTCAAGAGTGATCATTAAGTCCCTAGGTTGTAATGCATATCATACAAAATTCAAAAGTATAAATGCATGTATTAGAAAAGTAAGCCTCTCTCCTGTGTCTGTCCCTCAGCTCTTATAACCTCTTACATACTTTCTTATATATGTGTGTATATACATAAGCTATGTTTATATTCCCTTTAAACAGTGTTAAAAATTACCCTGCATGGTAATCAATACCTTGTTTATCATTTAACAATATATCTTGGCGATATCTTATGTCAATACAGGTAGAGCTACCTTATTCTTAATTTACTTAGCTAGTCCCTTATTAATAGAAATGTGTTTCCTGTCTTTGGCTCTTACAAGTTGTTTAGTGAATATCTTTGTTCACGCATTATTTTGCACACATGCCAACAAGTATATCTGTAGATTGAAAGTACTGCAAGTGGGATTGCTGAATGAAAGGATATGTGCATTGTAAATGTTGATGATATTGCCAGTTGTTTTCCATAGAGTTTTTTATCAGCACTGCTTGTTTCTTAGACCCTCATAATAATATGATATCAAACAACATAATCTTTCCCAGTTTGTAGATTTAAAAAATCTAATTGTCACTTTAATTTGCATTTCCTTCTGAGTGAGATTGAGCATCATTTTATAACGTTCAGAGGCATTTGTAATTCGTTTTTGGGAAACTTTCTGTCACTAGCTGATTCCCATTTTTCTATTCAGAAGTTGGGCTTTCATGGAATGCTTATAGGGGTTTCTCATAAATAATAATCATGGAGTTTTGGTGTATTTGTTGGAATGACATGAAGGCAATAAGTATTTATTCCCATTTTTTAAGAGTTCGTTTTAATGAAGAGTCAATGTTAATTTTTTTCAAATGCCTTTTGAGCATCTGAGGCACTGATTATATGATTTTTCTCCTTTGGTGATAGGGTAAATTGGAGGACAGATTTTCTGTTTTGATTTATGCTTGCATCCTGTGCATGACAGGCACCCACCACCCCTTTTAGCCATGGAATAGTATTTCACTGGTTTCTGGATTCTGTTTGTTCATGTATTATTTGGGATTTTTGCATCTAATCCATAAGTATCTTATTCATCACTGAAACAGCTTTTCAGAGATCACTGATCAGCTCCTATGGGTTCAGTTACCCCTCGTCTCATGTACACTCATTAATCTTGTTCACCGTAGTGGTGGCATTTCATACCCTTACCAATGTTTTCACCTTATCTTTTTAAAATGCTCTCCTTTCTTAGCTTCTGTGGTACTAGGACCTGAGCCCTCCACTCCCTGATGAATTCTCCTCAGAGGAGAACCTGCCTATCCAGAGCCTCCCTCCTTGACCATCTTTCAAGCCTGACGTCAGCACTAATGTGGACCGACCTCTCATACATCACGTGACATGCTCATCTGCATGTCCCACCGTCACTACAAACACAGTGTGTCTGTCAGAAACTCATTCCTGGGGCGCCTGGGTGGCACAGCGGTTAAGCATCTGCCTTCGGCTCAGGGCGTGATCCCGGCATTCTGGGATCGAGCCCCACATCAGGCTCCTCTGCTATGAGTCTGCTTCTTCCTGTCCCACTCCCCCTGCTTGTGGTTCCCTCTCTCGCTGGCTGTCTCTATCTCTGTCAAATAAATAAATAAAATCTTTAAAAAAAAAAAAAGTAACTCATTCCTCAGTCTCACCCCAAATCAGCTTTTCCACTTGCTACGCTTTCTTCTGTTCATTGTAACATCTACCATTTTCATAATGATCCTGGCTCTGGCATGTGTTGAGCACCTGCTGTATGCCAGGCCCTGAGAAACTGAGTAGCTAGGAGAGAAAATGGGAACAAGGAAGGGAGGCTCAAATGTAGATTCCTTTCTCTAGAAACTTGAGGTAATGGAGAAAAAGACGTTGTTTGAAAAGGTGAAGGGGTAAAGAAGTTGAGGGAAACCTGATTTGTTTGAGGTGAGGGAACAGTGAAAGGTGAGAAGCATCAGATGCAAGAATCAAAGAGGCTAATGGGAGCATTGCCTAGGAGGTAACTGATGCAGTCAGTTGCCAGAAGGAGAAGAGAAGGATGGGAAGGTCCAGAGAGACTCTGAGAGGAGAACCGTCGGTTGCAAGAACATGAGGCCTGGGTTAATGAAAAAGGTGGCATTTTGTTCTTGAAGAGAACAGACATTTTAAGTTCTCTGAACATTTTTTCTTAATGTGTCTGTCTGTATTAGCACGATCTGCTTTCGGCTACGTTTGATAGACTGTTGAAGTCTGTAGAGGGCATGGAGGACCATCAAGGGCTAATCTTAGCATGTCGTAGATGCTCACAGTTAGTCCTTGAATTTAAGGCTCCATCTGCAAGTACGTTTTTTGTTGTTGTTCAGGGAAGACTGCTTTTTTGTTCTCTCTTTTAGCAGTTTGGTTATCAGGAGTGTTGGGGCAGGTAGAGAAGGAATTAGCATCTCCTAATGCCACTCAAAGCATTTAGGCCATGTGAGCATATCTCTCCTAGCAATAGTAGCTGTGTGGGGAGCAGTGAGCCATTGTGCACCCCATGCGCAGTTCTGATGGAGGCCGTCCTCCCTCAGCCCTCTGCAGAAGTCCTCGCAGTCTTAGAGTGCCGCTCGTTTTCATGGGCTTTTTCACACCAGTTGTTTGCCCTGATTGTTAGGAAAGTTCTTATACCGGTAATATGGTTTTTACATTTTCCTCTCTCCTCTTGGTTCCTGCTCTCATCCACCTGCCTCAGCCACATCTTTCCCTGCTTTTGCATGATAGCATTTCATGTCCTATGAGAGATAGCCTTGTAGCTCTTGTTCTCCAGGGTAATCTTTTCTGTTGTTGTTTCTTTTCCACTAAATACTTGATTTCCAGACACTTCATATTCTCTTAGATAACCTGTAATTTCTGTAGGCTTGCATTAGTACGTTTTTAAAGAGAACATTGGGTTAATTATTTTCCAGTGAGGGTACACTACTACCTTTCCTTTTGCTTATAATTAGAATTATAATCTGATTTACTGTCTGTGTTCACTTATGGTAACTGTAGTGCTTTTCATAAAGAGAAAAGTTTATAGTGCTATTCAGAATATAAAGTGCTTTTTCTCTACCTATGGTCCTGCCCTCTGTCACTCTGCATATAGTAAATAAGTGTATGTGTATGTGTACATATTATATACATACACGTATAATGTAATTGTATATACAAAAGTATGTGAGAATGTAGTATATATCATTGTTTATAGTATGTAACATATATAGTCCATAAACTATATAATTATGTGTAAAGCATGTATGTTTGTGTGTGAGAGAGAGAGAGAGAGAGCGAGCTCAAGAACAAGAGTGAGAGAGAATAGTTTCTACATGTTAAATAATTGCCAGATTAATTCTGGTACTGCTTGAGAATGTTCCAGAGTCATAGACCCCTCTTGAGTCCTTTTACCCCTGTGAACCCTGAGAGGGAAAGCTGAATCTTGTCAGACCTAGTGGGGAAGAAAGGCTCTGCCTTTCTGGGGTCTGACTTTGTACCTTATCTCTGTGGAGAGCTGCCTGGTAAGCTCTGGCAAGGAGGTGTTTTTACATAAAGAATCTGACAAATTCTGTCTCCGAAATCAGCCTGCCCTGGGCATGATGTAAGCCCATGGATGGGGACATTCAGTTTTCTGTTCCTCTGTGCTTTCTCACCTCCTAGCCATCCTTCCTCCTAGACAAAGAATCTTCTAGAGTGGACCTCTACTCTGTCAATGCAATTTCCTTCTTTGGAGGACTTTTATATTATGCCACAAAAATTCTCTATTAGAAAAAGCTCTGTTTATATGAATGTTTAGATGGAAACGTTTTCCAGAAAACACACCATTAGTACAGATGGGGAATTCTTCAAGACAAGGAGCTTACCCCAGTTCATGTGGTTCTAGTCCCCTTTCTCAGTAGGTGCTTTATGATGACACTTTTAGAAATTGTGAAGCTATTTACTCTTCTGAAAGCAGGGGATAGGGATGAATAGCAACGTGGCCATAGAGCTCTCCACTTATTAGAATATGTGACTTCTAATATGTGACCCAGTTGTGGGTATCTGTCTGGTTCTCCTGTAATGTATATTTTTTCTTCCTAGTTTTTCTTGTTTTCTTTCTTTCACCACACGGCCTTGTTCTCAGAGCCCTCCTTTTATTTATCAGGGAGTGTCACCACATCCAAGATGTTCCTTCTTCTTGCTCGTTGGCAATGTCATAGTTTTGACTGGGTGACAAACATTTTCTCCTCTGAGTTTTGCTTTTCCATCTGTGCTGAGCCCAGTGATTGTCATATCTTGTCCAACCATCTGTCCCGAGTTTTTGCTATCTTCTTTTGATGTTTCTAATCAATAGTTTGGAGCTGCTTCTTATGGTGCCTCATTTTTGGCTTATTGAGGGCCGGGTTGACCTCCTGTATTGTGCTCTGAACTCTTCTCACCAATTAGGTTTGCTGACACTACAGAATTTGATGACAGCCATTCTAAGACACAGCATGACCTGTGGTTTTGAATATATGTAGCCTGATTCTCCCATTTGTGATGCTGCTGGGGGACACTGTTGCAGGTGCTGGCCATATGTAGGCATGGGGGTGGGGTAGACAAAAGTCCCTGCTCTCGTACAATGTATGTTCTCCTCCATGGAGTTTTAGAACATACTCTTAAAAGACAGAGGAAGAAAAATTCCACTCTATTGGCTTTTATTTATTTTTTTTTAATTTTTTTTTTTTAAAGATTTTATTTATTTATTTGACAGAGATAGAGACAGCCAGTGAGAGAGGGAACAAGCAGGGGGAGTGGGAGAGGAAGAAGCAGGCTCATAGCAGAGGAGCCTGATGTGGGGCTCGATCCCAGAACGCCGGGATCACGCCCTGAGCCGAAGGCAGATGCTTAACCGCTGTGCCACCCAGGCGCCCCTATTGGCTTTTAATACACTGGTGAGAGAAAATGGCACTGGTCAGTCTGCCATGGCTTCATCGCCTGATTTTAAGCAACACAATTATTGGATCTCTTTGCTCTTTCATCAAAATGGTACTAATTTTAGGCAAGGTGTAAGACCAATATATGCTTAAAATTCTTTGAGCTACTTGTAGGAAGCATTCAGATGAATTCAGGGTTACTATTATTATATGTAAATAAACCTCCAATATGTGTATTTGTTCTCTTCCACAGTAAATAAAACGGAGTAAAGTTTTATTTTGTACAGTTTTACTTATCTATGTATATGGTGTCTATGTGTAATAATAGTGCTTGTTTACCCCCATATTTTTTTTTTTTTAAGATTTTATTTATTTATTTGACAGAGATAGAGACAGCCAGTGAGAGAGGGAACACAAGCAGGGGGAGTGGGAGAGGAAGAAGCAGGCTCATAGTGGAGGAGCCTGATGTGGGGCTCGATCCTGTAACGCTGGGATCACGCCCTGAGCCGAAGGCAGACGCTTAACTGCTGTGCCACCCAGGCGCCCCTACCCCCATATTATAATAAATAACTTCTGATAGATCTAGGCATTGTACTGACATTTAAACATGCAAGGAGATATTTTGACAGTATATGTAATGTATAGCCTAAAATACATAACTGACAGTTGCAGGAAAATCATCATTGTTACGTCCCATGGAGGTAGCAAAAGTGTTGAAGTCATTTATTCTAGGTTGAAGTCCTAAGATGTTTAACTCTCAATATTAATATTGTAGAGTATATTCACCCCATTTGCAACATTTCTTCATAATTGACATGCACTTAGAGCTGGAGGATTTTGATGGTTCATTCATTTTAACAGCAAAACTGAGTTATTCTTAAAAATGTAAGAAAATTTAAATAAAATATTTTGACGACACATTTGACATATTACATAAATCAAATTCCAGATTTAAGTCAACGGAGAAGGGATTATGTTTGATTTTAATCCTTAAAAGTTTGACTGTTCCATAATTTCTACCAATGCCTTAAAGACTGGAAATGATAGACTGCTTGTGTAGTTACCAAACCAGGCATGGGTTTGAATTCTTACATCAGGGAAAATCCAAACTGGACGAAATGCTATTCCTTTGTGCTTGGCTCCTTTTTAGAAGCTAGTCAGAAATTCTAAAGTTTTCAAGATCGTTATTAAATATAGTTGATCCTTGAACAGCATGCATTTGAAAGGCACAGGTCCACTTATATGTGGACTTCTTATAGTACTGTAAATGTATTTTCTTTCTTATGATTTCGTAATGTTTTTTCTTTAGCTTACTTCATTGTAAGAATATAGTATGTAGTATATATTATGTTCAAAATATGTGCTAATCGACTATGTTATCGGTAAGGCTTCCAATCAATAACAGACTATTAGTAGTTAAGTTTTGGGGGAGTCAGAAGTTCTTTGTGGATTTTTGACTGTTCAGGGGGCAGTGCCCTAACTCTGGTGTTGTTCAAGGCTTGACTTTAATGGTGTTTTTAATGTATGAAATTGTTTTGAAAAAAATTGGAAATAGTTTACTGCAGGCTGCATTTTCTAAAACTACAGGAAATTTGAATTTTGGTATATCTATATCATATTTAGAAATCTGGGACTGCCAACAGATTTTTAAACCCTGTTTTACCTACTTTGCACCAAAATTATGGCACATGTTTTTGTGTGGGACAGAGAGGGGCAGTAATGCTCCGTAAGTTATGCTTTCTTTTACAGAGGTTTCTCTAGTTAAGCAGAAGATTTTCTATACAAAGTTGACGTGTTCTGTGGACCCAAGATGTCATATCTCACTGATCGTTGTTAAGTTACTACAGGGATTACAAATTCCTTTGGAGGAAAGAGCATCAGAGTCATTTCGATGTCTATTTTACTGACTACTTAAAATGCACAGTGTATTTACTAAACTTTCGAAGTTTGAAAACAAGACAGCCTAGATTAAATGAAGTAGGAGTTTTTCAAGAAGAATGGGCGCTTGTAGAATATACTTCAGTTTTTCTACTTGAGCTACGAAAACTCTACGTTGACATAGTCTTGTTTTGGTGGCCTGTGGTTGGTAATGAGATCCAACTTAGTTGGTAATATTCTCTTTCATCCCCCTGGGGGTGGGTTAAAACAATTCTGGAGTGGAAGTACTGTGCTAGTCTTATGGAGCATTCCTTTCCAGATGTCTCCTCCAGAGCATATACAGTGTATAAGAATCTGTCTTTATCCTTCCTACTTTTATATACTTCAGAAACAGGTGTAGAAACCTTCATGGTGTGGTGTGTGTTCATTGGGAAAAGAGCTCGATTAGTATTTACCTACCAAGTGGCTAGTTATTTTGATAAGTTCATTCTTGTGAATGTGATCTGAGATAAGGAACTTGGTTTTATCTAGCCTAAGACATGGCTGCTTAACCTTGCTTCTTTCTTTTATCTTTGGAATTTTAGTAGGATGCTGCTTTCAGATAAGTTGAGCCTGTTCTAATCTTTGTTCCAAAAGCCAGTGCTGTTTAAATAAAGCACTTCTCTGAAGGCAGTGTGCCGCAGGGTTGGGCGCACAGTTAGTAAAGAGGCTGAAGAGGCCAGTGGTGATTCCAACGCTCCCAAACCATTCTGTTTTGGGGGGGAAAACCCTTTGACTTTTATAATTTGTAAGAAAATGAAGTGCAAGTTCTCTCATAAAAAATAACATTTCTTCTGTTGTACCGGTATTTCGTGTTTTGTCTTTCTTGTTATTAGAATTAAATTTTGAATGTATTTGGTGAAAAATAAGCCTTCCTTATGAATATTCATTCATTAATTTTCAAATGTGTGGTAGTGGAACATGCAAAATCTAGTAAGATGCATTTCCTTCCTCTGGAGAGCTCGTAGTTTAGTGGGAGAGACCAAGTCAACAGCTACAACAAAAAAACGGTGATCTGGCTGGTCAGTGCTGGATAGGCGCCCAGTGCTGTGGGAGCAGAGTGGAGGGTTACTTAACCTGGATAAGTGGAGTCAGAGGTTTTCTCGGGGTGGTTGTCAGAATACACAGGAGTTAACCAGGCAGAGAGCGGGAGGACTTCGCTTGGCCGAGGGAGCTATGTTTGCACGGACACGTGCTTATTACGTGTGGTTGATGTTTGGGGAGAGGTAGCTGATAGCAACATGTGGACTAGGTCAGATATTCAGAAAATAAATTACAAAGATAAAAGACTTCAGATTTTTTGGGACAGGTTTTAAGTAGAAGAGTGACCTTATAAGACTTGTAATTTAGATGATTTTGACAGGAGCCTGGGGAGCTGGTCAGAGCCACATGTGTTGATGGGAGGTAGAGCACTGCACTTGTGTGTTTTGATAACCTAGGTGAGGAATGATGAAGGCCTGAACTAGCAGTAGTGGAGGAGATGGGGGCGTGGGAGGCACAAATCCTAGAGATTTGGGGTTTAGATGCAGTAGGGCCTAGCAACTGCTTGGATATCAGGAATAAAAGGAAAGGACTAAAGGATTCCGTCCAGTTTTCTGGATTGCGTAATCAGGTGCTGGTTGGTAGCATTCCACCACATAGAAATGCACAGGCTAGTATTAGATTTTGGATGTGTTGAGTTTAAGGTGCCTGGGCAGTGCCCAGGTAAAGTCCTGCCTGTGTAAACTGGAGCTCATGAGGGAGACTGGAGGTGGGAATACAGAGGTCTGACAGAGCTTGACATATCATTGGTAATTGAAATTAGTGATATTCAAAAGTAGAGGGGACCAAGGAAGGGTATGTAGTAGAGAAGAAAACAGGGCCAAAGATGGGGTCACTCATAAGGGATGATTGGAGGATGTGGGTCCTTGAAGGAGACTGAGTAGGAGTGTTCAAAGAGCTGGGAGGAAGGTCAGGAGGCAGGTGAAAAAACTGAGGGAAGGCACATACTTTGGAAGAGGATGTGACCAGTAGTGTCATATGCTACAGAGACTTCAAGTAAGATAAGCACTGGAAAGTGGCCATTGGATTGAGTAAATGGGAGGCCCTTGGTGACACTACTGAAAATAGTTCCAGTGGACAGAGAACCTAGAGTTCATTGAGTTGAGAAAATGAAGACGAGATGGGCTTAATATTTAAGCCTCCTTGCCTTCTCGAGAAATAAGGATAAGACAAGGACAAGGGGGGGGCGGCGCCTGGGTGGCACAGCAGTTAAGAGTCTGCCTTTGGCTCGGTGTGATCCCGGCGTTATGGGATCGAGCCCCACATCAGGCTCCTCTGCTATGAGCCTGCTTCTTCCTCTCCCACTCCCCCTGCTTGTGTTCCCTCTCTCGCTGGCTGTCTCTATCTCTGTCAAATAAATAAATAAATAAAATCTTCAAAAAAAAAAAAAGAGAAGGACAAGAGGGGACTGTAGCCGTATGGGGTTGTGGGTGCTTGTAGAAATTCGAACGTTTTGTATGCTGAAATGAATACACCATAATGCTGTGGCCTAGGTGAGAAGAAAGCTCCCTTTTCCATTGGAAGTAGGATACAAGCAAGAAAGATAGATGCCAATGAAGTGAAGATTAAGTGTATGCTAGCGGGGGTGGTGAGAACTGGAAGGATTATTATCTGGTCATCTATACCTCCCCATAAAGAAAGATACGTTATTTAAAACTAAGAGTGAGCCATGTGATTTTTTTGATGAAGAAACTAGTTTTTCTGCATAGAAAGTTGGGTGATTTATAAGTCTTTAAACCTCAGTGGAGGAAAAGTTATTACTTAATAATATCATAGACATTCAGTTTTATTTAAAGAATCCTTGTAGAAGACAAATTGGAAACTCCATGTGCTGTTTTTCCATCTACCAGAGGGTTTACTCAAATTATATTCCTGTCATTGGCATTTTGGAGCTTGAGGACAATAGAATTGTTACAACATGAATTTTTAGAGCCAATTTTGACCACAGTGAAGTGACTGTGAAGGCTGAAGGTCAAGAGTATGATTGATTGGGTGATTATAATTCCTTTTAAAACAAATTAGAGGTGGCAGGTTTGCCACGGGCGAAAAGTACTTCAAGGAAATGAATCTCATCAGCATTTAAAACTTGGATCATCAAAAAAGAGTTTAATGTTTAAAATATAGACACACACACACACACACACACACACACACACACCACACACCACAGAGGAATGACTTGCATTAGTAATTCCCATGCGTGATATTTTACAGTGTAGTGTTTAGCTTTATTTTTCTGTTAAATCATATACAGGCACTAAATTGGGTTTTTTGTTTTTAACTTAGGGACTCGTACCCTAAATGTTAAATACACTTATCAGTCCCATTTATTTACTTTCTATATTCATCTTTATATTTGGGGTCTTCTAAATTATTGGATTTGTGATTAATGGTTTGTGTTTGGGATCCCTGATTTAGAAGGAGGCAGGGATGCAGGAAGGAAGCAAGGGCCAGTGTTAGGAAGGGAAGGGCAAAGGAAGGGATGAAGAATGGAGAACATATCGATATGTGTGGGTGTCTTTTGTCTTGGAGTAGGGTGAGATGGTGGTTTTGGAGAACTGATTTTTCTCAGGAAACTAATATGTGTCAGACACCAAGCTGTGCGTTTTCATGTATATTACATCCTCACAATAATCTTGGCAAGGTAGATATTGAAATTATTTGTAGTTTCAAAGGAAAAAAATGAAAGGAGGTAAGAAGATACGAGAAAAGTTTAAAAAAAAAGATTTTGTTTATGTATTTATTAGAGAGAGAGAGAGAACACATGTGAGTGGGGAGGGGCAGAGGGAGAGGAAGAGAATCTCAAGCGGACTGTGCTGATCGCAGAGCCCAGCGAGGGGCTTGATCTCATGACTCTGAGATCATTACCTGAGCTGAAATCAGGAGTCGTTTGCTTAACTGACTGAGCCACCCAGATGCCCCCGCCCCCAGAAAAGAACTTTTAAAAGTAAAGAAAAATAGTGATGATAATGGTGATGGTGATTGTTATAGTTGAACATTGCTTCAGTGTAGCTGGTTGTGTCGCTTTTATTCTGGTATTTTGGGGAGAGAATGTAGTCTTTGGCAGAGTCAAAAAGGTTATTGTTGGTTATGAAGCTGGTTATGTGGGAGCTAGTTGAACTGTCTACTTTTGTATATTCTTGGAAATTTTCATACTAATAGGTTTTTTAAATGATCAAGCAAAGAAGTAATAGTCTTGGTTGTGATAAAAAGTGAAAGCATATTTATGAATAGCAGGGAGAATTTCCTTCTTTTTTCTTCTTTAAGATGTAGTAGCCTATGAACCCATTTCTGAGGCAAAATTCCTAACAAACTATTTAGGAAATGAAGACAATAAAATCATTTATTTTTTAAATGTGGTCATCTCAGTTTTCTGTGTGAAGACTGCAGAAATTAGGTGGATTCTTGATTCGATTGCAGTGGAAGTTTTGTCCCAAGGAAGGAGCATTTATTCTAGAAGGAAGGCCTGGGCTGGAACTGTCTCATTGTGGAAGGTATATAGCTCCAAGGGGGAGGATCGGAATCTCCTCAGAGAGCATCTGTTTCTGTAGAGCACAGTAATGGGAACTGGAGGGAGCTACAAAGGCAGGAAAATAAGATAGTAGCTAATATTTCTGGAGGGCTTACTCTGTGCTGGGCACTGTCTAAACACTTTACGTATATTTAATCCTTACAACATCCCTAGAAGGTAGGGACTATTCTTTCTTTCTTTCTTTCTTTTTTTTTTTTTTTAAAGATTTTATTTATTTATTCGACAGAGAGAGACAGCCAGCGAGAGAGGGAACACAAGCAGGGGGAGTGGGAGAGGAAGAAGCAGGCTCCCAGCAGAGGAGCCTGATGTGGGGCTCGATCCCATAACGCCGGGATCACGCCCTGAGCCGAAGGCAGATGCTTAACCGCTGTGCCACCCAGGCGCCCCGGGGCTATTCTTTCTTATTTATTTATTTATTTTTTTTATTGTGGTGAAATGTACAAGACATAAAAATGACTATCTTAACCACTTTTTAAGTGTAGAGGTCGGTGGCATTAAGTATATCCACATCGTTGTGTAAACCATCACCACCATCCATCTCGGAACTTTTTCATCTTCCCAGACTGAAACTCAGCACCCATTAAACCCTAACTCCCTATTCCTACCTTCCATCCCAAGCCCCTGGCAACCACCCTTCTGCTTTTGGTCTCTATCAGTTTGACTACTCTAGGGATCCCATATAAGTGGAATCATACCACGTGTGTCATTTTGTGACTGGCTTACTTCACTCAGTGTAATGTAATCAAGGTTCCTCCATATTGTAACGTGTGTCAGAAGTTCCTTCCTTATTAACACTGAACTGTGTTCCATTGTATGAATGTACCACATTTTGTCCAAATGTATGTGGATGTCCTCTTGGGTTGCTTACCCCCTTTGGCTGCTATTCATGGTTGTAAAATATGTTTTGAGATCTTGCTTTCAATTCTTTTGAGTATAGACTCTGAGGCGGAGTTGCTGGCTCATATGGTAATTGTATGTTTAATATTTGTAGGAACGGCCATACTGTTTTCTACAGCGGCTTCACCGTTTTATATTTCCGTCAGCAGTGCGCTGGGGTTCCAGTTTCTTCAGATAGGAGGTAGGTACTATTCTTGTTTTAGTGTTACAGAGGAGGAAGAGAGGTACAGAGAAGTTAAATGGGTTCACATAGCTAATATGTACAGATCTGAATTTGAACCCTACAGTCCAACTCAGAACCTTTGATATCCAGGGAAGATGAGGCCCAGAGAGGCTCAGAGACATGATTAAGGGCACTATGCCTAATGTAGTATTGGAGCCTGGATTCAGACCCAGGCAGCTTGCCTTCAGAGTTCATATTGTTAAGCAGTCTTAGATTTAGTGGTTGGCTTTTCTTTTCTTTTCTTTTTTTTTTTTTGATAAAAATGTTCTTTAAAAAACTCCACATTTTGTAGAAAGATATTAATTTTTGAATATTTCTAAATGTTTTTTTCCTGCCATTCTAAATTTATGCTTTAAACCGTTCTGTTATTTAAAATATTGTCCTACGAAATGCATGCAATATGTTCGATTTTCTCTGTATTCAGATTTCTTGGGTAACATTTGCCTTTAAATGTTTTGAATAAGTATGAATTGACTCTGGTAGAATTTTTTATACATCTCTACTCTACCTACTCCTGCCAGAAGTTTGCTTTCAAATAAAACCAAGCAAAATGATCTCAAGCTGGATTTAAATTGGGGGAAACTTGGAGGGTATCAGTGGTAAACACTGAGGACCTTTTTTTACTCGGATAGAGTGAATTTCCCAGCTTTATCAATAGAGGAGCAACAGCTAGGAAACGTACTCATTTTTTTCATCCTGTATGTGTTATGTTAAGAGTCTGTGCGTTCTCCCTCAGAGAGTAGTCACCAGGGGGCTTTGTGGCATTCTGAAAATAGTGCCATTCGTTTGTGAGGCCGGCTCAGCTCAGCCTGTGTGTCAGCTCATGTCACAGCCTGCCTTCGGAGCCTCTCTTACCCCTGCCAGAGAGGCGCCCTGTGAAAATACAGACCCAGGGGCCTCTTTGACCCTGCTCATCCAGGCAGGCCCTCTGGGTGGCTGACTTCTGTGCTGCACTTTAAGGCTGGGGGCTGGGTGTGTATGGCCTCGAGTGCCTCCCCAGGGTTGAGGGTGATGGCTTGTACAGCACACCATTATAGCTGGGTGTGGGTTTTAGACAGAGACTCCTGGTCCCGTTGTATCAGGGCCCCACAATCAGCTAAGATGACCTTCCTGATCTGGAAGATATCTTTAGAATAATCTCTCATTCAGTACACTGCACTCCCCCTAGGGAGCTTGGAAACATAATGATACCCAAGGCCCACCTCCAGAGATTCTGGTGTAACTGTCCTGGTGGGTGCCCTGGCCATTGGGATTTGTAAAAAACTTCGTAGATAATTCTAATGTATGGTCAAGGTATAAGACTGTTGCTCTGATTTTTCTTGACTACCTGGTTCTTTGGGCTCTGGTTAAGACTTTTACCGCCACAGAAGATACAGGAGGCCTTTTCTTTGGTTGTCCCTATCAGTGGGGATTGCTGGAATATATTTCTCACACACAAAGGGAATCTCTTCTTTTTGTTTATCAGTGGTTGAAAATTATTTCCATATCCTTATGGACTGTGTCTTTATATTCATACAATAGAGTGCTGGTTGCTGCAGAGGACAGATCGTATTTACCCTGCAGAGCCTTACGTTAAGGAATGTAGAGGAAAAACAGCTGTTCATTCTCCAAGATTTCAGTGCAAGCTCCAGGTCACTAGTTCTGATAGCAATTTCATTTTATAAAGTGAAGACTGTGATGACGTTGGAGCTGACATTTCTGCAGTTCTGGAAGGCTTCTCATTTAGACCCTCACTACCTGTAGTGCCTGCCCTCCTGTACATTTAAAACCTCAGCCATATCGCTACTTTGGAAATCCGACTGTATCTTTGAGTAAGCCACATAGTCAGTCTGAGGGCGTCTGGTTTAGAGGAAGGGTTTGTCCTAGCCCCTCCTCAGTCGTTTGAGTTTGTTTAAAAGGGCAGTGAGAGATCTGGCATCATCTTTCCTGTGTTGGACTGTGGCTTTAAGATTGTTTGGTTGAAACTTCATCAAATTTTAGAGGTGAGATCTGGGGTTTGAGGAGGCAAGTATTCTCCTAGCTTTGATTTGGATTTAAAAATGAGTATTTAGATGTAAAATTTTCTGACTTTGTTATTGTTTGTATTCTGTGTGTTTATGAGAGCTCTGTCAGCAGCTGAAACAGAAAGAAAGGATGTATGATCCATGGAGATTTTCCTCCTGTGTATCTCTTAGAGACCCACTTAAGGGTAGAAAATGTTTGAGTTACTCTAGTAGTTGAGGACAAGGTCTTTCTGACCCACTCCAAAGCCCTTCAGATAAAGGCAGAGCAGAGCAGTTTGTACATGTATATACATAGTACATGGATACATAATGTTACGTTTGTTTATAATCATACATAGCTGCTACTTCAGAGTGACATGAGGAAGTTCTCTTAGGGACATCTGCCATTTATCTTCCTCGGTTTTTTCAAAGAGAGTCACATTTGGGTTTGATCTGCCTTTCACATTTAGATAATTTCATAATAGTTGTGGGGGCTGGACTGGGGAGGTGGCTTCCTTCTCACATTTGTGTGGATTTTTCCTCTTTGTTAATTACCTTGGTGTGTGGAGCTGGAATGAAGCTACTGATGAATGAGGGGACCGGATTGCTTAGATCAAAGGCAAGGGCATCTGGTCATTTCTGATGTCTTAAAAAATGAAGGCTGTGCCCCCCCCCGCCCCGCCCCGGAAGGACTTGAAGGGGCTCTTGGATCAGTTGGAATGATTTTTCTGCTCTGTACTCTCATTTGTTGTCCCTATCTCCTTCCCTGTAATTATTCCTTGGTTGTTGCCCTCCAGGGGCTGATTAGTTACACGTGTCGCTAAGAAAAGGTCAAGGGTTATAACAACGCGGAACTTAATTTTCTGTTGCCTTAACTTAGTTTTTAACATGCTGGATGTTTGAAATGGAAAGGCAGCAAGGTACAAGCAAATTCTCTTTAAAAACACAGCCGGGGCGCCTGGGTGGCACAGCGGTTAAGCATCTGCCTTCGGCTCAGGGCGTGATCCCAGCATTATGGGATCGATCCCCACATCAGGCTCCTCCGCTGTGAGCCTGCTTCTTCCTCTCCCACTCCCCCTGCTTGTGTTCCCTCTCTCGCTGGCTGTCTTTATCTCTGTCGAATAAATAAATAAAATCTTTAAAAAAAAAATAAAAACACAGCCGGTTGTTTTGTGGAAGTTGTTCTATCGGCCCCTCCTAGCTCCAGCCCAGCCCAGTGCCACCTCTGGGTCTTTCAAAGCCAGCATCATTTCTAAGAGGAACAGTTCAGAAATGGTTCCCTTCCATCAGTGATAGTTTGTGGCATCTTCATATAGGAAGTGGAGAATCAAATACTGTATCATGGTGGGATGGGGAGGGGCCACTGACAGAACAGTAAAACAATTGTGGTTTTTTATAAAACTAACAGTGGTATTCCGATTTCATGGAAAAAGGGGTTAACTTGCACAAAAGCAAAGGTAGTGTCAGATGATAACAGTGAGCCACTTCCTGTACGTCCGGCAGTCTTTTTTGAAAAACGAAGATGAGTAAGGCATGGTCTCTCTGCTGTAAGAACTTACCAAGAAGCTTCTTGTGCCATTTATCTTCTCAGCCATATACTCTTCTGTAGTTTCCAGTCACATCTGTCTCCCTCCTTGTCCCCTTACAGATGCCAAGGTGACAGTTTTCTCATATTGCTGGTGCCCTTCCTCTTTGCAAGGCAGGGCACTCTTTTCATTGTGGCACCTACTAGTCCCAAGTGTGGTCCTCGCACAGCAGTTTCAGGGCCCCCTCCCCACCTAGATCTGTTATTAAGAACCCCTGGTGCCTTGGGCATACAAAATGTGTTAATATGCAGGTTCCATTTCAGTCAGGCTAAGTGGGGCCCGAGAATCTGCATTTCTGATGTGCTCCCACATCATGCTGATGCTGGTCTGTGGACCACACTGGGGATAACAAGGCTTTGCTCTAGAAAGCCTACTTAAACCTCCCCTAATGCCTAAGAGGAGCAAAGATGTTTGACTTGTCTGCTAACATGGGATGGCATATATACCTAGCTGAATACCTCTGGCCTAAATACTCTCATGGGGAGTCAAAGTTAAGAAAAGTACCTGTTTACTAGGTGCTAAACAGAGCTCTCCTAGTTTCATTCATATACTTGATCCTCATAGCGGGCTTAGCGAGGTAGGCACTGCTATACCTCTATTTTATTGATGGGGAAATTGAGGCACGGAGGGTTAAATAGCTTGACCAAGGTCACATTGACTAACAGGTAAAAAAGCAGGGCTTTGAATGCAGGCAGTGTGAACTCAGTACCCCAACTTTGAGAGGATTGCTCTGTGCTTCCTCTCTATCTAAGGTGTTACATTTTTAGGGAAGTGGAGTCAGATCATGGCTCAGAAATGAGAGCGTCTCAGTTTGCATAGTAGGGTGGTTCCAGAAGGCAGGCTGAGTACAGGTGTTCATGTTTAATGGACAGGATTAGTGAATGAAGGTGAGATAGGCATGATGCCAGTAGCTGAGGAACAAAAGGGCATGTGTAGCAAATTTTTATTTTAGCATCCCAATGTACCAGATACTGTGGCTTATGTTCATTTTTTTTTAAAGATTTTATTTATTCAATTGAGAGAGAACATGTGCGCAAGTGGGGGGGATGGGCAGAAGGACAAGCAGATTCAGCTCTGCACCCAGAGTCCGACTTGGGGCCAGATCCCAGGACTCCAAGATCATAACCTAAGCCAACAGAGTCAGATGCTTAACTGACTGAGCCACCCAGGTGCCCCTACATTCATTATTTCTTTTGAACCTTATAATGACCTTATGGCCTAGGTATAGATTTTAAAGATAAAGGGAACTGAGGTTTGGAGAGATTAAGTAATTTTCCCAAGGTCAGCAGAGAGGAGGGTGACATAATTTGAATTTTAAGCCAGTTGCTTTGTAGCCTCCTGGGGCAGGGCCTCTGAGCAGTTTTTAAGATACAAAGGGGAGGTGAGAATTTGGTTGTTGATACTGCATTATAAAAGAGGTGCTTGGCTGGGGTGCCTGGGTGGCTCAGTCTTTAAGCTTCTGCCTTCAGCTCAGGGTGTGATCCCATTCTGGGATCTAGCCCCCCATTGGGCTCCCTGCTCTGCTGGGAGCTTGCTTCTTCCTCTCCCACTCCCCCACTTGTGTTCCCTCTCTTGCTGGCTGTCTCTCTGTCAAATAAAAAAAAAAAAAAGAGGTGCTTGGCCAAGAGATGAGGGTTAAGAGCACAAGATCTGCAAGGCAGGGAACCTACGAGTCTCTCTCAATGTTGGCTGTTTAAAATTGGACTAGAGCCCCCTAAGATCTCCGTTTGTGGGGCTGGTCCCCAGATTGGACAGGGCTGAAACTGCATGTGGGTTAAGTGGCTCCAAGTTTAAATCAGTTTCCATCTGTTGATTAATGTGTGTTGGGATTGAACACTCTTCCTGACCTGCATTCTTCATCCCCGAGTGAGCCCCGGAGAGACCAGTCCTGCCTTCACATTGACTCCTGTGTCTGAGACACACAGCCCTGGTGCCACCCTCCTCTGCCTCACCACCAAGTGACAGGTGTTTCTGCTTTCTTCCCCCATCTTTCTGATTGTTTCATTTCTTGCCACAGACATTCCTCATTGCTCCAAATGTGAAAATCTGTGCTTATTTACTTAAAATGATCAGTCTCATGTGACCCCCATATAAATCTCTTTAACAGAGAACTAACCTGACTGTGTGGTGTGCCTGGGGAGTTCTCTGTCTCAGAATACTCATAATGGAGGGAGTGGACTGGGGTTAGCTGGGGGCACTGCTCATTTCTTGGCTATCCTTGACAATATAGGACACCTCCAGGTGGTTCTCCATGAAGCTGTTCTTCACACTTGGCTCCCTGCTTGTCATGCAATGTTAAATGCCTCTGGTCTCCTTCCTCCCTGGGTCAGAGAGCAGGCTTTGCTCTCTGGTGTGGCCCCTCTCCTTTTTATCCTTACAATCAAAGGCTTGCATTCCATTTTTTTTTTGTTTTTTTTTTTAATTTTAATTAATTATTTTTGAGAGAGAGAGAATGGAAGAATGGAAGGGGGCCAGAGGGAGAGGGAGAGAGAGAATCTCAGGCAGGCTCCATGCCCAGTGTGGAGCCTGACACGGGGCTTAGTCTCATGACCCTGTGATCATGACCTGAGCCAAAATCAAGAGTTGGATGCTTAACAGCCTGAGCCACCCAAGCACCCCTCCATTTTTTAAAAAAGATTCTCTTTTAATGATAGAAGCATCAGAACTATATTACAAAAAGCTAAGAAATAGAAAGGGAAAAAACAGCCTCATTCACCATCCT
The DNA here is from genome assembly GCF_002007445.2 of Ailuropoda melanoleuca. Taxonomy (NCBI): domain Eukaryota; kingdom Metazoa; phylum Chordata; class Mammalia; order Carnivora; family Ursidae; genus Ailuropoda; species Ailuropoda melanoleuca. Next base: position 20,805,307 of record NC_048222.1, on the reverse strand, counting down.
AAAACAGTGACTATCATTTTCTGCAATGATTTTTACATATCTGTATCTGTTTTTTATCTGCATTCCCCATTAGTGCTACGTAATCTCCATCATTACCATTTTAATGGTTGCATAATATTCTATTGCATACCATTAATGATTTAGCTCTCCTGTTGACAAGTATATTGCTCCCAACTTTTCACAATTATTAATCGCACTGTAACGTTTATCTTTGTGCATGTGGCTATTTCCATATTTTGAATTAGATTCTTACGAGAGAGTCCCAGGTGTGGCATTACTAGGTCAAAGAGTATGAACAATTTTATGGCTCCTAAAACATATTGCCAGATTGCTTTCCAGAGGAGTGGAACCAATTTACAATGCCATCACAAAGTCGTTTATTTCCCAGGTGGCTAGCCAGGGTTAGGGTTGCAGCGTCTCACAGTAGTGCATGCACACGCACGCGCATGCAAAACTCACTGATTCATATGTGTATTGATTTAAACTGCAGTGATGGTGTGCATTGTTCTTGTTAATAGGAAGATACTAAGTGTCTCATGCCAATATAATAATCGTCCAATTCAGTGTTTTATATCACAGTGTGCTAGACAAGGAATAAAGCAAGTTATACATATTTCTTGTTTCTGGAATTTTGAAAATTAAAAAAAAAAACTGGCAAAGGTTAATTAATAAGAACATTCAGCCCCTGGGAGGAGGTTCTTAGTGGCTCTCTCCTTTTTGAGAACACCTAATGATTTGGAGGTGAAGGTGGAATTTGAAGGAGGTTAGTGGGACAGGCAGAGGGGAGGGCTTTGGAGGTACCTGGGGCCTATGCTCAACAGCTTGCCTAACCTGAACAGCAAAGGCACCCTCACCTGGTAACGGCAGTCTTTCACATGTGGAATGGAGTGCTTATGTTGAGAGGGATTTTGAGGTCACATCTAGGGGTTGGTGGGGAAGCTCCTTTGATTAATTAGTAATTTGTTCTAAATCTTTGCCATTACAATGTTCTCCAGTTCTTTGTATTTCCCGTTGGACTGTAAACACTAAATACCTTACAGTAGGCACTGTACCTTTTAAAATCGTTAATTTTTATACCTGTCCCCTGGATTGTCTAGCACATTGTTTTACATATTATGTATGTAGTGGTGGCATTGTGTCTTCTGACTGACCAACTGACTGAGGGAAATGAATGCTGTATCCATTGGTCCCAGGAGTTCTACCAAAGCCCTGTGCTTAAGTAACCGGATTGCCTAGATCTTGTGCTCATAAGAGTGAGTGTGTGTGTAAAATCTGCAGCCGATCTCACAGGGGTAAAGGAAGAAGAAACTTTGGTGGAGAAATTACCTAAGAAAGGTGATGCTGGAAAAGATCTTTGATTCTTTCTTTCTTTCTTTCTTTTTTTTTTTTTTTAAGATTTGTTTATTTATTTAGGGGGGGGAGAGAGAGAGAGAGAGAGAGAGCAGGGGGAGGGGCAAAGGGAGAAGAAGAAAGAGAGAATCCTCAAACAGACTCCCCACCAAGCATGGAGCCAGATGCAGAGCTAGATCCCAGGACCCCAGGATCATGACCTGAGCTGAAATCGAGAGTCGGATGCTTAACTGACTAAGCCACCCACGTGCCCTGGAAAGATCTCTGACTCTGTGTATTACCTCCGGCATCATCTAACAGGACCTCCTTGTTTGACAGATGAAGAAACTGAGCCAGGAAGGCCAAGTGACTTCCAAGGTCACACAGATAGTGGATGATGACTGGGAACTCAGACCTGGTCCCTTGGGTCCTGCTCTGGTGTCCTTTCCATTATACCCTGTGGATAGAAGTTGGGGCACTTGTTTTGCTACTGCCACCCCCTCCATGCCCTCAACAGAACTATATTTGGATTTTCCCCCCATATGCCCACGTTTCCCTTCTCTTGTAGCTGCACAGAAATGTGTTTATAGAGATTGTGACCTTGATGCAATAGTCAGGTCAGGTCCAGAGGCATGGGGGTTCGAGATTTGTATTGAGAGCCCAGAGATAGTGCGGGATCAAAATTCAGTTTCATACAAAATTACAGTTTTGCACTATTATCTCTGAATTTGAATATAAACTTGTTATTTCAGAGGAAGAATGTTCAGTGTTAGTGGTGGGACATGGTTGGAGTGTGTATTTGCCACAATCTTGATCCTAATAAAACTCTCATTATGATCCATATGCTCAGAGTAGAGATTTAAGGTTGTCAAGGGAGCATTAACTTTGAGTTTCTTGATTTCTCTTGTGTGACTGAAATCTAAACCTTGGTGTTGCATCGTCTTTGTGGTGTTTCTTCCTTCCTCTCTGTAACCTCTTCCCCGGAATTGACAAGCACATTTGTTTGCACAGTTGAAGTTCGGAAGCTAAAGGCTTTAATAGTAAGGCAAGTGCCCGTGGTGAATGTCAAATGGAGGGACTGAGCAGACAAAGCAGGAGGGAGAATGAACAGTCTCCTGGTCCCTTTAACAGCCCTGTGATGTCTGCCCTGGGATTTGAATGATTTGTGAGTGACTGCAGCCTGCTCAGTCTGAGGTGGCTGGAGGCCTCTGGAAATTGATGTTAACTACATCAGCTGTCAGTAGTTATAGCTACTGGGTAATCGGGTTTGGAATTTATGGGTATTTACATTTCGGAGGGCTTTGACTATGTTTCTATAACTTTGGAGTAGAAATGCTTGTCCTTGGTATGACTGAATAGCTCATTTTATGCATGGGGCCAGGGTTTCAAACTGTCTCAGTGTGTAAACCACTTTCTCCCTGAGAGAGCACAAAGAAAATCTCGTTATCCTATCTGTGGCTAGTGGGCAGGATGAGTTTTGTCTGCAGCCCACTAAATGAGCTCCATACCGCCTTCTGGGCAATAACCAGTAATATGGTTACACAGTTTTTAAAAAGAAGTTAGAAAAGTCTTCCTGACCACTGTTGATAAACATTTTGCTGCAGCTTGCTGAGTTAGGCACTTTTTTTACTTTGGTCTCAAAGGGATTAACTTTTTCTTTCATGATAGGAAATATTAAGCTTGTTCTCAAAAATTTAGGAAATAAGGAAAAACTGAAAGAAGAGAGAAAATTAACCCAAGTTCCTTCCACTTGAATGCAGGCCACATGTAACATTGCAAAATTTTCTTTCATTCCTTTTCTATACATAATTTTTATGTGGTTATAATCAAGCTTTTTTTTTTTTTTTAAGATAGAGAATGTAGGGAGGAGTGGTGGAGGGAAAGAGAGTCTTAAGCAGACTCTTTTGCTGAGCATGGAGCCCGTCATGGGGCTCAGTCCCATGACCCTGAGATCATGACCTGAGCGGAAACTAAGAGTCCTATAGATGCTTAACTGATTGCGACACCCCTGAAATTCCGCTATTTTTGAAAACAGTTTTGTTTTTCTTTCTATTGAACACATATGTTATTCCTGGTTATATAATTTCCTTTACAAAAACCTAATTTTTCATCGAGAGGCATTTATTGAAATATTTGCTTGTTTTGTCAGTGTCTGGACTGCAGGCGGCTCAGCCCTTTTTCATCAGTGAGGTTTTGCACTGCCCCTCAGTCATGGAGACAGACCTGGGTGGATTGTCTCTTCAGTTAGTAGTGACAGGCTCCCTCTTTCCTCTGAGAGGCATTGATTGGCACAGCTCTGATATTTTCCCAATTGCAGATTATCCTCTAATGAACTTTCTGTGCATGAAGTTTAGCATGTATTTAGGATTAGTTCTTTTTTTTTTTTTTTTTAAAGATTTTATTTATTTACTTGAGAGAGAGCGAGCAAGAGAGAACACAGAGGCAGAGGGAGAAGCAGATTCCCCGCTGAGCAGGGAGCCCGATGTGGGACTCGATCCCAGGACCTTGGGATCATGACCTGAGCTGAAGGCAGACGCTTAACCGACTGAGCCACCCAGGCGCCCCCAGAATTAGCTCTTTAGGATATTTTCCCAGAGTTGAATTACTAGTCAAAAAAGATTAAACACTTTGATGTTGCGCGCACACACACACACACACACACACACACACAGTTTTATGTTGTATATTATATATATTATTTTCAACAAGTGATACTAGTAATGCCAAACTAACCACAGGCTACATATTGAGTATTACTGCTGTTTAAGCTTTGTTAACTTGTTATGTAAGAAATAGCATTGAGTTTTTAATTCTTTGCTTAGCAGTGAGTTTGAGTATTTTGGCATGTATTTGTTAACTAGTTGATTTCCTGTTTTACGAATTACCTCATCTTAGCTTAGAGTTGTGGGTAGGGAAGGGTGGTGCCTGTGGGAATCTTGGTGGGGTGAGTATGGCTAGGAGACAGAGTTGCCCTGGGGGCTTAATCTTGGCAGGACCCTACTTTGTGCTTTAGCTTCTGCCCTACCTAGTGGCAGGTAAGCACTCAACCTCCCCACTTTGCTTCAAGAGATGAGAATCTTTTAAGACTGAACTAAAGGGTGGGGGTGCTGGCCAGCTTAGTTGGTAGAGTGTGTGACTTGGTCTTGGGGTTGTGATATTGAGCCCCACGTTGGGTGTAGAGAGTACTTAAAAATAAATAAAATCTTTTTAAAAAAGGAGTGAAGTAAAGGAAGAGTGTGAGATTTTTATTTTTATCAAAAAAATAGAGCATGGATGTGAGAAATTTTTCGCTTTTTAAAAATAGCCTGCTACAAAATTGTTCTTCTTCCATTAATTCTTTCCTGAGTTTATTGAGTGTCTACTAGGCCAGGTATTCCTAACTGAGAGAGCGCCCCATACAGTGGCCTCAAGGTAGAGAGCATTGCATCCTGGGAAGGCAGTCAGAGCCAGGGCACCTGGATGGTGACAAGAAAGATCTGGGAGAAGTCACAGAAGCAGGAAGGAGCCCAGTGATGCAGACATTTGTAGGTCCTGGAGAATGCTGAGGGCAAGCGCTGAAGGGTTTGAGCTGCAGGGATGTGGTTCTGGAGAAGTGGATTGGAGGGGCAGCAGGAGAGGGAGCAGTGACTCCCCTTGGGTGCCTGCCAGGGTAGGCTAGGCATGAGATGATAGGGTTTACATGCCCGTGCATCTTAAACTATCTGTGGCAAAGGCTTATAATTTTTTTATTTCTAATCTGTTTTGATGGATATGTTTGTAAATTATGAGAAACATGAATTACTGGAAGAATGTGGCAGCAATGCCTAATTGTTCCAAAAGGATTTGTGTGCTTCCTCTCCCTTTCTGTCCTTACCTTACCATGGGCTGGCACCAGGTGTCTGCAGACCACCCTTCAGTAGCCCCAGCTGTGACCGCTGCTCCAACATGCAGCACTACATCGAGCGCTTTCTGTGCACGGGCAGTGGTGTGTTGTTAACATTCTCTGCCAGTGACTGTGCTATGCGCAGGAGAAACAGTGAGACAGGAAGTCAGGCCTCTGCCTTCTCAGCTTCTGTAGTGTCGCTGAAATAGGAGAGAAGTGGATGAATCTGGGGTAGACACAATAGGACTTACTGGTGTATCGAATGTGGAAGATGGACAAAGGAGGACTCCAGGCTGACTGGCAGGAGCGGGGCTTATCTTTCAGACCTGGAGTCTGCAAGATTCTTTTTAGCCTTGAGCTTTTATATTTTAAAGAGAGGACATCCTAATTCTTTAACAGCAAAATGATTTACATCCTGCTACAGATTTGAAATGAATCTCCAGGGAAGAAATCTGGATGGCTGGGGGCAGGGGTGGGAGGGAGTCTTACTTTTCAAAATATATCTCTTTCTACCTTTGGAATTTTGTAGTGTTTGTGCATATCACCTATCCAACAAAATATGTTTAAAGATAGGTTTCTTACAACAGCTGTGTATAAACTTGAAATAAGAAATGTGGAAGGCTTATATGATGAAAACTTTAAAACCAAAGGGATATGAGAGAGGGGTTAAGGGAAGAGTATAAAAAGGTAGGCTTGATATTGAAAGCGGTCATTTCTCTGGAAATCTGTAAAATCAGTGCTTCCCCAATTCAAAAGAGCAGTGAGATTTTTGTTGTTCAGGGAGGGAGTTAACGAAATGATACAGAACTCCTCTGGAGAAATAAAAATGTAAGAAAAACCTGGGAAATTCTGAAAAAGATTAGGGATGAGCAGCAACTAGATTTAAACACTAGAACTGGACAATTTAAACTTGCTGCAGAAGAAGAAATAAGCAAACGGATCAACAGAACAAAATACTATCCAGAAGTAAACCTGAAATGACCTGAAATTAGATAATGATAATGGTGGTTTTCAAATCACTGTAGAAAATAGATTTGTCCAATAATTTAAATGTTCAGGGAAACGAGATTAACAAAATGCACTTTTCCTCTTTCACTCTTTACACCGGGGGAATTCCAGATATAGATCAAAGATTTAAGGATGAAAATATGAAACAGTACAACTGTAAGAAAACATGGGTGGATTTATTTATAATTTCAGAGTGGTGAAGACCTTTCTCTCAGCCGTACATTTGTAGCACACATGGCCAAGAAAACAGTTGACGGAAAGACAAGAAGTTAACTATCTTACTTTTAAAAGAATTCATAGATGCAAGTAATAAAAAGACTATTAATCCAATCGGTTTTGTGTGTGTGTGTGTGTGTGTGTGTGTGAATTGGTAGTTTAAGAAAAAATATTCAAATGCTGCTAAATAAATGAGATGTGCAGCCTTGCAGATAATAATTATTAGAAGGTATGTCAATGGGATATTATATTTGGACAGCTTGGCAAAAAAATAAAATTCTGAGTGCTCACAAGAGTTTGGGCAAACAGAAACTTTCACCATAAAAACATGAGATCCACAGACAATATCAAAATAGAATGCATATGTCCTTTCCCTTGAAATCTCACCTTTAAAAAATTATCTTCCATCTGAACTTACATTGCTTTGCTAAGATATGTGGGCAAGGATGCTTATTCCAGCATCAGTTGCTGTAGCAGAAACCTGGGGACAGAGCGCCTCAGTGTGGCACGTCAGTTAAATCCTGGCACCCCCAAATGGCAGTGTGACTTGTAGCTGTCCAGAGAGTGAGGAGTATGTATTATGTGTTATGTATTATATGTATTATGTGCTGACAGAGAAAACATTCCAGTGCATGTTGCTATTAGATGAAGAGCAAGATGTGGTCTGTGACCCTGTTCGTAGAGATAATCAGAAAGAATATGTTTCATAGATAGATTAAATAAATTCCCCACTCTTCAAAAAAGGATCACAGGAAACATTAACAATTGTAGGAAAAGTGGCAAAGTAACTGAGGTAGAGATTGAGGAGGGGTCCCATTTGAATTATGTATGTGTGTGGTCTGTTTTATTATTTTTAACTCAATAGGGTTTATCTGAGTATGAGATTATAGGGCTTTCTTTCTCTAAAACACACACACACCTCTAAATGTTACTTAGAAAAAAAATCCTATAACATTTTCTTTATTCATAGATTGTGGTATTCGACTGAGATTAAATTGTTTATCCTGTCCTCTTCAGACATATGAAACTCTTTTAAGATTGAGACCTTTTCAGTTTTTGATCTTGGTGGTTTAAGCTAAGAAGAGGACAATGAGCCTCTTTTTAAGCATAGGCATGGAGGGTGGGTGAGAGCCTAAAGGTTCGTAAGTGATGGGGACTAGGGGCTCCTGATTGGATCTAGCTGTCAGAAGGAGAGACAACAGCCACCCACAGACGATTTTTTTCATACTGTAATGCATTTCTGATCCATAGTGATGTAATAGCTCCAGTATGGCCCCATGTGAATTTACCTACTGTAGATTTCTTTGGGGGTAAAAGTTTAAATAACTTTCTGTGCATCATAGGATCTTCTGAATGTTTATGGGTTTGATGCAGTAAACATATTCATCCACAAACCAAATTTAGGTACATAAAGTTCTTGGAGTACTAATGAGCTTTTTAGATGTGTGTGATGTCTGAAACTTGTAGGTAATTTAGAAAAAAGCAAATGGCTTGGGACCATCTTCTGGAAGCAATTCAGATTATGAATGAAGCCGCAGTCCTTGTGAATGTGCCTTCAATTCAAAAGCGACGCAGTTTTATTCAAGGCATTCATGTATCCCCAGAAATTAAAGTGTAAAAATTTTAATAAGAATTTCTTTTGGGCTTTGCTTGCTATTAATCTATAAGTCTCATAACTTTCATTTGTATGGTATTTTTTTATGTTTAGAGACTTCCCCCCCCCCCCACAGTCTCACTTAATGCTTCCTAACAGCCTTGGGAATTGTCTTTATTACTTGAGGACTTAGTGTTTTTAGTGTTTGACATTGGAGGGCAATATTGCCAACCCTGAAAAGATGTTAACAGTGGTGCAGAATATTATAGTACCACAGCAGAAAGAACCAAGGGCATATCAAAACTTCAAGATTTGACTCATTTCTGTAGCGGCTGAGAATGTGCTCATTGAGGAGGGCTCTGAAAAGTAGGGTAATTCCCAGGATGTGCTAGAAGGCATGGGGCACCTTTTTCTTGCCCCTCCCCTGTTCTGGGCTATTATTTCCTAAGGAGCCATCTCTCAAAATTTAAAGACCACAGTGACAACTATTGTTTCTTATTTTTAAGGCATCCAGCCTGGTCTGGAATACTAAATGGAGTGCCTAATATGTGCCAGTGCTGGACATGCTGGAGACAAGTGTTCAACAGTGAAGGCACAGTCCCTTTCCTTAGCCACTGATGCTCCCTTTCAGGTGTGGTTACCAAGGAGGACATGCTCCTGGCTCCCAGAGAGTTTGGCGTTTAATGGGGTTGCTGTCTGATCGATAGGCCGAACTGACACCTTGTATTCAGTGTTATAATAGCAGAAGTTGAAGTTGCCAGAGGATATATAGGCACGGTCTTTAACCCAGATTTGAGGATTCTGGGTGAGGAGGGGAAGAAGAGAGGGAGGGAGGAGGAAGAGAGAGAGAGAGAGGAAGAGAATCTCAAGCAGACTCCCCACTGAGTGCAGAGCCCCACGTGGGACTTGATCCCGTGACCCTGAGATCACCACCTGAGTCAAAAGCAAGAAAGTTGGATGTTCAACTGACTGAGCCACCCAGGCTCTCCCAGAAGATAATTTCTGATAGAGAATTTTTTAAGGACTCTAATGTAATTACAGGGAACTCTTCTGGGAAGTAGATTTGTACAAGCCTTAATGAGGGAGGAGTGTACATAGAGAACAGCCTCAGCAAAGCCTTGGGTGCAAGGAAGCATGAGAAAGTGTTGAAAAACAGAAAATGGTTCAGGAAGGCTAGTTTGTGGCTTGGAGTTAGAGAATCTTAAGAGGTGAATCTGGAGAGGGAAGCACTGGTTCCCAAAACTTCCCTGATTTTGGAATCACCTGGGAATTAAAAAAATACTGATAACTGGCTCCCACCTCCAGGCATTGTGACTTAATTGGGATGGAGTGTGCTGAGGGATGGGAAACTATAAAGTTTCCCAGATTGCCGTGTGTGGCAAAATTTGGGAACATCCAAGCCAATTTATGAAGGTCTGTATAAACATGCTGAGTCTTAAGGATTTTATCCACAGAGACATTTTTGGCATGGAGGAGCCGCTGAATGATTTTACCAGTAGAGTGACTTGATCAGACCTATAGTTTGGAAGATCTTGCTGGTTGTTTTGGGGAAAATAGTTTAAGAAAGTTGAGACTGGAGGCAGGGAAACCAGTCAAGGGGTCCCTTAGATAAATATAGGTGGCCTGATGGAAGGAGTGACAGTAGGGATGGAAGGAGGCAGATGGATCCCTGAGATATTGAAGAGATGGATTCAGTAGAACTTGTCATGGGTGGGATGGGGTATGTGGGGCAGAGGGGAGTGATCAGTTGACTGAGGTGGGTGGGAGCAGGGAGAGCAGGGGTGATATCGGGGAAGAGGGGCATCATTTCTCCATATTTCAGCAGAGATCACCAGCACTGCTGGTTTCTCCTTCCAAGGAATAGCTGAGGAAGTCCATCAGTTCTTTGCTAAGCACTGACCTCATTCGATCAACTTCCTCTAGTTTGATTTCTCCTCAGGTAGAGCTTGTATCTTCTTCCTCTGCAGTTTGAGTGGGTGGCTTTTCTCTAATGATTAATGATCTTGTGTATCTCATGTGCATTAAGAGATCTGTAAGGGCGATTCTCCCCATACTTGTGATCCATTGGAGTCCTCGTAGCCACTGTGGCTCAGTGGCATCTAAAGAGCTTTGGTTTTCATAATTGGGGAAATATAAATTTCATTACTCTTTTATATAAATTGAATTGGGAATTTATATTCCTTTTTTTAAAAAAAGATTTTAAAAATTTATTTCAGAGAGAGAGTAAGAGAGCAACAGCAGGGGAGAGAAGGAGAAGCAGGCTCCTTGCTGAGCAGGGAGCCCAATGCAGGGCTGGATCCCAGGACCCTGGGATCATGACCTGAGCTGAAGGCAGACGCTTAACAACTGAGCCACGCAAGCGCCCCATGGAATTTATATTACTTGAATCCAAAAAGGTTTTGGAGAATTTTTGAGGCAAATTTTATATAGCAATCTGGATTTCTTTACGAAAGAAGTACAATCTACGTAACAGAAGTGCAGTTGTGCTCTATTTCAGGAAAATCTAATATACAAAAATCTGAAATGACAAAGCTGGCAAATTGTGGGTGGAGATAATTGGTGGTTGATAATTTTGCTAATGGATTCTTGGCTTTGAAAAGAGGTGCTTTAGGAATCTTTCGTAATGTAAGGTTTCTATGTTCATTTAAATGACTTAGATTTTAGGAATAATATTTTGGGATAAGAAACAGCCTGCCTGGATATTAGATAATTAACTAATATTGTTATGAGAATCCTGGTAAAGCATTAATAAGAGTGAAGACCCCCACGTGATGCTGGACAATGTCAGACAAGGTGAGTATTCCTTTATATACATGCGCTCTCTGACCTTTCCCCTTTGCTGTAGCTTTTGTGAATAGTTGTCTCATCTCTTTCCATGCACGCAGCACCTGCAGAACCCCACAGTGAAATCAAACCCTGTGTGTGACATTTTGGTCTGTTGATATGAATGTGTTCCAAAGTCATAAATTATATGTAATGAAATTCACTATAGATTTACCTAGGTAAATTTAAGTTTTGAAGCCAGAAATTCTAAAGCTAGATGGGAAATTCATTTCCTGATGAGAAGAAGTTGACTAAGAGAAATTATGAAAATATAATCTGGGAAAAAAAAAACCACTCCACAATTTGAAAAATAGCAAGACCTTAACATTGAGTATTTGCAGTAAAGTAATATCTCTCCCCATCTTTCAAAGAAAGAATGATATACCAGCAACAAAACATGTGTTTTCCAAAGCATCAAGATATATTGTTGGCAGCATACTATTTTGAAAAGAATTTGTTTTGTTTCTAAAGAGTAGAATGATTTTTAGAGAAGAGGGGAGCAGAGGGCACCCGAATACCTAACACATTTGTGATGGGCTGGTTATAAATGCATGTTCAGAGACAAATGACCATGATAAACAACCATATAGGAGCCTGCTTCATATGAAATGAAATCATTTGCCTCCTGCCACCTTGCATGGCATCAACAGACGAGTCGTGCATGAGTCGTAAAGCAGCGTATACTGCTGGTGCTCATTCTGTCATCTGCTAGGGCTTCATTATGGAGAGGATGCTGGTGGCTATCCAGACGCTTCACTGGCAGCCTTCACTGACTAATGGAGCCGTATTCGTGTTGGCTGACATCTGGTTTTAGAAGTTATTTATAAAGAAAAGATCGTCGTAATCCAAACAGAGAGATTTTTAAATGTCAGATGTACTGTGCAAGATTCTTCTAGGGTGAGTGGCACCGTGGGAAGCATTAGCTACTTTTCTGAACACTCATATGTGCTGAGGGTGTTTTTCCTGTGTGCACATGGTATTTCCATATAGCATGTTATAAGCAAAATACTTGAAATAAACATAGAGTTCTGTAGTTTTGAACATAGTTATCACTCAAATGACACATTAATAAACTAAAAAATGAATGGGACAACGTGTAAAGACCTTAGAAGTCCACCTTCCTGTCCTCGCAGTGAGAAAATAAGCTCAGCAAACTGAAAATCAACACCTCTTCTCAGATCCCTCAGAGAATCGAGGTTATAGGGTAAACTGCTGCCCCAAGAAATGGAGAGAAGAGTGCATAGCAAGAATCATGGTTTACCAGAAGCAGAGGTCCTGGAGTAGAGCCCTCCTTCCCTGCCCCGCCCTTCTCCCCCTTCCCCCACCGGTACTGGTAGGAACAGTTAAACTGTAACAGGTGAATTGCTAGAGGCTTGGTGTGCCTGGGAGTTCAAAAACTATCAGGGCCCTGTATTGGGGGGGAGGGCTCTATGCTTTCATGAATTTTACCTCCAGGAGGCCCACCAGAGTCTCAGAAAAATCCTCTCCTGTTTCTGGCAGTGGGAGGGGAAAAGAAACCATTTTGAAATATATCCAGAGCATTGTCTTCTCCTTAAAAAAACCTGCCCTAAAAGATACTATTTTACTAAAGATTAACAGACCTGGAGTTTACCAGAATGCAACTAACTGACTTGGGGGATGGGAAATACCCAGTTCCAGCCCCTTTTACACTTTTGGTCTCACCTGAGGGGGAAAAAGAAAGGTGAGTCACACTTGAAAGGCACAGTCCAGGGGCACAGTCTCCCTAAAAGACTGAGACCTAATCATAGCACTGTAGAGGGCTTCCCTTCCTCCAGTACCTTACCACCACGTCAGTCATGAACCTTGTTAATAACAAGGGATTATCAACAGCAAGACTCAGACCCTATATAAGAGAAAGCCAAGGGCAACAGGGAAGACTAAATTAGGGACAGGAGAAGAATTTTTAGCCTCTTGACACCTAAAAGTAACAGTAAACACAGCTTACCTCTTAGCCAGATACACATAAAACCTCACACTAAAGGCCTCATTTCCTTTTGCACAATATATCATGTCCGTCTTTCAACAAAAAATTACAAGGCATGCTAAAAGGCAAAACAGTTTAAAGAGACGAAACATCAGAACCACAGACAGGGAAGAGATTTTTGATCAGACTGAGCATTTAAAATAAGTATAATACACTAAGGGTTCTAACAAAAAGTGGACAAAATTCAAGAACAGATAGATGTAAGCAGAGAGATGGAAATCCTGGGAAGAATCAAAATTCATGCTGGAAGTGAGAAACACAGTAGCAGAAATGAAGAATGGCTTTTGGTTCATCTGTAGACTGGGCTGGGCCAAGGAAACAGTCAATGAGTTTGTAGATTTGTCCAGGGAAATTTCCCCAACTGAACAGCAAAAGGAAAAAAGAATAAAGACAGAATGTTTAAGAACTGTAGGACAATTAAAAGGTATAAAATATAGGTATTGGGAATACCAAAAGGAGAAGAAAGAGGAAAAGAAGAAATATTTGAAGTGATAATGACTGAGAAATTTACCCAAATGGATGATAGACATAAAACCACAAATTTGGGAAGCTCGGAGAACACTTTTGCAAAAAATCTGCCCTTAGATATATCATATTAAAACTGCAGAAAATTAAAGACAAAGAGAAAATCTTGAGTAAAGCCAGAGGATGTAAACACCTTCCCATAAAGGCTCAAAGATAAGAATTACATCAGATTTTATTCAGAAAGCATGTAAGCAAATCAGAAAAACAACCCACCTAAAAGTCTATACAAGCATATCTCGTTTTATTGTGCTTTGCTTTATTGAATTTTGCAGATGTTGTGTTTTTTTTTTTTTTTCTTTGCAAATTTTAGGTTTGTGGCAATCCTGCATCAAACAAGTCTGTCAGTGCCATTTTTCTAACAGCATTTTCTCTCTTCATGTTTCTCTGTCACATTTTGGTAATCTTCACAACATTTCAAACTTTTCCATGATTATTATATTTGTTATGGTGATCTGTGACCAGTGATCTTTGAAGTTATTCTTGTAATTATTTTGAGGCGGCACAAACTGTGCCTATGTAAGAAGGTGAATGGAATTGATAATTATAAATATTGTATGTATTCTAACTGCTCCACTGACCATCTATCTGTTCCCCCATTTCCTTGGGCTTCTCTGTTCCTTGAGACACAACAATATTGAAAGTAGGCCAGTTACCCTATCATGGCTTCTCAGTGTTCAAGTGAAAGGAAAGGTGGCACATCCCTCACTTTCAATCAAAAGCTAGGAATGATTAAGCTTCGTGATGAAGGCATGTCGAATGCCGAGACAGGCCAAAAGCTGGGCCACTTGCACCAAACAGTTAGCCAAGTCGTGAATGCAAAGGAAGAGTTCTTGAAAGAAATTAAAAGTGCTACTCCAGTGAACACATGATTAAGAAAGCAAAGACAGCCTGATTATTGATATGGAGAAAGTTCTAGTGGTCTGGATAGAAGATTAAGCCAGCCACAACAGTCCCTTAAGTGAAAGGCTAATCCAGACCAAGGTCCTAACTCTGTTCAATTCTGTGAAGGCTGAGAGAGGTAAGAAATTTGCTGGAGAAAGGTTAGCAGACTTGGTTTATGAAGTTTAAGGAAAGAATCCGTATTTGTAATATCAAAGTGCAAGGTGAAGCAGCAGGGCTAAGGTAGAAACTGCCGCAGGTTATCTAGAAGATCTAGCTAAGGTAATTAATGAAGGTGGCTGCACTGAACAGCAGGTTTTCAGAGTAGACAAAACAGCTTTCTATTGGAAGAAGATGCCATCTAGGACTTTCATAGCTAGAGAGAAGTCAACTCCTGTCTTCAGTGCTTCAGAGGACAGGCTGACTCTTTGTTAGGGACTAATGCAGCCGGTGACGTGAAGTTGAAGCCAGTGCTCATTTGCCATTTCAGAATCCTAGGCTCTTAAGAATTGTGCTAAACTATCCTGCCTGTTCTCCAAAAGGAACAACAAAGCCTGGATGGTAGCACATCTGTTTACAACATGGTTTACTGAATATTTAAAGCCCATTGTGGAGAACTGCTCAGAAAAAAAAGATTGCCTTCAAAATATTCTTGCTCATTGACAATGCATCTGGTCACTCCAGACCTCTGATGGAGATGTCCAGTGGGATGAGTGTTGTTTTCATGCCTGCTAACACAACATCCATTCTGCAGCCCGTGGATCAAGGAGTCATTGCAACATTCAAGTCTTATTGTTTAAGAAATATGTTTCATGAGGCTAGAGCTGCCAGAGATAGTGATTTCTCTGATAGAGCTGGGCAAAGTCCTTTGAAAACTTTCTGGGAAGGATTCACCTTCTAGATTCAGGACATTGGTGACTCATGGGAAGAGGTCAAAACATCCACAGGAGCAGGAGTTTGAAATAAGTTGATTCCAACCCCCATGGGTGACTTTGAGGGGTTCAGGACTTCCATGGGGAAAGTAACTGCCGATGTGGTGGAAACAGCAAGAGAACTAGGATTAGAAGTGGAGCCTGAAGATGGGACTGAACTGCTGCCATCTGGTGATAAACTTGAACAGATGAGGAATTGCTTCTTATGGACGAGCAGAGACCGTGGTTTCCTGAGATGGCAACTGCTCCCGGTAAAGATGCCGTGGAGACTGTTGAGATGACAGCAGAGGATTTAGAATGTTATATAAACTTAGTTGATCAAGCAGCGGCAGGGGTGAGAGGATGGACTCCAGTTTGAAAGAAGTTCCACTGTGGGTAAAATGCTATCAAACAGCGTCACAAGCTACAGAGAAATTGTTCTTGAAAGGAAGAGTCAATAGGTGTGGCTGACTTCATCGTTGTCTTATTTCAGAAATTGCCCCAGTCCCCGCATCCTCCAGCAACGCCCCTCACCCCCAAAGGTCAGCAGCCATCAACACGGAGATAAGACCCTCCACCAGCAAAGAGATTTGGACTTGCTGAAAGATCAGATGAAGGTCAGCGGTTGTTTTTTGTTGTTGTTGTTTTTTTTTTTGTTTGTTTCTTTGTTAGCAATAAAGTCCTTTTTTAAATAGGTCACATTGTTTTTCAGACATAATGCTATTACACACTTAAGAGACTACAATATTAGTGTAAACATAGCTTTTATATGCAGTGGAAAACCCAGAAATCCATTTGGCTCATTTTATTACAAGATTCACTTTATTCTGGTGGTCTGGAACTGAACTCACAATATCTTCGAGAATGCCTTTATCTAGTAAAATTATCCCGCAAAAGTGAAGTAAAAAGAAAGAATTTCTCAGACAAATAAAAATTGAAGGAACTTTCCACTAGTAAATCTGCCTGGCAAGAAGTGTTAGAAATTCTTCAGGGAGAAGGAAAATGATACAGGTCAGAAACTTGGATGTACATAAAGATAGGGGGAGGATAGTGAAGGAATAAATGAAGGGGCTTCTCACTTCCGTCCCCTGAGGCACTGGTGCCGTGCCCAGCACCCATGCCTGCACCCATGCTGAATAATACGTGGAGTTTTGTGGCTTGTTGGCTTAAAAAAGAGAGTAATTTTCTCAACCCACAGCTGCAACCTCTACATTTAAAGATTACTGAAGTGGACATAGCGAGGTCTCTGGCTCATAGAAGATAGGAATTTCCAAAGACTCTGGGCAAAAGTGCAAATAACAAATGAAAATATAGTGAAAGTCTTGTTCCCTTCAGCTTTATGTATATTAATAATGCACCTTATTGTGTCTTATGCCACAGAAATCTTCGTTGTAAAATCCTGCCGGTTATTGTGGCATCATTTTGAGATCACTCAGCTCAAACTAAAAAAGAATTGAATATATTAAGTGTAGACATATGAGCTCTTTAAAAGCCAAGCATTATTATAGCTTTTCAAACTGGAAATGAAAGGGCCACTGAAGCATCCTATTTGTTTTAAATTTTCATAAAGTTAATATTGATGGCTATCAGCCAGATAAACAAAAAATCTTTCGGGGTACTCCCCCTCCCTTTTCTTAAAAAAGGGGTGGGGGCCTTGAGACAAATGTGAGAAAGAAAGCACTGGATTATCCCCATTCATGATTGGTGAGTTTCTTGCTATGACCTCATAAGGAACTATTGTTAGGGAACTCCCAGTACCTGCAGGAGTCCATGGCTTGGCCAAAGGCTTTGGTTCTTTTTCCGAAGAAGCTGATTTTTGGTGACCTGAGGGACGTTGACCACAGTTAGCTTTTTGCCTTTTTGGCTTTTGTCTGTTTTGTTTGTTCTTTCTCTTTTTTTGTTTTTCTTAAATTCTTTAAAATTATTCCCTTTTTTAAAAAAATTCTTTTACTTTCATTTGTTCTCATTCTTTTTAAAAATTTTTCTTATTTTTTCAATTCTCTTATTTCCTTTTTTATGGTTTTCCGTTTTTTTTTTTTTATGTTTTGTTTTGTTTTTTTTTAGTTAATACTGTTAGCTAGTATTGTTGGTGTAGTTATCAAGTTACCATGCTGCAGGGCTTTGCAGCAATCCATACTGATGCGGACATACATATCGACAGTTACCAGCTCCTTAAGACCGTTGGCCAGGGCAACTTCATCAAGGTCATGCTGACTCGGCACAATATGGGACAGAAGTGGCTGTGAAGGTCATTAATAGGAGTCAGCAGAGATTTTACAGCCTCCAGAGACGATTCCTGAAGTCCAAAGCATAAAGGTCTTTAATTACCCTAATAATATGAAACTAGTTGAGATGATCTTGATCCACGAACATTCTGCCTGGTCAGAGTATATGCTAGTGAATGTTTGATTGACTAGTGCACCATGGCCACATGAGAAAGAGGCTTGTAGCAAATTTTTCTAGAGAGTGTCCACTGTACAGTGCTGCTTCCACCAGAAGTGTATTGTCCACAGGGACCTCGAGCCAGAGAACCTACTTTTTTGATGTTGACCTAAATGTCAAGGTTTCAGACTTTGGCTTTGGTGTGACATGTTCACCATCATCAATAAGCTTGAATGCCTTCTGTGGCAGAGCCCCCCCCTTATTCCCTGGAATTCTGGAGCCATAATTATGATGCCGTCTCAGTGGATGTGTGGAGCACTGAAGTCATCCTTTTTTGTGATGGTCACCAGTTTCCTGCCTTTTGAGGGATCAGAATTCAAAGATCTGTGGGAATGGGTATTGTGTGGAATATACGACTTTTCTTTCTTCGTGTCCATAGACACTGAAAACCTGCTTAAGAAATTCCTGATCCACAACCGCAGTGACAGGGGCATTTTAGAGGAAATCATGAGAGACCCGGTGATAGACATGGGCCCTGTAGAGGAACTGAAGCCATACATTGAGCCCTCCCTGACTACAAGGATCTCTAGCAGCCTGAGTTAATGCTGTCTATGGGCTACAAGTGGGAAGAGATGCACAACTCAGTGATGGGCCTGAAGCATCAAGAATTAATGACCATCTGCAGGCTTTGGGCTACTAAGACACCCGAGCTGCTGGAGGGCATTCGGTCATGATGAAGTCCCTGCCTACAGCTGATCCCACCAGCAGTGTTGTCCTTGTTCATTGTGTGAGGTAGAGGCTAGCGTCTCTGTCAACCCAAACAGCAGAGTCCTGTCATTCCCACCTTTACTTTGTTCTTGAAGACAGAAAATCAGTGGCCTGAGGACCAGGAGTCTGGGTGGAAGGCTAGCAGAACAGCACAAGTGACTGTCAGTCTCTGCCTGGTCAGGAGATGAAGACAACACCTGAACACAACTCTCCCACTCTTTCCCTGTGGTCTCCTCCGCCCCCACCCCCACCCCAGTACCAGCAACGGTGGTGGAGCCTTAGACTGATCCACCTTTTCCCAGGTGTATGTATATGGCCTGGCCGGCACAGAGGACTCTGTCCCATGGAGGATGGAGGTGTGTGAAGTGCTGTAGGGTTCTCTGTGGGGTTAAAGCTGGCTGGCACTTCTCTGGCGTTCAGAAGCATTGAGGACAAAATAACTGTGATGCCTGAGTTTATGGGATTGCCAGGAGCCCTCTGGGGAGTGGAGAGGCCAGCCCCTCTACCTACACCTGGTAAAACTTTGGAGATTAGAGTGTACTTAGAGCCTTTCTCCCTTGCCCTCCTCCTCTCCCTCTCTCCTTCCGTGTTTGTCGTGAGGGGAGATGGTTCTGTAGAAATAAACACAAATATTAATGGGTAAGCACTTAATATCTTACTTTCTAAGTTGCTTTTGATGATGGACTGTGGGAGGTGGTTACTGATTTGAATGGGTCTCCTGTGTAGTCTTAGAGACCATACGGTTGTCACCGCCTTGAGCAGGCTGTACAGCAATGATACTAACACCGACAAGTAACAGTAGCATTTACTGTTCATTGTCCAAAGACTTTCTCTGCCTTCCTAATTCATTTTAGCCACAGATGCCCATTTAGCAGATTGGGAAATGAATGCTGAGGGAGGGTAAGCGGCTTGTTGATAGCACGGAGGGGGCGGGTGGCAGAGCTCATGTCCCGAGCTAGTGCTCTCTACCCAGTACTCAGTGGCTCCCGTGGCTCAGATCTGGGGTTGCCAGAGTCCCGGATTTGCCATC
>NC_048222.1:20692984-20785875 GCF_002007445.2 Ailuropoda melanoleuca | reverse complement strand
ACGTTCTCATTACAGAGTACTGGTTTTGCCAACTAGCAAGTAGATTTGTTTTTCCATTGTTGGAATTTACAGTTGGATGATTTGCATGCTTTAGATGGGAAACTAAAGCCTTAAGGTGTGTTTTTTCTTGGTTGTTTTGTTTTGGTTTTGGTGGGGTGGGGAGGTAAGCTAACTGTCCCTGAAGGCTCTTGTTGAGAAGGATGGTTCTGGTGGAAGCCCTCATCCAGTGGGGTTCCTGGAGATGTGACATCAGGCACAGAGTCCCTCTCCATGCTGCCCCAGCAGGACTCCTCTTCCTCTGTCTGCTGTGGGTCTTGGTTTGCTTTGGGTTTTGTCTACATTGGAGGATGAAAACTTGTGTCCAGATGGAAAGTTCCAGAAATGCTCCCAGGGCTGATAATGGGAGTTTGATTTCCAAGTAAGTAATCCTATTCATCTGATTTAATTCTTTAAAATCAGTATTTGGATTAGTTCCAAAATGATCACTATCATTCACAGTGATAGCTCCCATCTTTACCATCCCCACCAAACATGGTTGTCTAGTTTGAGAGCTTTTCCCTTAGAAGTCACCAATGTGTTATTACTTTTATCAGTATTAAAAAATAATAATTCTGTGTTTCTGGAGTTTGGTTTTTGGTTTTTAAAAGCATCTGTGTGTTTTTGATCTGAAAATTAGAAGTATTTATTATGGAGGTGCTGATAATATACACACAGGAATAGAATATGTCATATAATTTAATTATCATAAGATAAAAATTCTAGAAAAATTTCCTCTAATCTGTAATATTTTCCTTGTACAGAAGGTTTTTTTTTTTTAATATTCTAATACTTATTTTAAACACCTCCTGGGTCATGTAAAGTGACATAGTTACGATGGAAAGGATAGTGTCTCATACAACCTTTCATGTCATCTTGGACTTACCCTGCTTTGTGCAGTAGAGGTACCAAGGCGTGGTCTTACGAAGGTGGGCTTATTTTTCTATAATGTTCTAAGAGATGCTCGAAAGACCTCCTGCTGCTTTCCTTAGACCCCAAATTACACAAGTAGTGAGTTAGGCTTTTAAGTCTCACAGACTTTTCATCAGGAGTTTCTGTGATATGATTACCTAGGACGGAGAGCAGCGGCCACCCAGAGTCTTACCAAGACTGCCTGCCAGCGAGCTGGAGGCCAGAGTGGAGTGATCAGGCTGGTGAAGGGCTCATTACTGCTGGGCCTTAGGGAGTGGCAGGCAGGAAGCTGCCCTCACCAAGGATTTTCCACGGCTGACCCTGGTTCTGCAGTGACGGCAGCCCCTATTGTACAGGGCTGGAAAATTATTCAGAAAAGAGCGAGGATAATGTGTATCCATTTTACCTGCTTGAAACTAATAGGCGACTTACTTCTGGGATTTGCTCTCCGTACCAATTAATTTATAATCTGTTCTACTTTCTCTTCCCCACCTGCCGTTCAGTGCTCTTTTCAGGGAGGAGATGATTTTCTGCCAAGGTGTTTGCTACAGTTGCATTGCACTGTTCCTTGAATGTGTGGACACGCCCACCTCTCAGCCATCGTCCCTCCCCTTCCTCAGCTCTTGTTCTGCTACTTGCAGGTTTTTTGGAACATACTGGTGAAGGAGCAGTTGAGCCATTTTGGTGGCATGAATTTCCATTGACCAGTGTATGCAGAGTGCACACTCAGGGACCCCAAACATGTGATAAACTGTGTGCAAACAGTGTTGGGGGAATGTAGCTGTTTACTCTCACAGTTCAGTGTCACAAATGGTGGAAGCTAGCCTTTCCTCTGCCTTTCTGGGCTTAGCTCGCAGCCCCTGAGCTGCAGTCCTGCTTCTGGGAAGACAAGCACGAAGGTTACCGTATTCAGTTGAAGGGGAGTCAGACTGGCTTTGCACTGAGAAGGGACCACATATTTCCTTTGTCACTTGCCTGCCTCCTGAGACTGTCGTGTGGAGAGACATGCCGTCTTGCTGCAGGGAGGCGGTTGTTAGCAAACACCGGCAAACACCTGGCTCCTTGTACTTCCCATGCACCTCGTGGGGGCAGATCCCGAGAAATCTGGGCGCTTTTCAAAAATGGCTTTTACTTTTCAACATGTTCCTTTTAATTTTGTTTAGTCATTTTATGTTAAAAAGAATATTTTTCTGTTGCTTATCTATTCCATAGATATATAGCATATCAGTTCCTCTTGGGTATCTCATCCCCTTGTAGGCTGGCAGCTCTGGTGGATGGATGTTTCAAAGTCTGTGTTGTTTTTGTTTTTCCTTTGTTAAAGGGGAGAGGAGTTGCTGACATACTGCGTGCCAGAGCACTTGAAGCAAATCTATTTCCAACTCAAATATAGCAGCTAAAGGAATTGCCAGAGTGGTGCATTATTAATTTTTCTCCCTAATGGGTATGCTGAGTGCTGCCCGCTCTGCCATCCAGTCGCAGGCAGCGACTGTCATGATCCCACCTGTTTTGTCTGCCTCCCTGTCAGGCCTGTTTCAGCAGTGTCCAGCTTCCTCCAAGTGTTAGGAGTGCAAGGCATCACTCAGTTGCTGAAGGGCAGGAACCACAAGCATTTCCAGTGGTTTATCTTATGTAGGATAATCTTTCAGCTCAAACAACAGGCTCCTAAAATCAACTATCAGAAATATTTTGCATGTATTTTCAGTCTAGCTGTGAAAAAAAATTTCTACTTATTTAGGAAGGTAGTATGATTTATGCTTAGTGATCAGATTTTTCAAATGATTATTTTTTTATCAAGTACCATAAAAAAGGATGAAACGGAAATGACCAAATATTTCTCATATCTGCAATAGATGTGATGAACAAAGTAGTTATAAAGCCATCACCACTGTAGTATTAAAAATGCTAAACATTGTCAATTTCAAAAAAGTACAGTAGTTTGATAAAATACTTGGAAACCTTTTAAACACCACTAGTAATAAAAGAAATGAATATAAAGGATCCATTTTGAAGCATTAATTGGCAGATTGGAAAATAACACTCAAATACCTACTGTCAAGGAGGAAGTGTTGCGGTGCCTTCTCAGCTACTACTGAGATCATTCACAGGTACGGTGTTTTTGTTAAGCTGTGTGTGTGTGTTTACAGTGTAGAATATACATGGACATTATTTGCTCTGAATATTGCCTTCTGTCTTATCCTTATATGACTGGAGCAACTCCAAAGGTGGTTGATCTGGGATGGTTTAGCTTGGCGTTATCTCAAGTGACCATCAGTGGAGAGTTTACTCTGCCTCTAATTTTTTAAATAATTTTTTAAAATTAAAATATAATATATATTTATATAGATATTATATATATTTATATATATTATATAATATATTATTTGTTCCAGGGGGTACAGGTCTGTGATTCATCAGTCTTACACAATTCACAGTGCTCACCATAGCACATACCTTCCCCAGTGTCCATCACCAGCCACCCCATCCCTCCCACCCCCTCCGCTCCAGCAACCCTCAGTTTGTTTTCTGAGATTAAGTCTCTCATAGGTTTGTCTCCCTCTCTCCCTTGTTTCTCAAATTCCACATATCAGTGGGATCATATGATAATTGTCTTTCTATGATTGACTTATTTTGCTTAGCATAATACCCTCTAGTTCCATCCACGTTGTTGCCAAAGGCAAGATGTCATTTTTTGATGATTGTGTAATATTCCACTCTGTGTGTGTGTGTGTGTGTGTGTGTACACACTATACATTATCTTTATCCATTCATCTGTCGATGGACATCTAGGCTCTTTCCATAGTATGGCTATTGTGGACATTGCTGCTACGAACATCAGGTCACTACATTTGTATCTTTGTGGTAAATACCCAGTAGTACAACTGGTGAGTCATAGGGTAGCTCTAGTTTCAACTTTTTGAGGAACCTCCATACTGTTTTCCGATGTGGGCTGCACCAGTCTGCATTCCCACCAACAGTGTAGGAGGGTTCCCTCTTTCTGAATCCTCACCAACATTTGTTATTTCCTGACTCGTTAATTTTAGCCATTCTGACTGGTGTGAGGTGGTATCTCATTGTGGTTTTGATTTGTATTTCCCTGATGCTGAGTGATGTGGAGCATTTTTTCATGTGTCTGTTGGCCATTTGGATGTCTTCTTTGCAGAAATGTCTGTTCATGTCTTCTGCCCATTTCTCGATTGGATTATTTTTTCTTTGGGTGTTGAGTTTGATACTTTCTTTGTAGATTTTGAATAGTAGCCCTTTATCTGATATGTCATTTGCAAGTATCTTCTCCCATTTTGTCGGTTGTCTTTTGGATTTGTTGGCTGTTTCCTTTGCTCTGCAAAAGCTTTTTATCTTGATGAAGTCCCAATAGTTCATTTTGCCCTTCCTTCCCTTGACTTTGGAGATGTGTCTGGGAAGAAGTTGCTGTGGCAGAGGTCGAAGAGGTTACTGCCTGTGTTGTCCTCAAGGATTTTGATCGATTCCTGTCTCACATGTAGGTCTTTCATCCATTTTGAGTCTATTTTTGTGTGTGGTCTAAGGAAATGGTCCAATTTCATTCTTCTGCATGTGGTTGTCCAATTTTCCCAACACCATTTATTGAAGAGACACTTTTTTTCATTGAACGTTCTTTCCTGCTTTGTTGAAGATTAGTTGTCCATAGAGTTGAGGGTCCATTTCTGTGTTCTCTATTCTGTTCCATTGATCTGTGTGTTTGTTTTTGGGCCAGTCCCATACTGTCTTGATGATTACAGCTTTGTAATAGAGCTTGAAATCTGGAATTGTGATGCCACCAGCTTTATTTTTCCTTTTCAACATTCCTCTGGCTATTCGGGGTCTTTTCTGGTTCCACAAATTTTAGGATTATTTGTTCCATTTCTGTGAAAAAAGTTGATGGTATTTTGATAGGGATTGTGTTGAATGTGTAGATTCCTCTAGGTAGCATAAGCATTTTAACAATATTTGTTCTTCCAATCCATCGGCATGGAACGTTTTTCCATTTCTTTGTAGCTTCCTCAATATCTTTCATGAGCATTCTATAGTTTTATGAGTACAGATCCTTTGCCTCTCTGGTTAGATTTATTCATAGGTATCTTACGGTTTTTGGGTACAGTTGTAACTGGGATTGACTCCTTAATTTGTCTTTCTTCTGTGTTGTTGTTGGTGTATAGAAATGCAACTGATTTCTGTGCATTGATTTTATATCCTGTCATGTTACTGAATTCCTTTATGAGTTCTAGCAGTTTCGGGGTAGAGTCTTTTGGGTTTTCCACATAAAGTATCATATCATCTACAAAGAGTGAGAGTTTGACTTCTTTGCCGATTTGGATGCCTTTTTTCTTTTTATTGTCTGATTGCTGAGGCTATGACATCTAGTACCATGTTGAATAGCAGGGGTGATGGTGGACATCCCTGCCGTCTTCCTGACCTTGGGGGAAAATCTCCCCTTTTTTCCCCATTGAGAATGATATTCACTGTAGGTTTTTCGAAGGTGGCTTTTATGATATTGAAGTATGTACCCTCTATCCCTACAGTGTGAAGAGTTTTAATCAAGAAAGAATGCTGTACTTCGTCAAATGCTTTTCTGCATCTATTGAGAGTATCATATAGTTCTTGTTCCTTCTTTTATTAATGTACTGTATCACATTGATTGATTTGTGGATGTTGAACCTACCTTGCAGCCCAGGAATAAATCCCACTTGGTTGTAGTGAATAGTTCTTTAGTGTACTGTTAGATCCTATTGGCTAGTATTTTGGTGAGAATTTTTGCATCCCTGTTCATCAGGGATATTGGTCTGTAATTCTTCTTTTTGATGGGGTTGTCTGGTTTTGGGATCATGGTAATGCTGGACTCATAAAATGAGGTTGGAAGTTTTCCTTCCATTTCTATTTTTTGAAACAGTTTCATAAGAATTCTTCTTTAATTGTTTGGTAGAATTCCCCTTGGAAGCCATCGGACCCTGGGCTCTTGTTTGTTGGGAGATTTTTGATAACTGCTTCAATTTCCTTGCTGGTTATGGGTCTGTTCAGGTTTTCTATTTCTTCCTGGTTCAATTTTGATAGTTTATAGGTCTCTAGGAATGCATCCATTTCTTCCAGATTGCCCAGTTTGTTGGCATATAGCTGCTCATAGTATGTTTTTATAATTGTTTGTATATCTTCAGTTTTGTGATCTTTCCTCTTTCATTCATGATTTTATTTATTTGGGTCCTTTCCCTTTTCTTTTTGATAACGTCTGGCTAGGAATTTATCAATCTTATTAATTCTTTCAAAGAACCAGCTCCTAGTTTTCTTGATCTGTTCTATTGTTCTTTTGTTTTCTATTTTATCAATTTCTGCTCTGATCTTTATTATTTCTCTTCTCCTGCTGGGTTTAGGTTTTATTTGCTGTTCTTTCTCCCGCTCCTTTAGGAGTAGGGTTAGGTTGTGTATTTGAGACCTTTCCTGTTTCTTGAGAAAGGCTTGTAGTGCTATATACTTTCCTCTTAGGATCACCTTTGGTGCGTCCCAAAGATTTTGAACAGTTGTGTTTTCGTTTTCATGTGTTTCCATGAAATTTTTTAATTCCTTTTTAATTTCCTGGTTTACCCATTCCTTTTTTAGTAGGATGCTCTTTAGCCTCCGTGTATTTGAGCTCTTTCTTACTTTCCTCTTGTGATTGAGTTCAAGTTTCAAAGCATTGTGGTCTGAAAATATTCAGGGAATGATCCCAATCTTTTTATACATGTTGAGACCTGATTTGTGACCCAGGATGTGATCTATTCTGGAACATGTTCCATGTGCACTAGAGAAGAATTTATATTCTATTTATTTGGGATAGAATGTTCTGAATATATCTGTGAACTCCATCTGGTCCAGTGTGTCATTTAGTGTCCTTATTTCCTTGTTCATCTTTTGCTTAGATGATCTGTCCATTTCAGTGAGTGGGGTGTAAAAGTCCCCTACTATTATTGTATTACTGTTGATGTGTTTCTTTGATTTTTTGTTATTAATTGGCTTATACAATTGGCTGCTTCCATGTTAGGGGTATAAATAATTATGATTGTTAGATCTTCTTTAAGTATGGTATAGAGTCCATCCTCATCTCTTATTATATAGTCTTTGGTTTAAAATCTAATTTATCTGATATAAGGATTTCCACCCCAGCTTTCTTTCGATGTCCATTAGCATGGTAAATGGTTTTCCACCCCCTCACTTTAAATCTGGAGGTGTCTTTGGGTCTAAAATGAATCTCTCACAGACAGCGTATTGATGGGTCTTGTTTTTTTAATTCGATCTGGTACCCTGTGTCTTTTGATTGTGGCATTTAGCCCATTTACATTTAGGGTAAAAAGATAAGAATTTAATGCCATTGTATTGCCTGTAAGGTGACTGTTACTGTATGTTGTCTCTGTTCCATTCTGGTCTTTGTTACTTTCAGGCTCTCTCTTTGCTTAGAGGACCTTTTTCAGGAAGGGCTGGTTTGGTGATCGCAAATTCTTTTAGTTTCTGTTTGCCCCAGAAGCTTTTTATGTCTCCTATTTTCAATGACAGCCTAGCTGGATATAGTATTCTTGGCTGCATATTTTTCTCGTTTTGTGCCCTGAAAATATCATGCCAGTCCTTTCTGGCCTACCAGGTATCTGTGGATAGGTCTGCTGCCATTCTAATGTTTCTACCATTATGGGTTACCTACTTTTTGTCCCAAGCTGCTTTTAGGATTTTCTTTTTGTTTCTGAGATCTGTAAGTTTTACTATTATATGTTGGGGTGTTGACCTGTTTTTATTGATTTTGAGGGGGTTCTCTGTGTCTTCTGGTTTTGATGCCTGTTTCCGTCCTTAAATTAGGGAAGTTCTCTGGTATAATTTGCTTCAATATACCTTCTGCCCCCTTCTCTTTTTTTCTTCTGGGATCCCAATTATTGTATTATTATTTCACTTTATGTTATCACTTATCTCTCAAATTCTCCCCTTGTGATCCAGTAGTTGTTTATCTTTCTTTTTCTCGGCTTCTTTATTCTTCATCATTTGGTCTTCTATATCCCTAATTCTCTCTTCTGCCTCATTTATCGTAGCAGTTAGAGCTTCCAGTTTTGATTGCTCATTATAGCCTTTTTGATTTCTACTTGGTTAGATTTTATTTCTCCAGAAAGGGATTCTCTAGTATCTTCTATGCTTTTTTTAAGCCCAGCTAGTATCTTTATAATTGTCATTCTGAACTCTAGTTCTGACATCTTACTAATGTCCATGTTGATTAGGTCCCTGGCTGTTGATACTGCCTCTTGTTCTTTTTCTTGAGGTGAATTTTTCCATTTTGTGATTTTGTCCAGAGAAGAATAGATGAACGAGAGAACGAAATGCTAAAAGGGTAACAACGACCCTAGAAAAACATACACTAAATAAATCAGAAGAGATCTGAAACTGGGGCGGGGGAGGAGGGAAGGAAAAAAAAAGAATATGATCAGGCTGGTGAATAGAACAGAGCCATACACTAGATTTTGGGTGTATTTGGCCTGTTAGAGGACACTTCCTCCCAAAATTTTAAAGAAAGAAAAACTTACATATATTCAAAAATAAGGGTAAATACAACGTAGTGATGGAATATGACTGTAAAAATTAAAATTAAAAAGGATTTTAGAAAAGGAGTTAAGTTGGTTGAAAAAGGAAAGAAGCAAAATTTAAAAAAAAGAAATAGAAAAAAAATAAAGAAAATTTTAAGAATTAACCTTGAAGGACTAAAGAATCATGGGAAAAACACCATGAATTCTATGTGCTGTATTCCCCTAGGGCTGGAGTTTTGCAGTTCTCATTGATGGGTAACCTTGGTCTTGGCTGGATGTTCTTGCTATCTTCTGGGGGAGGGGCCCGTTGCTGTGATTCTCAAATGTCTTTGCTCCAGGCGGAATTGCACCTCCCTTGCCAGGGGTCAGGCTAAGTCATCTGCTTAGGTTTGCCCCCCATAACTTTTGTTCCTTGTAGACTTTCCAGGCAGTTTTATAGGATGAGACTGAAAATGGCTGCCTCCCAACCTTCAGCCCTGGAGGAGCCAGGAGCCAAGAGATGCAGTGCAGCCTCAGAGAAAAGCAGTCAGTCACTCCCATCTCCCTGGCCTACGGCCGCACTCTGTGCTCACCTGGCCTGTGACCGAGCGTTTTTGTTTTAGGCGCATGGCCCTGTTTGGAGTCTCCAAACCCAGTAGATTCCTGTGACATGCTCCAGCGCCGCCCCTCCCGGGGGAGGAAGGGGGGGGTCTCCCTGGATCTGCGGCCTTTTGGGCCCCGGCTCAAAGAGCAGTGGCTCGACTGTGCCATGGATCACAGTTTATGGCCACCCCGAGCTGAGAGCCCACTCCTCGGTTCAGTCTTTAAAGCTGGCTTCCCTGCTCCGATACCTGGGAGCTCTGCCTGATTCAGGTACCCCCATTCTTTCTGTGACCCTGAGTGTCCTGAGACCACACTGTACCAGTGAGGGTTCCACCCCCTGCTTAGCCACTGGAGCAACGTCCCTCACCAGAGCAGACTTCTAGAAGTACCGATTTTGTGCTCCAGGGCTCCATCACTTCCTGGTAGCCAGCTGATGGCACCCCACCCCCCCAATTCTGTGTTCCTGTATATCGCCTCAGATTCACTTCTCTGGATGTCCTACCTTCCAGAGAGTGGTCGCTTCTCTGTTCATAGTTGTTGCTATACTTTTCTTCGATCTCCTGTTGAGTTCGTAGGTGTTCAGAATGGTTTGATAGCTATATAGCTGAATTCCTGAGACCAGACGAAATTTAGGTCTCCTGCTCCTCCCGCCATCTTACTCAGTTTCCTACTCTGCCCCTACTTCTCCTTCACTCTGCTGTGTAACTCCCTGGACTCAGGATTTATGCTGGGCGTAACCCGAGTCATCGTGCTGGTAACTGAAGGGATATTTATTCTAGACAGAGTGATCACATGATTCTAGAGCAGGGACCCTGACATGGTTATCAGGAAGAACACTTTTCATTTCTCTCAATGAAATCATTAACATCTGGCACAGGTCCATCCCAGCAAGCCTGGGGAGGAAGCCTTGCTCACATGGCTGGTGTTCCCAGGGCTCCAATGGCTGCTTTGAATTCCTCCTGGAGGACCTTATTAAGGGCAGGTCAGGTTTCTCCCGGACTCATTGGCACCAGCAGGGACTGATGATTTCTGGGCTTGGGGCTGCTGAGCAAATAGCCAGGCTCCTCCTTTTTCTCACTCCTCTAGCACCCTTGTTAAGGCTTTATGTTTGGGGACATTGGCCTTGTCACTCTGTTCCCTCTGAAACCTGGGCCTGGAGCAGACCAGCCACGTGGGAGATCTCGAGTGAGCCCTCACAGCAGCAGTAACTCCATGTGCAAGTACCATCAGATGCTCAGAGTAGTGAGTGTGGGAAACATGCAGTTGGGGTGTGGACTGGACTGTTCTTTTCTAAGAGGCAGCATTTTGAATTAGAGACCTATTTACATATACTTTGCATTAATTTACATACCAGCCTCTGATTACTAACTCTAAATTCTCTTCTATGAATTTAACTAGTTAGTGCAGCTAACACTGTGGTACCCAGACCTGGTATCAAGGGCATTATACACATGCAAAACTGAAAAGATTTGTGAAAACATAGTCAGGAGTAGGGTGAATCAGCCCAAGTCCCTCACGGATGCAGCTACTCCCTAGTCCGATTATGCTGGGATGATAGTGCATTTAACACTCTTGAGAGAGGTCATGCCTTTCTAGCACTCAGCTGCGTTAACCCCCACCCTGGAAAAACAAGGAAGGAAAAAAAAAACTAACTTTTTTTTTTTCCCCTCTCTTTTATTTAATTGGCACTGTGCTAATGGTGCCAGTTATTATTTCACACTTTTTCTGTTTTTTGACATGAAATCTACATAGTTTGTGAAGTTGGTTGGTGAAGAGAAGAACACATAGAAAAGGTGACATTATAGATGGTGAACATTGCCCATAGGGTTTGCAGTGTCTAACCTGTGTCCTGCGTGCCATTCAGCTCTGAGTTGACCATTTCCTCCTTTTTTTCCTTTCTCAGCCTTCTTCCTGGCAGTGACTAGATTGCCATCTGCCTCACTTGAGAATGGAAAGTTGGCGGGATGGGCAGGGGGATAGGTACACCTGCACCACCCCCTGCCTTGTGTTGATTCCCACTTTGTGGGTTCCACTGGGTGTTGATATTGATTACTGAAACAACATACTGACTCCTGGTTTGTATGGCTGACTTTTGGTAGCAGATTGAGAAATTTTACCCCCTTCAGAGATCAGACAGGGGATAGAGGGGATCTGTTCTTAAAGAGTAAAAAGTCCTTCAAATTCATGCTGCTCTTTGTAGGTCACCTAAAAATACTGATCTTAGTAGTTTTAGATCTTAAAATAACTAAATGTATACCTTTATTTTTATTCCTGTTAAATTAGACATCCATTTATACTACAGGATAGGCCAGAATTAAATGCCCTCTTCTCCCCATGTTGTAAGAAAATAAATTGGGAAGAGTCTACCTATCATTATGTCGGAAGTTGTTTTAATTATAGCAGAAGGCTGTTAGTCTTTCTCACTGACCTCTTGTACCCTCAGTCTACTGTGGGCTGGTCATTTGAGAATGTGGTCTAGAGAATAACAGTGTGGTCTTGCACAGCAGTCCTGTTGCTCTGTCAGTTTTGAACATGAATGATGTGAAGGTAGGACACCCCCCTTTTTTTCATTAGGATCCTGTGTTAGCATCTTTACTGACAGTGTCATGTTATGAAACATTAACAACTTGAAATTCGGGAGACCCAGTTTCTGGCTGAACACTGCTTTCAGAAACTGCCATCGGCCCGTGGGGGAATGTTTGCCTCAGTTTCCTAAGGCAGTCCCTCTGGTTAGTCACACCTCTGTCTACAGCTTTTTATTACTCTGACTTTGTCATTTTGAAGTAAGAGTGATACAGTATATTTTAGGTGCTGTGGTGCCTCCTCATGTATTCCTTTTGGCTTTTAAGGTATGACATGTATTTTGTTAGGGATTCTTTTGTAATAAGAACAACTCAGTAGTAAGTTCTTGGTTGTATTAAGAGTAGCTTCTGAGCCATTTTTGTTGTGAACACCTTTCACTGCAGCTCCAAGGCCTAGAACATTGTTCTGTGAACCTCATTGTAAACAGTGGTTTATATAAACAGAAGTTTATTTTCTGCAGATGAGCCCAATTCTGTGTTTGAAACAGCTCTTCTTTCTCCACTCCTGTTTCTTGACATCACCTTATAAACCTTCACCAACCAACTCTTGCTGTGGAGGCAGCCATGGTGAAGTTCACCATTCTTGGCCTTGAACTGAGGAGTTAAAGGGAGGGAACATCCCTAGTGCTGCTTCCATCAGTGCTGCAGGATCAGAGCACACTCTTCTAAAGTGGTCCTGCTTTATGTGGTGGGTGGGTTCGAGGGTGATAGAGTGCTATGTGTCAGCACCACCTTGGCTTCATGCATTTTCAGTGACTCTAATAAACCTTTTTACTATAAAGCATGTGGGGCTGCTCCAACTCATAAAAAGGTTGATAGAATGTAATTCTTTTGTGATTTGAAGTTAAACACCTGGTGCAGTATTTTAAAAATTCTGTAGCATATTGATTTCCACAATCATTCATGTGCTTTTCCTTATTCAGTTTCTCCAAGCATTAGAATGATGGTTCAAAATCAAGAATGTGGTGAAAAAAAAAAAAAAAGGAATGTGAGTAAAATCTAGAATGAACTCACCATTGTCTCTTAATTGACTGCACTTGTTGCCCTGCCACGTTTGAAATGCCTGTGATCTATCTTTACTCATAAAATTTTTGATAGCAAATGCATCCTTTATTTTTTTTCCCCCCCATACTAACCCATTTTCCAACTGTCCAGATGCTGACTGGGTATTCTACTATTAAATTTGGTTTTGCACTAACTACCCAGATTTAGCTCAGACCCTGCAGATAAACGGCTCAGTCCCACCAGATTCCATTTTCCCCTTCAACCCCTTCAGATGCTAGTCATCATTCCAGCTTGCTACCTGTATGTCTCACCAATCAGCTATAAATCTTACGTTGCCATTAACCCCCTCCTGAGATTCAATCATTTGCTAGATTGGCTTACAGAATCCAAGAAAGTGCTTTACTTATTATTACCGCTTTGTTAATAAAGGATACAATTCAGAAACAGCTAAATGGAAGAGAAGCATAGGAGAGGGTATGGGGATGGTATGGTGTACTCAGCAGCACAGCTCAGGGCGTGCCACCTTCCATTATTGTAGTAGACATTAGGTTAATTCTTGTTGATTTATAATCTTATCCAAACTATTTTTTGGACTGTCATTTCTTATGGACTGTGAAGTTTTTGTCCTTAGATAGTCTTCAGATAAAAGATTTCATTTTCTCTCTTATTTTGCTTGGCTGAATTATTCATGGTCTTTCTCATTTTTAATGTTGCCTCTTTCAAGATGTGTTTATAGACTAAGGAGTTGTAGTTTTGAAATGCTTTGTATTTGGGAATTCATAATGAGAGATTAACCAGAGCCGTGTTTCACGTTTGCATGTCACTGCTTCCCCCATGCTCAGCCTGCCATACTGTACTTGTTATACCTCTTAGGATTCCCTGGCCACACAGAAGGGCTCAGAAAATAGTGTTCTCTTGGTGACTGGGATTTCCTCTTCTCTGGCCCTGAAGCTTAGCTTTAGTGAACTTCATCTGTTTTTCTCTTTGGAATATTGGAATCAGTCATGTAATATCAAGGGCTAGGTACAAGGAAGGACACAGACAAAAGGAGGACTGGGGAATTAGCTGGCCTCAGACTCACATTAGGAGTCTAAAGGAAGTGTGAGATCAGTATTGACAGAATTGGACAATGAAACAAGGTATAGGAAATATTCTAAAATGGTCAAGATGATTTCCAGAGAACATTGGCTGCTTCTTAGGGCCTGGTACCCACCTCTTTATGATGTGGTACAGGTGAGGTTCAGTGGGGTGGAGTCTGGAGCCGACGACCAAGAAAGAATTCTTGAGGCGTCTTTGGTGCAAAATGGTGGTTTCTTAAAGCACGGGGACAGGACCCATGGGCAGAAAGAGCTCCTGCCCTGGGGTTGTGAGGAATGGCCTATTTTATACCCTCAAGTGGGGAGGGGGCTAGGGATAGCAGAAGTCTCTAAGGAATTTTGGAAGCAAGGTTTCCAGGACCTTGAGGGGGCTAGCTGTTGTTGGGAATAGGTCATTTATTACTGTCTAATAAAACCCGAGTCATGAGACCCTTCAGATGTATATCGATGGGCAATATGCTTGGGGGATGATTGCCAACATGTATCTTGGGGGGTTAGAGATAAAGGAAGTTTCCAAAGGAATTTTTATATGATAAAGTAGACTTACAGGATCTTGGTGGAGGGGAGGGGGTCAGGCTAGGACTGCCTTTTGCCCTTAGCAATGTATTAACATCCAGGCAGCTGAATTCCTAGAGGAATGTCACCATGCCTGTTTCAAGGACTTGTCAATGGGCTGTAGGTAGTAAGGACTATTTCTTTGTCCTTTAGGGCAGCCAGGAGTGCTTGAGGAATGTTGCATACATCCCATTGAGGGGGGTGGTTTGCAGGGTGTCAGCTGCTTCTTTGTCTTCCACTTGCCTTCCTGTTCCCTCATCATTTATACTTAACTGATCTTAAAGGGGAGGGGACATTACTTATGTAATTCATGAGATCAGAGAGAATTTGAGGATGTATGTGTGGTTTAATGAAAATCATCTACAATTTCTTCACCCCTTATGTATCAGCTACTCTGGAAATGATTTTAAATACATTATTTCATTCAGTTTTCACAGAAACTCTGTAAAATGGATATTCTTCGTTCCCATTTTTCAGACAAGAAACTAAAGACCTGGGAGGTCACGTGATTTGCTCACTTTCCTGGTTAGATTGGGAAAGTACTGGAGCTGGGATTCAAACCCAGGAATTCATCACTCTGGCAACTTGTGATAGACACTGAGCACCTACTATGTAGCCGGCACTGGGCCAGGTACTGGAAATGCAAAGAAAAATAAGAAAAATTCAGCTGCCCTCACTTCAAGGAAGACAAGCATCGTCTTCATCAAAATGCTAAGGAGATTCCAGAATGACTTAATTAAAAACCATTGCATAAATGCATGGCATTATATTAGGTTGGCAGTGGTTTCCTGCCAATATATGAAGTGCTAAGAATCAATAGGAAGAAGTATATGGTTATAAAAAAAAAATGAGCAGAGCCATAGAAGGCCTAATTGAAAGCATAGAATGTTAAGAAACTCACAGATTTTTTTATGTGAAGTTTGGAAGATGCTACTCTAGCAATTTCTGGCTGGTTTTGATGATTGATGATACACCTACTCAGATTAACTTAAGTTGCTTTATTTAAAACCGTGCTGTCTCAGAGAATCTTACTTTTAATGTTCCCAGAGGTATATACCTGTGTTATGTTGGGGATAAGCTGTTTTAGAGTCAGAGAGGAAATGAAGAAAACAAGGTCACTATTACATGGTTTCAACACTATTTGTCAATTTATTGCCCGTGATATTGTGCCAGAGTAGTGAAAATATGGGCAGAGCAAGTAAGGTGAACACTCATGGAGAGATGACTAGAGTCAGACGAGGGATGAGCTATATTAGAAACGTAGTGGTTCAGTGTTACGGAATATAGAAGAGCAGATATTAGGAATTTGCTTTTATTCAGCAAAATGAATAATTCTTAGGTTTATAGATCAAATCAAGAATGTTGTATTAATGTAGGGGTTTTGTATAAGACCTCTTAAATTTAATTCAAAATGGTTTTGTTTTGTTTTGCATCCTTAACTTCTAAAATGTACCATTCTTCTTTTTGAA
This sequence comes from Ailuropoda melanoleuca, assembly GCF_002007445.2. NCBI lineage: Eukaryota > Metazoa > Chordata > Mammalia > Carnivora > Ursidae > Ailuropoda > Ailuropoda melanoleuca. The sequence continues at coordinate 20,770,096 of NC_048222.1, read as the reverse complement.
TTGTCTAGGCATCCTTTATCATTGAGTGATTTTTTTTTTTTTAACTGCTTTGATGAAATTACATCAGTGAAATTAGAGAAAACTAAAAGATGTGCTTGGGAGCAGTCAGTATTTAAGTGGTACTTGATGAAGTTGTGGGATATAGGTGGGGTTCAGTGGGGTGGAGTCCGAGCCAAGGACCAAGAAAGAATTCTTGAGACGTGTTTGGTGTAAAAATAGTGATTTTATTAAAGCAGGGGGACAGGACCCCTAGGCAGAAAGAGCTGCTGCCCCAGGTTGTGAGGGGTGGCTGATTATATACTATGGGGTTGGGGGAGGTAAGGAAAAAGCGAGGTTTCAGGAGAGCACTTTCATATGTTAAAGAAGACTCAGGATACCAGAGGCCTTGATATTGTCAGGTCAAGGTTGTTTACCCCTCTGGTAAGGTATTAACATGAAGATAGTTGGGAACTTCCTGGAAGAACATTACACTGCCTGCTTCAAGTATCTGTCAATGGGCTGCAGGTTATAAAGACATTTAATTGTATTTACATCCCCTTCTGGAAGCTAGGTTACTGATAGGAATGCTTTGTTCTTGTAGATCACTAAGACATTTGTAAACTGAGGGAGATTCAAGTCTTGCAGAATTGTGGTTTCTATAGGTTGACTATTTCTTTGTCCTTTAGGGCAGCCAGGAGTGCCTGAGGAATGTCACAGACATCCCAGGGGAGCGGGGTGGGGGGGGGGGGGTGGTTTGCAGGGTGTGAGTTTTTGCTTTGTTCTCAGCTTGCCTTCTGTTCCCTCATCAATATCATTTGTAACCATTTTGCATATAAGGTTTCCAAAGATTAAATGACTTGCTAGTTAAGGAGGTAACAGATTTGAAACCAGGACTTTTTTCTTCAGTATCCTTCTTTTTGCTGGAGTTTGCTGCTGTCTTGGGTTTGAAATGACTGAATTGCAGTTATTGGCAAGATGAAACATAAAGTTATAGCATCATGTTTTTATTTTTATTTTGATCAACATGATCATATTAAGTAGATGTTTTTAAGAGATGTTTTAAGATGTTTTATAGTACATCTGTAAAAATGTGTAAGGAAAGTCCTGCCCTACTAGGGTTTTGAACCTTGTTGAAAGGATATAGTCACCTAGAACCTTTCTGAATTGCTGGTCTCCATTTAGAGTTGAATTTTAGAAATTCTTTTTGGCCACTGTTACTTATAAAGCTGTGTTATTTGACTTTTGTTTTGCTTTTCTTGTCTGACTGAGCTATTGGTATTTTGAGCAACCGCTAGCCAGGTATTATTAGACCAATTGCATCTAACTTAAGTATTTTTGACTTTGAACTCTGTCTTTACTCATCTTATTTGTACACCATCTGCCTTCTCTTTCCTCTACTCTTCTAGCTGTCCAGACTTGATTTTATTAGTCTCATCTCTTCTATGAGTGTAATCCCAGTCATTGTCTGTATTTGCTTTTCCTCCTCCTTTACCTCTGTAGGAGGCTGTTCTCTTGTTAATCATATGTTCTTTTATAAGTGTATTTCTGTGTTTCATTGTGAATACCATGGTGCTCCAGCTTCCTACATTTTAAATTCGATTTCACGAATGGTGATTTATTTTTTTTAATTTTTTTTTTAAGATTTTATTTATTTATTTGACAGAGATAGCCAGCGAAAGAGGGAACACAAGCAGGGGGAGTGGGAGAGGAAGAAGCAGGCTCCTAGTGGAGGAGCCTGATGTGGGGCTAGATCCCAGAACTCTGGGATCACACCCTGAGCTGAAGGCAGATGCTTAAGGACTGCGCCACCCAGGCGCCCCTTCATGAATGGTGATTTAAACAACAGTCCATTGCACAAAAGTTGGACTTAAAAAAATCTCTTAAAAATTATTTAGTGTAATTTTATTTTAGTAAAACTCTTTGGCAGTACAGAGATGAAATGGTTTGATCATTTACGGTGCTACAAAGGGTACAGGGAATGTGGCACTCATAATTGGTGGTGGGGTTCATTGGTGGGACTTGGAAGTAGTGCATTGCCACATGGGAGATCTGTTTGTCTATTCGAATTTAAAATGCGTAAACCATTTGACCTTGCAATTCAACTTTTAGGAGTTTATCCTAAAGATGCTGGAATGTGTATGCAAACATATATGTACAAGGGTATTTTTTTGATAGATTTACTCATTTTAACAAAATATTGGAAAAAATTTAAATGTTCATCAGTAGGGAGGTGGCTGAGTACATACGTGGTGGGGCTTTCTTGTGATGGGATATGGAATACTCTGCACCATTAAAAAGAATGAGGTAGATCTCTGTGTACTGCTTGACTACTGTGGAATATTACAAGTGTAAATTCTTAGCTGGTAAGTATATGCTACAGAATAGTATGCTAACATTTGTGTACAAATGAAGTCTGTGGGAGAGGGGTTTATGTGTGTATGTGTGTACATACACCCACGGAATTGTATAACGTACACAATGTTCATAGGGAGGTACAGGAGGCAGTGGAAGTTTAGTTTTCACTGTTTACCCTTTTATAACGTTTGAATTTTTTACCATATACATGATTTATCAATGAATAATATTTTTTAGAGTCTGATAGTACACATTTAAAATTCCCAAGTCTATTGGCTTAGCAACAATGGATGAGATAATGTCTATGAGGAACGTAGTATGGTTTCAGATGTAATAATGAGTATTTAGTAAATTATATGAGCGGTGGTCATGGTGGAGATGGTGATGGAATCGTAATGATGATGTCAGAGCTTGACCTTGAAGAATCCCTAATGGCAGGGCAGAGTGAATGTTCCAGCTCATTATCTCACCCTCACCTGGGGATCTAAGTAATCTTAAAGAGGTGCTCTCAAGTGTGGAATATTTTATAGTTCAGTGCTTTGGTTTAACATTAATGTTTTTTTTCTTTGTTCTCTTTTATAATATTTCCCTATTTTTTTTAACATGAAATAATTGTGAATAACTTACTATCAGGGAAATAATTTAAAAAACTCATGTATCTCCCCAGGGGGGAAAAATGATTCAGTCAAAATTTGCAGTCTTGACAGATGAGCCATGCTTGTCTTTTGGTAATGTGGAGCCCTTGTCTTTTGCCATCTAGCTCTGGGTGTTTATAAGCCCTATTTCGAGGAGCAAGGCTTTCTATCTACCAGTTAAGGTTAGGATCTGATGATTTCTATGATGATGTAATGATTTTTCTGAAGTTACTGGAACTAAATTTGGTTTCTAAGTCATGTGATCATCTGTTCGTTGCCTTTTGACCCGTGAGAGCGTTGGTTCCCTGCCATATGTGACCATACTCCAGTACTGTGTACTGGCCCAGAATTGCTACTTCCAAATCAGTGTCTCCACTTCAGGGGTTTTTACTGCTCTGAGTGCCTCATACATTTGCAGATTCCATGTGCATTTCACTTCTGTCCCCATCTGATCCTTTGTTATGACCTAGGCCCAAAAGCTAGGAATGACAAGCCAGTAAATGCCAGGGAAAGATCCCTAGTTAACCAGCAGGGCAACCATGTGTAGGTGCTTTGTGTTCCTGTTTCTTTTTAAGAGTGTTGAGGCTTTCTGGTTTGATGGACTATATCTGTGAAACTATAAATAGATGTGTTTTTTAAAATTTGTGTCTTGCACTTACATATTGTTGTTATTTTTTTGACCAATATTGAAATTTAGAATTGGTTTGATTAAATGCACAGATACCATTCAGATAAAAACTCACACTATTTCCTCTGATCAAATATTCGTAGGTGAAAATTAATGTGTTATGAACAATTAGTAATTGTAATGTAAAACCCCCTCTTTTTAAAATACTTTAGTAATGCTATTCAGTGAAATAAAATTACATCATGTGATTCAGTGTGTAGAAGTGTCATGAGTTTTTCACTATTACTTCTAGAGGTTAAGTTTTGGAGAAATTACGTGACCAGTAATCAAAGAATATATAATATTTATCAAATTAGAAAGTAAAACAAACAAACCAAACATTAACATTTGACATGCAAACATTGACCTCATTTTTATTTAGTTGTACTGTCAAATAGTGTTAGTACGTTTATGTACAACAAGCTTAGTACTAGTGGATATCTATGCATTTGACTCAATTTCTTTTTATACCTTTGGGCAGGTACTTGTCCTTTTACAGAGAAGGGGAGACAGTAAATTTTATTGTTCACACTGCTGAACCTCAGAAGTGCTGTCCCCACTTGCTTAAGTTCTTTCTAGCGCAAACTTAGGGAAACAGTGGACCTATTTCTTCACAGAGCTCTTGCAAGACTTGATATGAAAAATCACAGAGGCGTAAATGTATTTTAGCCATTAATTTCCAACTATTTTTTCCTATTGTGCTTTATTTTTATTTTTCACATACTGTCTCCTTTGGGATTAAAACAAACTAAAAGGCAAGGTTGCTTTTTTGTAAGAAAGCTCAGAGTAGAGGAAAAAAATCTTAGTTCTAAATATATCTATCTAGAGTTATAAAATAAGATAGCTTTTTCTCTGGAAGAACAAAGGCATGGCAGTCTCATGGCTTTTAAAAATCTCAGAGACTTTATTTCATACCCATGTAACTGAAAGCTCTGTCTTTTGAAACTGTTTCTAAGATCAATGATATTTTTTCACATATGTGGGATCTCATAAATCTATGGTCAAATAAACCATTTTCAAAAGCCCAGATTTATTTTTGAAATAAAATGTAGTTTATATTTTCCAGATATGTATTTAAAATTATGTAAAGAACTATTTACATGGAGTAGAATGTTGAAAAGGCCATCAGTATTTCAAAGAGCTGATACTCTGTCCCAGAGCTCAAGTAAACAGTGACTGGCTCTGTCATTCACTGCAGAGATTTTCCCAGGTTTCTTTTTTAAACTTTGAAGTTTTTGATGTTTATAACATCGAAAGTCTTAAATTTTCATGTGGTCAAACTTACGTGTCTTTCATTTATTTCATCTGCTTCTTTTGTAAAACAGTCATTCCTAACCCCAGATCAGTTAAAGAATTACCAATATTTCTTCCAGTTTTTGTTTGTTTTCTTTTGTTTTTAAACATATAACAGAACTCTCTACAGACTGTTTAGGCATATGACGCGAAGCAGAGATGAGTTCATTTTTCTCCCAAATAGTCAGTTTCTTAACACTACTTATTTATTTCTACACTGGTTTATGAGGATATATATTAAATTTAAAAATAGAATCTATTTGCAATGTCAGTTCTTTTGCCAGTTTTCATTGTTGCTTTTTTCTTGTTATTTTTCAACAAATTTCTAGCTCCTGTCACTTGTTTAATTTTTCAAATGAAGTTGGGTATTATTTACAGTCTTCCTAAACACCCCCATAGACATTTCTATTAGAAATTACATTAAAATAATTTGGTACATTTCCAGTATGTTTTTTTATTTTAATGGAAAAGCCATTTAAAAAAAATATTTAGTTTCCACTAATTTTTAATAGCAATATCTGAAGCACAGAAAACAACTTATGTATTATAACTTATGTGTCATGATCATTGTGAAAATAATGTATTTGAGAAAAAAACATATTCAGGAAAGAATAATAAAACATGTATCATGATCATTATTAAGAGTATTTTTCAGAAAAAGAGAATATACAGAAAAGTCTAGTAGATCTGGGAAGCATGTAGGAAAATTACAAGAAGCATGTTCCAGAGCACTGAGCACCAAAATACAGGCGGTCTCCCACGCATTCATTCAAAACACAGCGGCAGTGCCAAGCACTGGGGATTTGTGGGAAATGTGACCCAGCCACGAAACATTGTGGCAAACTATAAACGTGTCTCAGATACACCGAAAGCAGGCTAGAGTTCTAAATACCATAAAGAGTACCATAAAGTGCCCTGCGACTCCAGGAACTACTGGCAGAGATGATCAGAGAAAGTCCCCTCATTGAGGTGAACTTCTGAAAAATGCTGCCAGGTAGACAGGTTTGGTAACCAAGGGGATGGAAGTAAAGGCAGGCATCTTAGACACAGGGAAAGGCATGTCACTGCTGCAGAAGCTTCCAGAGAACAGCTCCTACCTGTTCTATGTGGATTCTACTCAGAACCTTAGGACAAGTGACAAGCTCCACAAAAGACTGCTGAGGAGCAAAGAAGGAAGACACCTGCATACAAGTAAAGGTACCCAGTGTGGGAAGTAAACACACCGAAGCAAATCGAGCAGGTGGTTTCAGCTTTCTGGGATTGGAGACAATTCATGAGACAGAAAACAGCACACCACAAAAGCAAGTTAATGAATAAAAAATGTTACTTGCATACTAAAGGAAAGATAATTCTGCTGAGTCTCTAATGAAAAAAAATGGAAACGATTTTATTTTTTCTACATTACCAATACCCATTATAACAAGTATACATGAAAGTTGGATTTTACTTTAGAACCACTGAACTCATATTATTTTCTTATTTTTTTAAAGATTTATTTATTTATTTGAGAGAGAGTGAGAGTGTGTGTGTGTGTGCGTGCGTGTGTGTACATGAGTAGGGGGAGGGGCAGAGGGAAAGAATCTCAAGCCCCCCCCCCCCCCCCCCCCCTNNCAACCCCCCCCCCCCCCGCCCCGAGTTCATGACCTGAGCCAAAATCAAGAATCAAACACCCAACCAACTAAGCCATCCAGGCACACCACTCATATTTTCTAACTCTGAATTTCTCTTTCCCGATATCACGAAGTTGCCACTTAGAAATATAAAAAGGAAAAAAATACATAATAATCTATTTAAAAATCTGCTTTCAATAAGTTTTCAAAGTAGCTATTTTGGTTTTCTCTAAAATTACAATTGTTCTTCCCAAATATGAACAGATTTCACTGATGCATTACCAAGGAAATGTGACAATTTCGCAAAAACCTTTCTTCACGGTGGAAATTAACTTGCAGTCTCTAGATAAGTTACAAAATCATTTCTAACAAAGTAAATACTTTACAACCAATCATTGTTTTAAAATTTAGGACTTAGCCAATGTAAGAACATAACACATGAAGTAATGGAACAGGGCTCCTGGAAGGAAGAAACCAAAGTATTATTGGCCACAAGGTAACTGTCTATCTAGAAAGCTCAAATGAAGTGACTGATAAGCTATTAGAACAAATAACAGTTTGCTCAACGAGTGAATTTAAAATTCCTAAAAATCAATAGCATTTTTCAATCTCAGGAATAACCAACAGGAACTAAAGTTATAATTTTAAAAAATTGTTTATAATAACAATGACTAATTAGTATCCCCTTATCCACAGTTTCACTTTCCACCCATCCATTACCCACAGTCATCATGGTGCAGGAGATCACCAGGACTGTAGAAGCCTAGCACTACGTCATAGTGCCGGCATCGTTCCCCTCACGTCGCCCCCTCACACGGGCATTTTATCATCTCACGTTATCAGAAGATGGATGAGTATAGTACAGTAAGGTATTTTGAGAGGCAGACCACATTCACATAACTTCTGTTACATGCTATTGTTGTAATTGTTTTATTTTATTAATAGTTACTGTTGATCTGTTACTGTGCCTAATTTACAAACCTTACCATAGGTGTGTATATATAGGAAAAAACATGGGCTATATAGGGATCTATACTGTCTGTGGTTTCAGGTACCTGCTATGGGTCTTAGATTCCCTGTAAATAAGGGGAGTTACTGGGTATAAAAGAGGTCAATTTGAAGCAAATTACAACAATTTACAAAGAACCATGAAAAATCAGAATAAATAGAGATATATGTTGAATGGGGAGATTGAATAGCATAAAATGACAGACCTATCCAAATTATTTTATCCAAACACATAGATGTGAAAAATGCAAGATGGTAAAGATACCAACGTGGCCGAAGTCATGACTTCGTGATGACTGGTGCGACTGTACCTCTCTGTCATTATTTTATATCCTCTTATGAAAAATGTACTCCACAGCCACTGTGTAACTTCTTAGAATCTGTCACTTAATTGGGAAAGTTTCATCTCAGTAATAAGTCACTTAATTCTACCTGTGAAATGTTCCTAACCAGCTCAATCAAAGATAACTATAATATGTTTTTAATCATGGTTAATTAGATTAATATTAATAACCACTAAATACTTAATGAGCTCCTCCTCTGTGGCTTTTACATTTAATCATCACAATAAGCTGGGGTTGATGTTGAGTCTGCTTTCCTATTTATTGATGAGGCCTCACTGTTTGATAAATTATCTTGCCCTGGTCTAACTAGTCAGTCACCTAGATGTCTTTTTATACCGCCTTGCTTCTATCAAATGTCCAGATAAAAGGTTTTGTTTGATTTGGGGTGGTGGCATGTGTCCCAAGAGTATGACTGTGTATATCCTAGAAATATTCCAGACTCGTTGATTATTTTATTTTTTTAGATCAAGGAACACATTCTTACTAGGGTCTTCTTTGGGTAAGAGTTAATCCTACTACCAGTGTGTGTGTGTGTGTTGTGTGTGTGTGTTTATTCCTAAGGTCTCAGAATGCTTTATAGGAATTCTCACTTTACTCCTCTGATCCTCCTGATTCTTAGGTAAATAAATGAATCCATTTAATTTGAAAGTCTTTTCCTTAAAAATCAAAGTCAGGAATTTGGCATTTTACAAAAACCATTTTTGCATACATTTCCTTTTTTTTTTTATTTAAAGATTTTATTTTTATTTATTCGACAGAGATAGAGACAGCCAGCGAGAGAGGGAACACAAGAAGGGGAGTGGGAGAGGAAGAAGCAGGCTCATAGCGAAGAGACTGATGTGGGGCTCGATCCCATAACGCCGGGATCACGCCCTGAGCCGAAGGCAGACGCTTAACCGCTGTGCCACCAAGGGCCCCTTGCATACATTTCCTAATATTAGAAATTGCTAGACAACCTGCAGTACCATTCCCTTAAAGGAAAGATGGAAGTGGTCTTGGGAGTGGCTACCTGAAGCCTTTCTTGTGGTGGGCATTGGGGTCATTCCCCGATTCTCCGGAAGCTGCCTGTCCTTTCAGGGCTGTGCCATTTCTGTCCTTTTTGTCTGGAGGTTGCCAAGGCTCTAAATTAATTGGACACTGGTGGAGTAGGAGTGATCTGCATGGTGGCTGAGGAGAAAAAGAGGAGACAAAATGGAGGGGGAAAATGCTTTTATGGAGTGAATTTCCTGTGTGCATGTTCCAGTTTCATTTGCCTGCTCTCTGGCCATGCATACAGATCGTATGTCCTGTAAGAGAAGTTTTGAGGGAGGCCGTGAGAATTTTCCGGGGAGATGGTGGTTGGAGTTTGGCTGTCTGCTAGTGTGCTGTTCCCGCACCCCTAATGAATTGTGATGGTGTCACTTTTTATTTTCATATTCCTGTTTTGAGTATCTTCTACATTGACACCCAAAAATTTATTTTTATTTTTTGGTGGATTTTATTTTTGTCTTCAAACTAACCTCTATCCAGAGTTATATTTTAGATACTCCAAAGTAAAAGAATTATTTGAACAAAGGCACTCTATTTAAAAAGTTCTAAAAATACATCAGGGAAGTTTTCCCCTGTTATTTAGCATGACATCATATCTTCAGACTCACAAAATTCTCTACGCTATTATTTTCCTGTTTCCTTTTTTTAATCAATGCTTAGAGCATTTGTCATACAATTTTTTATTTAGAGCACCAAGAATACAGTAGAAATGGAAAATTAACGAGCCCTGATTCTTTTTTATTTTCTTTTGAATTTGATTTTTACCATCATACACAATTTGATTGAAATGATGTGCCCCTTTTCTACTGCCTAATTTTTTAGGATATCAAATCCTGTTAATTGGAGATAAAATAGGCTCTCATCAGACAATCAGGAACTTCAGTTGTATTGGGAAGCTTGATTCATGTAGCTTTTATGATTGAGAGCATCTAAATGAATGAGAAACCATTTGCTCAACAGTATTTATTGAATATACACCCTCTTGGTACATAGTACTTAACAGAAACTTAGTGGCTTAATTCAGTACCCATTTATTGTCTCAGTTTCTGGAGGTGAGAAATCTAGCCACAGCTCAGGTGGGTTTTTTCTTCACAGTCTTTCAAGACCGAAATTAAGGTGCTATTGGGCTGCGTTTTCATCTGGAACATGGTGTCTTCATCCAAACTAATATGGTTGTTGGCAGAATTCAGTTCTTTGCTACTGTTGTATGGAGGCCCTTAGCTTCTAGAGGCTTCCCACAGTACCCTGCCATATAGCTCCCTTCGTAGATAATTCATATTATAGGTCTTTGCTATTTTAAAGCCAGTAGGAAAATCTTTGCTGCTTCCAGTCTCTGTGCCCAGGGAAGACCTACCACCTTTTCGAAGGGGCTCCCTTGATTGAGCTGGACCCATTCAGGATAATCACCCTTTTGATGGACTCACAGTCAACTGATTAGGGACCATGATTGCATCTGTAAAACCCTTTCACCTTTGTCATATAACATAACATAATCATGGAACTGGTAGCCTTCATATTTGCAAATCCTGCTCATAATCAAGAGGAAAGGATTATACAAGGATGTGGGTCATTCGGGGTCATCTTATGTTGGGCAGAGTTTTTGGAGCTGAGGATATGCTAAGTTTTTAAAGGAGCACACTTGCAACTATGTGAAAAGTAGGCTGTAGGAGAGTAAGGATGGAAAGAGGGAGACCAGATATGAATCAATTGTAAAATCTCAAGTGAGAGCTATTGCTGGCTTAGATTAGGGTGGTAACAGTGGAGATAGGTAAAAAAGTTGGAATCAACATGTGTTTTAAAGATTTCATTTATTTATTTATTTTAGAGAGAGAGAGAGCATGTGAGCAGGTGGAGGATCAGAGGGTGGGAGGAGAGTGAGGGGGAAAGAATCTCAGGCAGACTCCGTGCTGAGTGTGGAGCCTGATGTGGGGCTTGATCTCAGGACCCTGAGATCATGACCTGAGCCAAAACCAAGAGTCAGACACTTAACCAACTGAACGACCCAGGCACCCCTAAATCAACATACGTTTTAAAAGTAGAGCTAACAAAAAAGTTGCTTATGGATTCAATATGAAGCATGAGAAACAGAGAAATCACAGATGATTCCAAGGTTTCTGACTGATCCAGTAGAAGGATGAAGTGGGGAAGATCACATTGCAGGGAGCAATGCAAAATCACGAGCTTAGTGTTGGATGTAATAGGTTTGAAATGGCTACCAGAATCCAGGTAGAGATGCTGAGTAGATAGCTGAGTAGATCTGAAGTGTAGAGAAAGAGGTTTTAGCTAGGGATAGAAGCAGGAAGTTTTAGTTTATGGATGATATTTAAAATTGTGAGATGGATCAGATCACCTAGGGAGTGAGTGTAGTACAAGAGGAGTGGCTTGAGGACTGAGCCTGGGGCACTTTAGTGTTTAGGGGTGGCTGACTGATGAGCAGGAATAAGCTATTGACCAGTAAGGAAGAAGAAGCAAGGGAAGAGAAGTCCAGATGCTAAGCCGAGAGCTAAGAGAAGAATGTGTTTCAAGAAAAAGAAGGGAGCAACTTCGTCAAATGCTGCTGATTGTTCAAGAAAGATGGACGCCAAGCACCTGCGCTTGGCGTTACTAATGTGGAGGTTATTGATGATCTAGACAGGAGCTATTTTGTGGTCAAATAAATGCCTCATTGGGCTGAGTCCGAGAGAATGGAGCAGAGGAATTAGAGACATCGACATGTAACACTTTGGAGGTGTTTTATGGTGCAGGAGTGGGGATTAATAGGGTAGTAGCTGGAGGGGAAGATGAGATCAAGAGAGGGACTTTTTAAAAAGATAGAACATACAACAACTAGGTGAATAAGGCCTCAATAGTTTATTAGAAGAAAATAGTAGTAAAGTCTAACTTCCCAGGCCACCAAAAGACTTAGCCCCAAAAGACAAGAGGGCACTGAAATTTTTTATTTTTACCTTCTACTTGTTAGTCTTATTATGACTCTCTCTGATATTACTGTTTTTATTTTATTTATTTAACCAAATCATTACAGATGAATGGAAATCTACATAGTCATTCTCTGGCTATCTTGCAGATCCTGGTAATCCTGAGTGCTTTTTCTTGGAGGAACAATTCCATCTTCCTACTTCTTTGCCTCCTGTCTTACAGGAAGGAGCTTATAAATGAGGCTTAGAGTTGCAGTGGTTTTTGTGGTTTGATTTATTTCCTTCTCTAACCGATGAATTTTTGCTTATGATTCAATACTAATTTCCTTGGATGTACTTTATTTTAAAAAAGTAGCTGAAAATGTGACTTGTCTTTGACCACATTTCTACATGGGTTAAGAATGGAGTGGAGGAACATCCAGCTGCTGAGTGTTTCATTTGTATCTATCCTATGGATCTTGGAATTCTCTGCCAGTAACATGAACAGTTACCAATAGCTTGTGAGTAGCCAGAGTAGATGTCACAGAGCCAGTGCAGTCTACTCATAGGAGAGAAGCCTACCAAAAGAAATATAAAAGATGTACTGCTCTCGAGAGTGGGTTCCTGTCTTTTCTCTGCCACTATAGGCTGCCGTCCACTTTCATTCACAATTTACTCGTGAAAAAGGTTTTAAAACATTAATGTACAGAAGTTAAACATGTGGCTTCATATTTCCAGAGAACTAAAGGATAAATGTGGATTTTTGTGTCCAAGTGTTATGTGATGTACACGTATTTATAGAATATTAAACTTAGGTTAAACTGAAATGTTGAGAGTTTTACAAAGTAGTAATTTTGTAACTCATCTTTTGCTTTTGTCAGTAATTGTACTGTCTGTAATCTGTGAAATAAACGGTTAATACTGTTAGAAGTAAGGAGTTATCAGTGGTAGTTTTGTAAGGGGTAGAGCAGAAACTAGTGACCTTTGATGCTGGCTTGTTCTTTTTTCTTTTTAACAGGGTACTGGTTACCCTGATTCTTCTGGTAAGTAAGGTATATACCTGGCAAGTAGACCCATGAAGCTCCCCCTCCCTGTGTATTTGAGTTACTGGAATGTTCTTTTGATGCTAGTTTTCATTTAGTACTTTTGTCATCTTTTAAAGTTTTCTATCACTGACCCTTATTGCTTGGACTATCTTTAGACATTATGGTCTTGGTGCTGGGGATATCTGTCCTTTTTCCCTGTTACCTTTGCATACTGAATTGAACAGCTTCTGTCTTCTAATTGGCCAGCTGATGGTGAGCCATCCCTTTTATGCTCTTAATTATGCCCATCTTCGTTTCAGTCGTACTGTTAGTATCAGCACTTGTATTTTTCCATTTCCGCCCATTTTCAGAAAATAAGTAAATGTGACACAATTTTTAGATATTTGTACAAGTGAATGTTACTTGGCAAAGTAGAACTGTTGGTTATTGTGCTCCACTGTGAGGAAGTAGAGGGATGTGTGTGTCCAGCTGCGGATATGTGGCTCAGGAGAGGTGGTTTGACTATTACCCCTTTTAACATTGGAAAGCACTCTAGAATTTTGATGGATTTCTGTCTCACATCGACGTCTTTCATCCATTTTGAGTTTATCTTTGTGTATGGTGTGAGAGAATGGTCCAGTTTCATTCTTCTGCCTGTAGCTGTCCAATTTTCCCAGCACCATTTATTGAAAAGACTGTGTTTTTTCCATTGGATATTTTTTCCTGCTTTGTCGAAGATAAGTTGACCATAGAGTTGAGGGTCCACATCTGGGCTCTCTATTCTGTTCCATTGGTCCATGTGTCTGTTTTTGTGCCAGTACCATGCTGTCTTTGTGATCACAGCTTTGTAATATAGCTTGAATCAGGCAACGTGATGCTCCCAGCTTTGTTTTTCTTTTTCAACATTTCCTTGGCGATTTGGGGTCTTTTCTGATTCCATACAAATTTTAAGATTGTTCCAGCTCTTTGAAAACCACCATTGGTATTTTGATCAGGATGGCGTTGAAAGTATAGATTGCTCTGGGCAGCACAGACATTTTAACAGTGTTTATTCTTTCAATCCATGAGCATGGAATGTTTTTCCATCTTTTTGTGTCTTCTTCAATTTCTTTCATAAGTGTTCTGTAGTTTCTAGAGTATAGATCCTTTACCTCTTTGATTAAGTTTATTCCTAGAGGAGAACATAGGCAGTAATCTCATCGACATCAGCCACAGGAACTTCTTTCAAGACACATCTCCAAAGGCAAGGAAAACAAAAGTGAAAATGAATTTTTGGGACTTCATCAAGATAAAAAGCTTTTGCACAGCAAAGGAAACAGTCAACAAAACAAAGAGGCAACCCACAGAGTAGGAAAAGATATTTGCAAATGGCACTACAGATAAAGGGCTGGTATCCAAGATCTGTAAAGAACTTCTCAAACTTAACACCCAAAAAACAAATAATCAAGTCAAAAAATGGGCAGAAGACATGAACAGACACTTCTCCAAAAGAAGACATACAAATGGCTACCAGACACATGAAAAAATGTTCAACATTTTTAGCCATCAGGGAAATTCAAATGAAAACCACATTGAAGATACCACCTTATGCCAGTTAGAATGGCAAAAATTAACAAGGCAGGAAACAACAAATGCTGGAGAGGATGTGGAGAAAGGGGAACCCTCTTATGCTGTTGGTGGGAATGCAAGTTGGTACAGCCACTTTGAAACAATGTGGAGGTTCCTCAAAAAGTTAAAAATAGAGCTACCTTATGACCCAGAAATTGCACTACTGGGTATTTACCCCAAAGATACAGATGTAGTGAAAAGAAGGGCCACATGCACCCCAATGTTCACAGCAGCAATGTCCACAATAGCCAAATGTGGAAGGAGCTGAGATGCCCTTCGACAGATGAATGGATAAAGAAGATGAGGTCCACATATACAATGGAATATTACTCAGGCATCAGAATGGATGAGAATACCCACCATTTGCATCGACATGGATGGAACTAGAGAAGAGTATGCTAAGTGAAGTACGTCAAGCCAAGAAAGACAATTATCATATGGTTTCACTTATATGTGGAACATAGGAAATAGCAGGGAGGACATTAGGAGAAGGAAGGGAAAAAATGAAGGGGAGAAATCAGAGGGGGAGATGAACCATGAGAGACTATGGACTCCGGGAAACAGACTGAGGGTTTCAGAGGGGGAGGGGTTGGAGAGGTGGGTTAGCCGGTGATGGGTATTAAGGAGGGCATGTATTGCATTGAGCACTGGGTGTTATACACGAACAATGAAACATGGAACACTACATCAAAAACTAAGGATGTACTGTATGATGACTAATATAACATCATAAAAAGAAAAACATTTGAAAGCACTGATTGCATGGACATCATGCTGTAAAGTTGTGGTGTGCCCACAAATAACATTGTGATCCTTGTTTAGTGTCTTCTGGGGCTGTTTTCTATTCTGTAAGATGACCACGTTGGTGTTCATGATCAATGTGATTCTACTTAAACTTTCAGATCCTTACACAGAAACAGTGTTCTTGTTTAGATATAATTTGAACAAGTTTATTTATTTTGTTTGTTTTCAGCCCGGCACAGAGAAGAAAATGGGAATTATTTTGGCTTATTTTTTAACTTTCTCTTTTTAAAAAAAATTTTTTTTAAAGTATCTTTTTTTTTTTTTTTAAAGATTTTATTTATTTGTTTGACAGAGAGAGAGAGACAGCCAGCGAGAGAGGGAACACAAGCAGGGGTAGTGGGAGAGGAAAATGCAGGCTCCCAGCAGAGGAGCCTGATGTGGGGCTCGATCCCAGGACTCTGGGATCACGCCCTGAGCCGAAGGCAGACGCTTAACGACTGAGCAACCCAGGCACCCTTTTTAAAATTTTTTAATTTTTTACATTTCTCTTAACTAAATAATTGAGGGCAGCTCATAACAAGGAAATTAATTTATGATACAATATAAAAATAAAGAGGACCAAATACGGAAGTGGAAATGAAAGTGAGAAAGAACCATACGAAAAGATGACAGATATGGCGTTTGTTAGGACCTGTGGATGCCCAAGGGTGTCCACAGGCTGAGAGGCAAGCTTGCAGACAGGGAAGGGGGGGTGAGCTGGGCTAGCAGGTAGTGGTGCCAGGACCCTATGGGGGGGTTATCCTGGGGCTGGGTGAGGGCCTTTGTCTCTTCAGTTGTGCACCCTACAGACTCTCATTCCTCTTCTCTTAGGACTGTGGCATCAGTGTTACCCCTTAAGTGTTTCAAAATGCAGTTTACCTCCCCAGGCCCTTTAAAAGAAAAGAAACAGTTCTTTAGCTATAATCAACTAAAACGTGGCAGTGGTTTGTGGGTCTGATGATGGCTGACACTGAATCTTGCCCTGTTCTGGAACGCCCTCTGCCCCCTTTGCTGGAAGCCCCGGGCCCTCTCTGCCCTTCTGTGCCTCCCTTTCTGAGCTCACGCTGGTTTCTGGGTGTGTGGTCACGGACATGGATGTCAGCCTAGATTTCAGGTCACCAAACGTCACAGAAGCCATTGCGTTTTTTCCTGTGGTGACCTCAAGGTGAGCGGCCTTCCACGTCCGGTTTCTCTGTGTCTGAAATCGTGATTCAGAAAGGCCACCGTGGCCGCTTCCTGCGGAGAGACTGGCTGTCCTTGTGGCAAGGACCTCGTTCTCCGCGGGGAGCATTTGCTGGCCAGTGCCATCGCTGCACAGGAGAGGGGAGATGGCGATGACGCAGTAAGTGCCCTGGGAGGATCACAGGGATTTGTAACAGGTCCAGCGGACTCGAAGGGGGCCTGAGGTAGATGACGGGGCCGGCAGCCCCTTGGTCTTCTCCTCGTGTCTTGTGCACTGTGCAGTGCCCTCCTGGATACACTCTGCCTCCCTGTTCTGCTCCGCCGAGAGGCCAGCTGTTGGCACTTGAGCCAGTGGTTTAGGGAGGAGGCAGCGTATTAGAGGAGTGAGTGGTCACGGAAGCAGCATAAGTGCACCTCCTTGAAGCCTCCGTCTGTAGGACGCGTTGCGCCAGGTGATGGATCCCCCGTCTCAGTGTGACAGGGGTGAGGGGTCCTGATCAGGACAACTGAGATTCATCTGCATTATCCAACTCGGTGGAAAAACTGTGGGTTTTGGAGTTCGATCTGGACTTCTGATTCTTACCAGCACCCTTTATTGGTGTGTGTTAACTGGAGCCTCATTTTCCTTCTCTACAAAATAATATTAGTCTTGGATTGTGACAGTGACTAAATGAGATAATAGATGTGAAGTGCCCAGTTAGTGACTCAACAAATAATAATGCCATTATCATGATTACAATTATTTGTTCTTCTACCAGATCTTTAATAAGAGATGTTCGTGAAAAGATAGGTAGCTTTTAGAGATGGTGGTCTTTGATTCTGCTGTAAAGGTAAAAAATCTTAAAGGCAAGCTGCTATTTTGATATTTGGAAAATATCAGAAAGACCCAAGGCTGCCTAGGTTATAAAATTGGTAGCTCGACAGGGGTATTGCCTCACCCCCAGGTAACTTAAATTGAGAGGCATCTTGGTTATGCAGAAAGATCAACTCCAGAGCTCCATTACATAGCAGTTTACCCACAGCTTTTCAGACACACATGTGTAAAAGAGGTCCACACACTCTTTGTGCAGAACAGGTGATAGAGATTTAGAGAGGAGAGGAATTTCACCTTAGTGTTTGAATTTTATATTTGAGAATAGCAGGCAATTAAATGCTGTAAAGTGGCACAGGAAAGTGGCTTGAACTTTAAAAACATTTCTTTTCCTCCATTCTCCCACTTCACCCGGAGATATTCACATTTATATTAATTATCTCCATAGCTCATATTAGGTTATGCAGTAGAATCTGAATTTCAGATAAATGTCAAAATCAGAAAATAGGACTATAATCTTTCACAGACAGCTATGAAGCAAATGGACTTTCTGTTTTTGAAGCATTTTGTCCTATGAAGCACAGACCTTATTTTTCAAATACCTTGTCACCGACACAACTAGAAAATCTCGTTAAATACGCCTCAGGGGTGCTGGGGATCATGGCAGGATACGGAGTTACAGAAGAAGGAGCAGGGGCCTGGCGACGCCTCATGAGCCTGGGCCTGGTCCGCCTCACACTGACTCCCGGGGATGAGCTGTCCCCCGGAAGTCTCTTCCCTGGCTCACCCAGGTTTCTAATCTGGAAGGTCAAGATAGTAAATGAATGATCTTCAGTGTTTTTCAGTATTCCACTTTATGAGGAGACATATGAGCCACCACTTTGCATGTTTTACCCAGCCATTCCTGAAAAAGATGTGTGTTTTGTTCCTCGAAGAGGCCCATGCTACTTGTCTGGGTGCAACTCGTCATCACTTCCAGCAGTGATTTTCTGTGTGTGTGTGCATGCTTGTGTTTCTTTGCATTGTTGGAGCCTTGAAAGCTATTGGCATGAAATTCCAGTTTGTCAAGTGTATAGAAGTAGAGCTGCTGTGCTGCTGTGGAGTCATGAGGGCCAGGGTCCTTCCTGTCTAGTTGTCACCCCCTGAGCCACTTCCATAGAACCCTAGGGTTTGAAAACTAGACATTACAGGGTGAGAGCCATACTCTTGAGTGCACCACCGTGGGCTTGGTCTAGTCCCATTTTTACTTTTGCCCATTTTTTCATTTTGTTATGAAAAATTTCAAGCATACAGTACAATTTCAAAAACTTTTACAATGAACCTCTGTAAAGCCACCACCTAGGTTCTTTTTTTTTATTCTTTTAATTAATACGTTACGGTGCTCATTTTACCACATATCTGTCTATTCCTCTGTCCATCTACCAATCATGTCCATCTCTTTTTTGAAAATAAATTTCAAAGTAAGTTGCAGACTTTCTCCAAATGCATATAAAAATATAATTCTGTTTTTGAAGGTATAATTTACGTACAGTGAAATGCATAGAGTTCTGACAAATGTATATATGTGTATAATTCAAGCCCCTATCAAGATACAAAACATTACTTACATTATATACCCCAAGGAGTCACCTCATGCCCCTTTTGAAGATTAATCTCCACTCCCACCCTCCAAAGGAAGGCATTGTTTTAATTCTTTTTCCACTATATGTTAATTTTATCTGTTATATTACCTTACATAAAGGTAGTCTTTTGTGACTGGTTTCTTTCACTCATCATGATGTTTCTGAGATTCATCCATTTGTGCCTTTAGTAACTTGTTTGTGTGTATGTAGCGGTATTCCACTGTCGGATGCCATTGTTTGTTTATTCTTATATTGATGAACATCTGGGCGGTTTCTGTTTTGGAGCTGTTATCAGTAAAGTTACAATGAATGTTCTCATGCAAGTCTTTTTTTGTAGACTTATTCTCTTGGTTAAATATCTGGGATTAGAATTGTTGGGTCATAGGACAGGTGCATGTTTAATTTGATAAAACGTTGCTCTGAAGAGGTGATATAATTTTATGTCACCCCTAACAAATATATGCGAGTTTTGATTGCTCCGTATCTTCTCCAACAGTTGGTGTTGTCTGTCTTTTATTTTTTTAATTAACTAATCAATTATTTTAATTTTAATTTTTACTTATTTGTCAGAGAGCACAAGCAGGGAGAGTGGCAGGCAGAGGAGCAAGTCCTGCTGAGCAGGGAGCCCTACGTGGGGCTCGATCCTAGGACCCCAGGATCATGACCTGAGCCGAAGGCAGACACTTAACCGACTGAGCCACCCAGGTGTCCCAGTGTTGTCTGTCTTTTAAATTTTAGTTATTATACTGTTATAGTAATAATTAGTGATAATAGTGGCAATAACTAGTAGTGGTATTTCACTAGGCTTTATTTGCTTTTTCTTGCTGACTGTTGATGTCAAGCACTTTTATATGTGCTTATCAGCCATTCGTATATCTTCTTTGAAGTGTATTGAAATTATTTATTCATTTGTTTTTAACTGGATTATTTGTCTTTTTACTATTGAATTATGGGGACTCTTTATATATCACAGCTTCAATATTCATATTTTGCAAATATTTTCTCCTAGTCTTTGGCTTCTGTATTCATTCATTTTTTTTTTTTTTTAAGATTTTATTTATTTATTTGATAGAGATAGAGACAGCCAGCGAGAGAGGGAACACAAGCAGGGGGAGTGGGAGAGGAAGAAGCAGGCTCATAGCAGAGGAGCCTGATGTGGGGCTCGATCCCACAATGCCGGGATCACGCCCTGAGCTGAAGGCAGACACTTAACCGCTGTGCCACCCAGGCGCCCCCGTATTCATTTTCTTAAAGATGTCTTTTGAAGAACAGAAAATTTTAATTTTCTTTTTTTTTTTTTAAAGATTTTATTTATTTATTTGACAGAGATAGAGACAGCCAGCGAGAGAGGGAACACAAGCAGGGGGAGTGGGAGAGGAAGAAGCAGGATCCTAGTGGAGGAGCCCGATGTGAGGCCCGATCCCATAACGCCGGGATCACGCCCTGAGCCGAAGGCAGACACTTAACCGCTGTGCCACCCAGGCGCCCCAGAAAATTTTAATTTTCAAAAAAACTCATCTTATCTATACGTTCTTTCATGATTATTGCTTTCTATTTTCTAAGAAACTTTTGTCTACTCCAAGTTATAAAAATATTCTCATACGTTGTCTTCTCAAAGCTTCACATTTTGTTCATTAGTTTTTATGTTTAGGTCTTTGATGTATCCTGAATTAATTTATGTATATGCTCTGAAGTAGTGGCTCTGCCTTTTTGCCACTCCCCAACATCATCTCTGGCTTCTTGCTCTGGCTGACTGGTTATTCTTCTAATGTATATACACTTATGGCTGTGTACTTGCTTATTCTGTTCTTTCTTCTCTCTCCTCCGTAAATATTTATTGGGTCTTTATAATGTGCTCAGTTCTGGGCTTAGTATTGGGTATATTCTGTTGAACAAAATATAAATAATCTATGCCACTGTGCATCTGGTAGTCTAATAAAGATAAATGCACACTAAGCAAATAAACACAAATGCTTTTATATTTATGTCTGGTGAAGTTTTATTTATCCTTTAAAATTCACCTTAATTGAGTATTTGAAAACCAATTATTGTAATCCACCGTATCAACAGACTAAAGAAAATCATGTGGCCATATCAGTTGATAAAGAAAAACCATTTGACAAAATCCAGTATTCATTCAAGATAAAATCTCTCAGCAGAGTAGGAGTAAAGGGGAACTTTCTCAACTTGGTAAAGGGCATCTATAAAAATCCTCCAGTTAACATCATATTTAATGCTAAAAAACTGAATGCTTTCTCTCTAAGTTTGGGAACAAGGCAAGGATGTCTTCTTTCAACACTCTGTTCAACATTGTATTGGAAGTTCTAGCCACTGCAGTTAAGGCAAGAACAAGAAATCAAAGGCATTTAGGTTGGGAAAAAAGAAACAAAACTATCCCTGTTTACAGATGATATGATTGTAGACTATCCCAAAGAATCTACCAAAAACGAAACAAAACAAAACAGAACAGAATGCCCTCCTAAACTCATAAGTGATTTCTGCAAGGTCACAGGATATAATACCAACAAATAAAAATCCATCACATTTGTATATACTAGCAAAGAACATGTTGGAACTAAAATTACAAACACAAAACTAATTATAGTTACTGTTCGGAAAATGAAATACTTAGGAATGTATTTAATAAACCTGTCTTGTATCTATATGCTGAAGATTGTAAAATGCTGTTGAAAGAAGTCAAAGACCTAAATAAATGTAGAGACATACTGTGCTAACATATTGGAAGACTCAAAATAGTGAGGACGTCAGTTCTCCTTCAGTCGTTCAATGCAATTATTATGAAAACCCCAGCAATGTTTTTTTTTTTTGTTTCACTTAAAGACGTCCTTGATGAAGCAGTAAAAATTATTAATCCTACTAAATTTTAATCTTTGAACACTTGTCTCCTTAGAAATGTATATAAAAGTTTTCATTTTATAACAGTTTTAGATTTACAGAAAAATTGGGAAGATGAAGAATTTCCATGCATCCCATACCCGGTTTTCCCCTTTTTAACATTTTACATTACTGTGGTTCATTTGTTACGATTAATGAACCAGTATTGATAAATTGTTATTAACTAAAGTCCATGCTTTATTCAGATTTCTTTATTTTTTATGTAATATCCTCTTTCTATTCCAGAATCCCATCCAGGGTACCACATTACTTGTAGTCATCTTTCTCTTCAGCTGGACAGTTTGTTAGACTTTCCTTGATTTTGATGATCTTGACAGTTTCAAGGAGTATCTGTGGGATACTTTCAGAATGTCTGTCTCAGTTGGGATTTGTGTGATGTTTTTCTCATGATTAGACTAGGGTGATGTGCGTTTTTGGGAGAACTACCACAGTGGTAATGGACATTTTCATCACATCATATTGTGGGTTCATACTATCATGTAACTTATCACTGTTAGTGTTGTCCTTCATCACTTGGCTGAAGTGGTGTTTGTCAGTCTTCTCCTTTGTAAAGTGACACCTTCATTCCGTTCTCTACTGTATTCTTTGTTTGTTTTAAACTAATTTTCTTTTTCTTTTTTAAGACTTTATGCATTTGAAAGAGGGAGCACGAGAGAGAGAGAGAGAGAGTGCGTGCGCAAGCGTGCATGTGCCCACGTGCATATACCAGCAGGGGAGAGGCAGAGGCAGAGGGAGAAGCAGGCTCCCACTGATCAGGAATCCCAACGCGGGGCTCGATCCCAGGACTCCAAGATCATGACCTGAGCCAAAGTCAGACGCTTAACCTACTGAGTCACCCAGGTCCCCCTTTAGGTACTCTTTGGAATCAGCAAGATTTTTTATACAGAAGCTTCTTTAAAATTTATAGGCAAAGACATAGGTCCTGGAATAGTTAAAAATCATCCTGAAAAAGAAAAAAGTTAGTGGAATCACTCACTTCTTATTAAAACCTACTATAGCTGTAGTAAAGTAAGGCATATGGTATTGGTGGAGGGATAGACACAAAATAGAGAATCTTGAAAAAAGCGATTTAATGGAAGAAGGATAACCTTTTCGCAAAATGGTGCTGGAGCAATTGGACATCCATTGGCACAACAAACCATGGCTTAACCCTCACACCTTATATAAAAATGAATTCAAAATGGGTCATGAGCTTAACTATAAAATGCAAAAGTATAATTCTTTTAGAAAAAACATGGGGTTCTAGGGCTTGACAAGTAATTCCAAGACTTGACACCCAAACCATGATTCATAAGAAAAAGAAATTGATGAATTGGATCTCAGCAAAATTGGATTTTTACTTGCTAAAGAGCCTGTTAAGAGGATGAAAACATAAATTGCAAGGCTGGGAGAAAATATTTGCAAACTACATGTTTGATAAAGGACCGGTATCCAACATGTACAGAACTTTCAAAATTCGACAATAAAACAGAGAAAAAAATAGTATAATTAGAAAATGGACAAAACCCTGAATGGACGTTTTACCGAAGAAGATCTACAGATGGCAAATAAGCATACAAAAAGATGTTCATCATCATTACCCATTAGGGAAATGCAGGTTTAAACCACAATGTGATATCACTACATACCTGTCAGAATGGCAAAAGTAAAAAGTAGTGTGACAACCCCAAATGGTCAGTGAGCGTGTAGCGAACCTGCATCACTCAGACATTGTTGGCAGGAAGTAAAATATACAGCGACTGTGGAAAACAGTTTGGCGGTTTCTTACAAAACTAAACACACAACTCCCATGTGACCCAGCAATTACACTCTTGAGCATTTATCCCAGAGACATGAAAACATATGTTCACATGAAAATCTGTACATGAATGTTCATATCAGCTTTTTCCCCCCTTATACTAGCCAAAACACGGAAACACCCCAGATATCCTTCAAAGGTTGAATCGTTAAACTGTAGTACGTTCATACTATGGTATAAAGCAAAAACTCTCCCTTTTTCCCTTCCTGTGTAGGAGAAACCCAGTTCTTCCCTATGGTGTATTTCTTCTTCCTGTGTGTCTGTCTTTTTTACCTTTACAGAGAATGCTTCACTTCTGATACTTCTGGTCACTGAACATCTGGAGATTTTTCTCCACATCAGTAAGTAATTCTCAGACATCAGCTAGGTGTCCCATAATTTAACTCAATTCTATCACTCTAGCCAAAGGTAATGTCATACCCCACAGGTTAAGGGCTCGGTCTCATAACACACAGTTATACGCTTCAGATGCCCTTCACAAATGTCATCTGTGCTTCTGAGCAACTGCCTGTAAATTAGAAGTTCCTTCAACTCCCTCCTCAATTTTGATTAATTTGCTGGAGTGACTCACAGAACTCGGGGAGATATTTATGTTTGCCAGTTTATTAAAGGCCATGATTAAGGGTACAGATGAACAGCTGGATGAAGAGATACATAGGGTGAAGTTTGGCGGGGGCTCCTGAGTGCAGTTGCTTCTCTCTCTGTGGAGGTGGGGTGCATTACCCTCCTAGTGTGGATGCGTTCAACCTGGAAGTTCTCTGAACCTTGCATTATTAGGATTTTATGGAGGTTTCCTCACACAGGCATGATCAATTATTAATTCCATTTCTAGGCTCTCTCCTCTCCTTAGGCACCAGGGTGGCTCAGTCAGTTAAGCATCTGCCTTTGGCTCGGATCATGATCTTGGGGTCCTAGGATTGAGCCCCACATCAAGCTCCCTGCTCATCGGGGAGTATGCTTCTCCCTTTCCCTCTGCCTGCTGCTCTCCCTGCTTATGCTCTCTCTCTCTGTCAAATAAATAAAATCTTAAAGAAAAAGAAAAAATGCAATCCTAAGGGGTCCTGTATTGTATGATGCCATTTATATAACATTCTTGAAATTCTAAAATTATGGGAGTGGAGCACGAACTTACCAGTTACCATGGGTGATGGGCGTGGTCAGGGGAGGTGAGCATGGCTGTGAAAGGGCAGCTTGAAGGCTCCTCGTGTTGGAATGTTCTGTGTTTTGAATGTATCAGTGTCAGTAGCCTGGTGTGATCTTGGTGCTGTAGTTTTGCCAGATGTTATCATTGGGGGAAATTGGGCAAAGAGTGCATGGGTTTTCTCTGTAGTATTTATTATAACTGTTTATAAATCTATAATATCTCAAAATTAAAAACTGAATTTTAAAAATCACCTTAAAAGCTAATTCCTCTAGAGCGCTGGGTTGTCTTCTAGCCATTTGTATATTTGACAGTCATTTACTCATTTAGTAAGTTCCTACTTTTTGCCAAATTCACTGCTAGTTTCTGAAAGTGCAAAGAGTGAAGGCAAGTCTGGATATAAATATTTGGGATTCAGAAGCATCTAAGTGGTGGGATACGACCTGGGGAGGATATTATAGCTTCAGAGAGTGTCAGGGCCGTACTTACTTCACTCTATTGTGTTGAATTCCAGACTGTGAGTTTGAGTAGATGGCCATCATTCCATCACTTTTTTATTCTTTTATCCATCATCTGTTCAGCTTTATATCCCCAGTACTTGCCTTTGTAGTGGGATATATGGTGCACTAATGCAAATATGCTGGATGCCTGATTGACTGCATGAATATGATGGGGTTTGGGATATGCTTTCCCCCAAATATGGCCCCTTGGCATATTGAAAATCTTAAGCTGAAGGAATTTGAAAAAATGACAGAAGCAAGAAGGTCATTCTGCTTCTCCCCACCTTCTCTGAAAGCAGGAGATAAATCTCCCATATGAAAGGTACCCTCCCTAAACTAGGAGGAAAGAATGCATTATTATCACCAGGGAGGGAATCTGGGGCCGAGAAATCTGTACAAACCTTGTTAAACTAACCCCCTTACCTCCTTAGTTACTTCATCATTTACTACCCCTCACCCTTCACAAATTGATTGTTTCTTTGTCTATAAGATATAAAAGCTTCCTGCTCTGGTCCTGCTTTGGGTCTTGATTCTCCTGTGAAGGCTCCCATGTACATTGTAAACATTTAACAAAATTTGCATCTTTTTCTCCTGTTCATCTGTCTTTGTCACTTTACTTTTCAAACCCTGCCATAGACCCTAATAGGGTCAAGGAAAACTTTTTATTTCCCTACAAATGCTTTAGTTTTTATGAGGACAATAAGCTTTATGACCTAACAAAAGAATTGGATAGGGAGATGCAAAATTAATTTTTTTAGATTATGGGTTGTGTCTTTTCACAGTATGATGGACAGCTACTGATTGGTGGACTCAAAATTTAGCAAACCCACAAAAATCTACATCTCAAAGAACACATTTCTGATATAATCCTTGTGATAGCTCATGGGGGATTTTCGGGAGAACCTTGACAGAATATCGACAACGATTAACTGATTCTCCGCAACAAACCGCATTTCTCCTCTTCCCTGTTACAGAAGCTTGGTGTGTAAAAGCAAGGGGGGAGGGAATTTAGATGGAGTTAATTTCTTGCTATGCTCTTACAGTAGTTTTTCTAGGATAAGGCACACACACACATATAAAAATAAAGATAGTGTGTTATATGTATAGTTTCTTAGCTGCTTTATCTATTTTGTGATCATTGTCCGATGTAAAAAAAAAATTTAATAACTGTTTCCTATCACATCATTTGCACTGTTAAAAGATAATCAGATGCACATTAAACTTTCTAAGAGTTTATTTGAGCAAATATAGATTCGAATTAGGCAATGCCAAACAAAATAGTTAGGAGCACTCCGTGGACAGGAGTTTGGGGAGAGGCTTTTACAGAGAAAAGGTGGAAACAAAGTAAGGAAATTATTGATTGGCTACAGCTTAACGCCTAGACGGCTGTTTGTGATAGGTTGTCCTTATATTTTGATATTGTAACCTTGAGGCATTTGTGGGCTTAGATTTTGGTTTGCTTATGTAGGCTGCCATGACATTAGAGCCACCTCGGTCTAATAGCCTCTTTTTAAAATTAATTTAACAGTACCATGCTTTATTTCACCAGCTTCTTAGAATTGGACGCTTAAGCTTTTTCCAAGTAGGGATACTCAGTTTCTTGTTTTGCCCTGTTCAGTTGTTCAGAGGCAGTACACTTTTGCCATCTCTCTAAAAAGACAAGGACACCATGTCTAACAGACTAAATCTCCAGCAGTAAATATTTGAAACAGCTTTTGTTTTTTCCCATTTATAAGGTAGGTCATCTACTGGTATGATGTTTTTTTGACAGTAACTTTGATTTCTGGGAGAAAGCCTTATGCTCCTCTTTCAGAAAATTAACATTGATTTTTTTGGATTTTATTAAATTATTTTAATTCCATATAGTTAACATACAGTGTTATATTAGTTTCAGGTGTACAATATAGTGATTTAACTATTCTATACATTACTTGGTGCTCATCATGGGAAGGGTCCTCTTACTCCCCTTCACCTATTTCACCCAACTCCCCACTCACCCTCCCTCTGGTAACCATCACTTTGTTCTCTATAGTTAAGAGTCTGGTTCTTGGTTTGTTTCTCCGTCTCTCCTTTTTTTCTTTTGTTCTTTGCTTGTTTTGTTTCTTAATTCCACATATGAGTGAAATCATCTGGTTTTTGTCTTTTCTAACTTATTTTGCTTAGCATTATACTCTAGCTCCATCCATGTTGTTGCAAATGGTAAGATTTTATTATTTTTTATGGCTGAATATTATTCCTGTGTGTGTGTGTATTACATCTTTATCCATTTATCTATTGATGGACACTTGGGATGGTTCCATAATTTGGCTGTTGTAAATAATGCTGCAGTAAACATAGGGGTACATGTATCCTTTCAAATTCGTGTTCTTGTTTTATTTGGGTAAATACCCAGTAGTTCAGTTACTAGATTGTAGGGTTGTTCTATTCTTAACTTTTTGAGGAATCTACATACTGTTTTCCACAGTGGCTGCACCAGTTTGCATTTCCACCAACAGTGCAAGAGGGTTCTTTTTTCTCCACATTCTCACCAACACTTGCTGTTTCTTATGTTTTTGATTTTAGCCATTCTGACAGGTGTAACGCAATACCTCATGCATTTCCCTGATGATGAGTGATGTTGAGCATCTTTTCATGTATCTGTTGGCCATCTGGATGTCTTCTTTGGACAAATGTCTGTTCCTGTCTTCTGCCCATTTTTAAATTGGATTATTTGGGTTTTTTTTTTTTTTTTGTGTGTGTGTTGAGTTGTATCAGTTCTTTATATATCCTGGATACTAACCCTTTATCATATATGTCATTTGCAAATATCTTCTCCCATTCAGTAGGTTGTCTCTTAATTTTGTTGTTTATTTCCTTTGCTGTGCAGAAACTTTTTATTTTGATATAGTCCCAATAGTTTATTTTTGCTTTTGTTTCCCTTGCCTCAGGAGACTTATCTAGGAAGATGTTGCTAAGGTTGGTGTAAAAAAAAAATTACTGCCTGTACTGTCTCCTAAGATTTTTATGTTGTCACATCTCACATTTAGGTCTTTAATTCATTTTGGGTTTATTTTTGTGTATGATGTTAAGAAAGTGGTCCAGTTTCGTTCTTTTTCATGTAGCTCTCCAATTTTCCCAACACCATTTGTTGAAGAGACTCCTTTTTCCCATTGCATGTTCTTTCCTGCTTTGTCAAAGATTAATCGACCATAAAATTGTGAGTTTGTTTCTGGGTTTTCTGTCCTGTTCTATTGGTCTGTGTCTGTGTTTGTGCCATTGCCATACTGTCTTGATTACTATAGCTGTGTAGTATAACTTGAAATCTGGAAGTGTGTTACCTCCAGATTTGTTTTTCTTCTTCAAGATTGTTTTGGCTGTTCTAAAATCTAAAATAATTTAAGTATGTAATGCCCACTCTGCTGAAGTATTTGTTTACTACTCTGCGGGTGTTTGTGCTTTCTTTGTGTGAAGGAAAATACAAGTGGGATCGTGGAAAGAGCGCTAGGTGACAAGTAAAGGAGAAAGAAGGCCTGGTCTGTAGTTCTCCTGGTGTCTGCAGGGAAGATGTCTCTGGGCCTCACTTTTCGTATCCGTTAAATGCTATACTTGGTCTAGCTCATCTTTAAGTTCCCTCTGACTTTACATTTTTAGGTTTCTTTTTAAATTTCAATACATGCTTAACTAAGCACAGAGACAACCATCCTTTCAAATGTTGGAAAAGCTGTGGAAGAGTGAAGCCCAAGGTTAAATGGGAAACCAGGCTTCTGAGCTCCTCCTCTTTGCAACTTTGTACTTTTTGAAGCGAATTCTTGGAACTAAAACACAGACATATATTCTAGTCTAAGTGAAAAATATTTCCAAATCTTAGTATGTTAACATCTCCATTATACAGAGATTAATTTTCTACCCATGTCATTGTTTTGGTGCCAAGGTCTGGGAATTAAAAGCCTATAAGGAATAAAAAACTGGCCATTTCAATCTTCCTGCACTAAAACCAGGCACTTTATTCCTTAGGTCTGCACTCATTCTTATGGATACTTAGCATTTAGTTCTAATGAGCTTAATTATTTTACTTCTTTGATAGCTTACAACAGAGTGAAAGCCTCAAACTCGAGAGGTTGGCAGAGCTATTAGTACTGTTAGAATAGCGGTAGAGGTTCTGTTGACCAGCTGAAATCAAAGAGGCAAAAAATTTAAAACACTAGAAAAACTGTATGATTGCAAAGAGTAGCAGTGGCTTTTCCTAAAGGATGAGAGTTGTTATTGAGAAAAGTTTAAATTTTGTGTATAGCCTTCGTTAAAGCGTATAGTAACATTTCACAGTATTTCAGTACTAGTGGTTCTCCAAGTTTTGCTGACATAGAATCACCCAGAAGCCTTGTTAAAGTTCAGACTGCTGGCCCTGCCCCACAGTCTCTATTTCTAGGATCAGGGGTGGGGTCTGAGAATCCCTTACTCACAGTTTCTTTATTGATATTGATGTCGCTGGTCCTGGGACCACACTTTGAGAACTGTCTTATGCAAAAGCATTTTAATGTTGTTTAAAATAATAAATTTAAATTTCTTGGAAAAATTAACTTATGTGTAAAGCTCATTCCTTATTAAATAGTTATTTCTGAAATATCTTGATTTTGTATCCTACCTCCTGTAGCTCCCTCCTTGGATAGGAATTGAGAGCTTAAGGCATAGGATTTTTGTTTTTCTTCCCTCTGTGCCGTTCTCTGCTTTGAGAGTCTGTTGTCAGTTCCTCAATGTAGAGAAACTCCAAATATTTGTGAGTTTCCATTTTTGAATTCATTTGTTTCTACTTTCTTCCTTATTCTTAATTTTATTTGGTTGTCTTTTTACTATTGGAACCCAAAACTTACTTTTACATTTTTCACATTATTAATATGTTTAATGGCATTTTATCTGAGCACAGGTCATAAAATTCTCTCTCACACGTTCACACACGCGCACACACACACACCAAAATTGAGGAGGTTATAACACTTTGGTACAAAAGTAAGTTTTTCTCCCTCCCTCTGTCTTGCTCTTGCCAGTATCATAACATTCCGGCAGTCCTTATTATTCATGGATTATTCATGGATTCTGTATGTGTGAATTTGCCCAATTGCTAACGTGCGTTTGTAACCTCGAACACTAGGGGTCTTTCATAGTCATTTGAGGACATGCACAGAGTATTAAAACTTGGATGCACCTATGTTTCCACCTGGGGTCCAACAAGGCAATGCTCTCTGCCTTCTTATTTCAATGCTTGCTGTAAACACGTGTCCTTTTTGCCGTCTATTTAGTGCCATGTTTTTCAGATTTCTCTGTTGTGGATGATTTTTGCTGTTTAAAGTGATCCCCAAGAGTGGTGCTGAAGTGCTCGCTCATGCTTCCAAGCTCAAGAAGGCTGTGATGTGCCTAATGGAGAAAGTACGTGTGTTAGATAGCTTCATTCAGCCCTGAGTTATGGTGCTGTGGGTTGTGAGTTCAATGTTAGTGAATCAACAGTAATATTAAATAGAGTGTCTTTTAACAGAAACACACATAAAACAAGATTATGTATTGATCAGTTGACAAAAATGTGAACAGAGGCTCATAGGAAGCTAACTCTGTATTTCCCCTAGGAGCCAGTGGTTCAGTATTCGCTAATCTAGTGTTCTCAGAGATGTTATAGATCATAACTACCGTGAATAATGAGAATGGTCTGTGTATAAATGATTTTCATTTTTTTCTATTTCATATGTATTTTGCAATTTCAATTAATTGTTTCCATGCACTAGCTAATCCTTGCAAGTTACGAAGCGTATAGAGATATGCAGAACTATATTTTTTACAGGACAATGTTAGTGGAGAGCACAATATAATCTGGACTGATTGGGGCTGATTGGGGCTGATGGAACCCTCATAAATGGGCCTGAATTTCACTCTTCTGCCATCTTGCCACTATATTCAGAATATGATTTATTAGCATGCACATAACAGCCTTCTGTGAAGTCAGAAAGAATGTTGTTTGATTTCCGTCCTTTTAAATGGCTTGCTAAGTGAATGTCAGTGCTGTGCTTTGCTTTTAACTACTTTATCATTGGGTGTGCTGTGGGGAGAGGGTAGCACAGTGGAAATGTCACTGCGAGTTAATGAATAGTGTCTTTTCTCAGCAGAACAGTAATAGAGAAATCTATAGCATGGATAATCCTAATGGGGTTCACTCCTTTTGACTTGGAAAAACATTCCTTTTTTTTTTTTTTTAAAAGGACAAAAACATTGTCCCTGTCCTCCAGTTGCTTAAGATCTAGTAGATGGACTAGCTGCTCTTGGATGCGTTCAGTGAGTGTTTTATGTGCAGTGGGGAACAGAGGAGAGATGGCTCACTTGGGTTTGGGCAAGTATGAAGGATATAAGACATGGTTTCACAGAGACACCATCTCTGGAATTATGCAGCATGTCAATGGGAAGGTGTGTTTTGGTCTGAAAAGAAAATTACCAAGGAACTCATCAGGACTGTCTGTTGGAAAAAGCAAGGAAGGCCGTTATTTCCCAGGAGAGGGCTGGTAATGGAAGTGGTGGGGACTGACTGGAACTGGAAGAGCCAGAAGGCCTGGACTTCAGTCCTGATGCTGCCGTTTGGCGCGTTCCATTTTCAGTTAGTATGTGTGACTTTGGACAAACCAGTTTATGTTTTTTTGTAATGTTGTCCTGAGAACAAAATGAAACAGATAATAAAAAGAAGAAAGAAAACCCGTCAGAGAGGAGGCGATGTTCTGTCACCATTTGCAGGTGGAGACATATTTCAGGCTAGTAGCACCTACTTAATGATTGTGGAACTGAGAACCCACAGAGCCTTCGTGTGCTATAATTTACTCTTTCCTCCACTACAGCCCAGACTCCAGGATTTTGAATGCAGCAACTTTATTTAGAGAATCTTAGAAAAATCAGTTTATTTAGAATATTGAGGAGAAAATAATTTTTAACCTGGAGGCTATTTCTTCTATGTATTTCCAATTGCCGAAAATAGTTTTTAATATGCAGTCTAAGTGAGTTGATTTAGAACGGGTTTTAATTTTACTTGCCATAGCCATTCCACTTGCTAAATTATTTCTGAGTGAAAATTTTATTCTTTTTCATTAGCTGAGTACCTTTCAATTTTAAAACTGTGTGTACATGTACATTAGTAAGGTTATTATACAGTTATCTTAAATGAGGAAGTTAGTGGATAATTATTCTGTCATTCTCCGTATGTGGAATATGGAGAACCACAGTATATACCTTTCATTAAAAATAAAAATAAATGATAACTAGGAGTTTGGTTCAAGTTGAGAGTTTTGATGTTTTGATGTTTCACTTGAGTTTGGGATGCTAGGGAGCATAAAGGATGAGTTGGAACATTTGTTTAATAGTATGTTTGTGTTTTATATTTTACGTGCATCAAGAGGAACTTTTTCCCTGGCATATTGAGGAAAGGTTCATTCATACTAATGGATACAGTTTATGTGATCTTAATTTTAACTGATGATACTTTTCTTAAGTGAAAAATAGTACAAGAGTGGTTGGGAATCTCCCTGCAATTCCAAATATGGTGATATCTTTAGACATTTATTAACCAGTCTTCAATTTTGCAACGTCTTTGGTCTGCCGTCATTCCCTCATGCGATTGTTTAATTACAGATTTTAACCTTTTGACTTAGGACAACAAAACTCATTTCTCTTGGAACAGAGTGCTGTATTTTTCCATTTGTTTTTGTGTCCATAACAAGATACTTTTCTCTTGAGTACCCTCATTCTTGAATAATTAAGAAGCTTCCAGTGTGACAGAACATTTTTAGATCTCTCATTCTTGAAGACATGGCATTTATTAGCAAAGAATGGTACTGATAGTCATTTCTCAACTAAATTTATAGTGATGAAAAGACATCTCTTCTGAATGGGAGCATTTGTATATTCAGATAATGACTGTTTTAAAATTGCTTTTCCTGCTCCCCCCCCCCGACTTAATTTTAATAAAAGACATTATCTACACAAAAGGTAACTATTACAAAAGAAAACTGAAGCGTCAAGGGATTTCTCAGGCTCTCTGATCTGTGTGCCCTGGCACCATCTCTCATCAGGCTTGCCCTCTATATGCAGCTGCCAAGTTTTCTTGCATAATTGTCTTGACAAGTGGTATACTCGTTAATATTGCAACTGGGCCTTTGCCAGTCCGTGGAAGCCATGTGCCCCAGGCAGCCAAGTCCAGTGCCAATTTCTTGCTGGTGGCTTTAATCCATGCCTTAAATACATTGTTGAAACCAATGATGGATAAATAAATAGTCACTTAAAATAAGAAGTACTTTCATTTATCCATGCAAGATAAGAGCATTTTTGAAAGCTAAGGGGCCGCTGGTGTTTCTGAGCTGTAGACCTTCTTGTATGCTGGCACAACAGCTTCCTGCCTTGGAGGCTTTCCTTTTGTTGCTTACATGCTCCAGAGTCCATCAGAAAAACACATCTTGGTGAATTCTTAGAAGAGATTATTCACTTTGTTCTCTTCAGTGCTGTTAAAGTGCCCAAGGTAGGAAAGCGACGTTGTTGTTATCAGGGCCTATAGTCATTTCTAGGAATTAGGCACACCAGATGCCCTGCAAAATAATTGTGTCTAAATGGACAAAAGTCAAGGAAAGAGTATGGGATGCTCTCAGTACAACTCTGTGTTAAAATGTTCTCCTAGGCATTTCATTTTATTGCAGATTAATGTTTTCAAATATACAGCGTCCATTTGAGCCTATATTGGCTATTTTCCAGTGGGAGAGAACGTACATGTCCACAGGTTATTGCTGCTAGGTTCATTTGGCATGAAAACTGAGTATTTCTATTTTAAGCATCCAGGTTATTTATATGGACTTCAACTCAGCAAGCAGGAGATACATTTTTGTGGTGCCCAGTTATTTCCAGAATTTGTAGAAACTGTATCTTTTGCTCTTCTGCACATCAAAGCTGGACTCTTGGTTTTCTTATTCTTTGTGTATTGCACAGAACCCCTCCCAGAATAACCTTCTTCGTTATTCTGCAAGGTAGAGCTATGTTGATAGCGTGCCCTTGTCTCTCATGACTGACTTCATTTGCATGTGGCCTTTTTCTTGATAGTCTCGCTCTCAGGAGGAAAGAGCTCTGGCTGGGGTGACCAAGACCTGGGTGTGTGCAGTTTAATTTGTAAGACTTTTGTCCTATTTGACAAAATTTCAACTGTGTTCTTGCCTTCTGTAACAATTTTGAGAGAGAGAGGCCACACACACATAACTTTTATGAGAGCACATTGTTATAATTGTTCTATTTTATTATGAGGTGCTTTTGTTCATCTCTTACTGGGCCTCATTTATAAGGTAAACTTTATCACAGGTACGTATGCATAGGAAACAACAGGATGTATAGGGTTTGTTACTATCCGCAGTTTTAGTCATCCAGTGGGTGTCTCGGAACATATCCCCCATGAATAAAGGGGGACTAGTATATATGCATTTTACTTAGGAATGATTATTTATGTAAGACAGCAGAGGTAACCAGAGAAGTATTTTCTGAACAGTTTATTTCTACTTACATCAGCAGTACAAGCTTACGAACGAAAAGCTGAACTGGCAGAAAAATGAAATTTTGTTGTTCCTAGTTAACTGGTTCATACAGCCTTACTTTTCAACTTACTGTGAAAAGTAATGTTTTTGATGTTACTTTCTCCTAACCCAGCACTGGGACATCTTTAATGGAGCCTGGTGACCAAAGAATTTTATGCCCTTGATAACCTTAAAGGCAAAAACTGCCAGTTATTTTTCCAGCAAAAGATGGGTTACTTGGACATAAAAGAGAATTGCAATCCCGGGACGAACAAGCTCTGGCCACACTGAAGGCAGGTCTGGGGAACAAGTGAGAGGCAGGTTTTTTTCAAGGAGAAAAAGAGGAAGTTGGGAAGGCACATATGAAGGAAAAGTCCCTTGGAGCAAACTGAGAGTTCTATGTATGGTGGCTTCTCCTTGGCTGAGCTGTTGCCTGGGGGATGGGGAAAGGGTCTCTTCCTTCGGCTTCCTTCCATGTGCAACGTCAAGTCTCTCCTTGGGTCTGCAATTGATTAAATAAGAGTGGTAGGGCTCCCCTGCCGAAACCTCCCGACTTTGTTTAAGTGAGTTTCCCATTATTACACACATTTAAAAAATAGAATAAAACTGCATGCTTGCTGTAGTTAATAGATTCCTCAGGTTCCACAGCTTTCAGCACAAGAACTGTACAGTACAAGAACTCAGCCTTAAAAATGCTATTTACGCAGTTGCTAATGCTTGAAATGAGGTCGATGCATCAACACTACAAATGCTTGGTCCTGACTTGGGACCACAGTAATGTTCGAAACTGGACCTTCAAAGAAGACGCTGAAGGAAACCATGGCGCTAATGAAAAGATTATGTCACACTTTTCTTCTTATGCCAGAAGTTGATCACCCACCCAGAAGAGTAATAAGTTGAATAAATGCTGAATTTGATAATGTCGTACCTCCTATACATTCCTTGAATGGTGAGGAAATTGCTGGAATTCAGGCCAGCACGAGGAGAGTAGTGCTGATGATGGTGACATCGTGAACGCACATGTGCTAATGCGATTGATAATAAGAATACATATTTGGTTTAGTCCATGTTCCCCACACATAGCTCCTAAAACCCTTGTAGTTTCTAGTTGTAATTGTAACCCATAGGAGCATCTTTTGTTACAGTATTTAGTTTTGTTCCCAGTACCAGAAAAAGTTCCAGGGCCGTAAGGTGACGTGGGTGTCTTTTGTTACTCATATAATAAACCCTTTTCTAGCACAGCCGAGTTTATATGAATAAAGTGATGTTCAGCAAGCCCCTAGGTAACCTGAGGATGGGGCTGATTGCCAAGGGAACCAGCTAGACCTTTGAGGAGGGAGAGGGGCTGGAAATTGAGCTCAGCCACCATGACAGTTGATTTAATCAGTCCGGCCTATGGAATGAATCCTCCATAAAAGCCCCAAAGGGCGTGTTGCGAGAGCGTCAGAGTTGCTGCTCACGTGGAGGGTGGTGTGCCCAGAGAGCGCACGGAAGCTCCACCCTCCTTCCCACACATCTTGCCCTTGGTGTCGCTTCTATCTGGCTGTTTCTGGAGTTATATATTTTTATAATAAGCCGGTAATATAGTAAGTAAATGGTTTTCCAGAGTTCTGCTCTAGCAAACTAATTAAATCTCTGATGTATGGCTAGTCATCACCTGGATTAGTGATCGGCATTTAAAGCGTGGCGAGAGGGCAGTCTGGTGCTGAGCTCTTAACGCGTGCTGCTCTCTTCTGTCTCCTGGTAGATAGTGTCAGATTCGGTAAATTGTGGGACACCCAGTGGGTGTCTGCAGAGAATTGGAGAAGTGCTTGGTGGTGTCGGAGAACACGCCTCACAGCAGGTAAAAAACCCCATGAGTGCTGTGGTGAAAGCTGTGTCACGAGTTAATTCGTGGCCTTGGAACAGTGAGTGATAACAGCAAGCAAGGGGGCACTCAGTTGAGGAGAGCCCGCCAGGACAGAAACCCCTGTTAGAGAGACAGGAGATTGGAACAAGCCTTTTTAACTTCCATGTGTCAGGGCTGGCCCATCATCAGATGGCCGGATTGAGGCTGATGATTACCAGGAGGATAGTAATACTGCTGTACTTTTCTGAGATCCTCTGACCTCCCCATACAATGACCTGCATGTGAAGCATAGATATTAGCTTAGTTTGAGCTAAGTTTTAGTGAAAATTTTCTTTAGAAATATGGGTTGGTTTTTTTTTTTACTAAAATATAGTGTAATATTTTAGCTTTAACATGTATTAAAGACCTCATTAATGTGTATAATTGAAAAGCATTTGTTTGGTATAGGATATGATATCATTTTCCCAGATAGTCTGACTATCTCCGTGATTGGCATTGTGATTGTGACAGTTGATTTATACCTAGGGAGAGGAAATCGGAAAGGCAGAGAAGTTGTTACATGCCAAGCATTCCACCTGCATTTTTATAAAAATAATTGCTCCGCTGGTCAGTGTAATTAATTAATGGTCTATGGCCATGTTACATTTATCCTGGCATTTCTTTTTGATATAAGTGGGTTTAACACAGGCCTTTAAGATGGCTAGAGCTCAACTCAACAGATATTTTTAAAACAACAACTTCTTATAATCATAGTTCAACTCTTTCAAAATAAGAAAGTTTATTTTTTTTAAAGATTATTTTTTTAAAAGATTTTATTTATTTAAGAGAGAAAGAGCACAAGCAGGGGGAGTGGTAGGCAGAAGGAGGAGAAGGAGAAGCAGGCTCCCCACTGAGCAGGGAGCCTGATGCCAGCTCAATCCCAGGGTCCTGGGATCATGACTTGAGCAGAAGGAGGTGCCCCTCAAAATAAGAAAGTTAAATTAACAATGTAATAGATGTCTCTTTAGAAAGTTTAGAAATACAAAAATACAAAATAGAAAATAAGGACCAGGTATTATACCTATTAAATCTTGTTTAGTTCCTAGAGTATGCATGTATTTATAGGTAGATGATGTATTTGCATAGTTAGATCATATCATACATACAATTTTATATCCTATTTATCACTTTATAAGCATATGGTTATATCATTAAAACTCTTTGAAACCGTTACACTTTATGAGTGCATAATATTTTATTGTATGGTTCTATAATTTACTTAATCACTCCCTTGTTGGGATGTTTATGTTGTTTCTAATTTTTTTGTATTATAAATCCTATTGTAATGAAACTTCTTGTGTTTATCTTCTGTCTTCATTTACATTACTTCCTTGTGATAAATTCCTAGAAGGGTAATTACCCTGTCAAAGGGTATGAACAGTTTTAAATCTCTCAGGAGTGCTGAATTGTTTTCTAGAAAGGTTGCACCAGTAACACTCTCACTAGTACCATAGAGAGCTGCCTGTTTAGAGACTTTTTTCTTTGTATTCATACTACTCAGCAGGAACATAAGCACACCCTTTGCCTTGCCCTTTTATGAGTAAAAGTTAATAGAAGTTGGTCATTTCCCTACCATTATTTAGTGGAGTAAAATGTACAAACTGCGTGTTGACTGAACCACGATTCATATTTCTTGGTAGAAAATGTTTAAGTATTGCATCTGGAGGCTAATGGTATGTGCCTGATCTTTTTCATATGGTCATGACCATATGTGAGTTATGTTTGCTTACCGTGGCCCTTTCTGGTAAGCCAATTGTGCTTTGGAGAAATTACCAGTCTGGCAGACTTAATGCACTGCTTAGTTTCTTTTACATACAAGACCGAGGGAGATTGAAAGGAAAGACTGTTTAAACCATTACAAAATTCATTCATTCTAACAACAAACATTTACTTGGTGTTTTGCTGGTTCTAGTCACTTGAGCTAGATTTATAGTGGTAAAGAAAGCTTACAGTGTTCTCATGTGGCCTGTTGAACGACCAAAAGAATCCAAATATAATCTGTGACCATATAACAGGATACCTTATGTACCTTTTAATTTTTATTTATTAATTTAACTTAATTTCATTTTTAAAATAAAAATTATATATACTCAAGGTTATACAGTATAACGATTTGATACACACACATATATATGAAATGATTTCTACAGTCAAGCTAATTCACTATCATTTCCTCACATAGTTACCATTTCTTTGTGTCTAATGAGAAGTATCTGAAATCTACTGTCTTAGTGAATTTCCAATATTCAGTACAGTATTGTAAACTGTAGTTGTTGTCAGGCCGTACATTAGATGTCTAGACTTACTCATCTTACAGACTCCAACTTTGTAGCTTTTCACCAACATCTTTCCATTTCCCCCTCCTCTGCATTCCTGGTAACTACCTTTCTACTCTTTATGCTTCTGTGTACTTGGTTCTTTTAAATTCCACATTATAGGTGAGATCTTAAGTGGCTTAAGAGTAGAATGAACATCTACCTGGGAATTAGGCCGCTGGGTTATCACCTCTGACTGATTGATTGGCTGCACGTCTTTGGGAGTCTAGCTAATCTGTGACTTGGCTTCTTTATCTGCAAAATATGAATGTTGGGCTTAATGATTTCTGTGATCCTTTCTAGTTATCAAAATGTTTAAATTTTTCTGCAGATTGAATATTATCTCTGTCTATAAGCTGAAATCCATGTACTATTTCAGAAGCTTAGTTTGTATACTAAAATATAATCTTGGGAATCAGTTTTGATTGTTTTGGGTATGGAATTTTCATTTTTCTTATATGAAGGTCTAGATCTGCCCTGTCCAATATGGTATCTACTAGTCGTATGTGACCAATTTAAATTAGAATAAAGTTAAAGAAAATGAAAATGAAATCCCTCAATCGCATTGGGCAATACTTAGTAACCATATGTGGCTGGTGTCTACCATATTTGACAGTGTGGATATAGGATGTTGCTGTCATTGCAGAAAGTTCTGTTGGATGACATGGGCCATTGTTTTTTGGTCAGAATAAGCTCTGTTTTGGTAAATAAGGATAACATTTGTATCAAAAAGGTCTGGGAAAAGTGATCCAGTATCTGTTTAAGATGTAGTGCTTAGTGTACGCTAGGACTTCTTTAACCCCTCATTTTGTTCCAATGTCAGTTTTTCAAGATGTCTGCTCTGTCCTAGTTGGAACATAGAACTATGTACATTGATTTTGACACTTGAAGAAAATGAACTTTAGCCTCACTTCCCTAAGGATTTCACAGTGTTAAAATGTCACTATATAATTTTGCTTTAAAAATAATTTTTTTTAGAGTTTCAGTTTGGGATGATAAAAATGGTCCAAGGATAGATGGTGGTGATGTTGCACAACAGTGTGAATGTACCAAATGCCACTGAACTGTGCACTTAAAAATGACGAACTTTATGTTATGTATGTTTTAACTGCACAAAAACCAGTTTGCTCTGATTAGAAGGAAAATGAGTGTCCGGGTAGTATCAAAATAAAGTTGTGAGTATATTGTATTTCTGCTTCAGGAGGAAGAGTAGAGGGTTTAATTCTGTCACATCTGTCCCAGTCTGGGTTTGCCAGGAAGCAAATTCTGAGATGAAGATTAGCGTGCAGGATACTTATTAATTATGTGGTGTTGCTCTTGACATCAGCACCTGTGGGGGACTGGGAAGAAGCAGGATTAGGCAGAGGGGGAAGTTGAGCTTCAGCACAGTCTCAGTGAAGATCTCAGCCACCTGCATGGGGGCCTTTCAGCCAGCCTTGTCCTGAAACATACCGCTCGATGTAATGGATGCAGGCTGCCCCTGGAAGGGTGTGTGATTTTGGGCAAGTCTCTTTCTTTAGGTGAGGCTATCTTTGAAGTTTTTATTTATTTATTTAAGTAATCTCTCCAACCAACGTGGGGTTCGAACTCATGACCCCGAGATCATGAGTCCCATGTTCGTCCGACTGAGCCGGCCAGGCACCCCTAGGTGAAGCTATCTTTAAAAGAGGCTGAAATCTGAGGAGCATCTGAGTGGATGCTGAGTCCTCCATTCTTGAGGGCGGATTTGGGTGGTGCAGCACAGTTACTTATGGTCATACCAACATCAAGCCAGAAGTCTGTTTTCTAATCCACATTTCTGGACTGTGTAAATAGAGGACCAGAAAGTAAGGGAAAAAGGGCTCTTGTGGTGCTAGGTACCAATAACCAAGAACATAAGAAAGAGCAGGCGCCACTCAGATTTTTCAATTCTTTTTCTGATTTGGGTTAATTATTTGTAATTGTTTATTTTTTCTTATAAAATTATATGATAACTATAAGTAAATGTCCTTTAGTGTGACATAGTTTTTTATGTCCTCTGATCTTTAATTAGTCAAAATAGCTTAAAATACTGTATGTTTGCATAACTTGGGATGACCAAAGAAGGAAGGAAAATATGGGATGAATTAGTCCATACTGTACAGTGGGAGCAACCATCCCCTTATCTTCACAGGTACCATCATCAACAAACAATAGCAGTGAGTACCTTTTATCGGGCTCTGAGGCACTCACTCTGAAGCCAGCAGAGTGATTTTGCCTCCTTCCGACTTTTATGGGGAAATGTATCAAAAGAAAGTCAGCACGAACTTACCTGAATAGCCGTTTAAAAAGAGTCTGGCCCATTGCAGACATCTCAAAATGTCCTCGTAAGTAATAAAGAAAAAAAGTTCATTGCAGTTTTTAGTAGTGTCGACTATCTCTAGCATATTATTT
Source organism: Ailuropoda melanoleuca (assembly GCF_002007445.2). NCBI lineage: Eukaryota > Metazoa > Chordata > Mammalia > Carnivora > Ursidae > Ailuropoda > Ailuropoda melanoleuca. Next base: position 20,728,733 of record NC_048222.1, on the reverse strand, counting down.
GTAAGTCATGATAGGGTGAGAGGTACATAGAGTTCTTTATGTATTTAATGCATGACATTTTTATATTCATTTTATAGAACTACAACTTTGTACCACTGGCTAAAGAAACTCTTATTTACACCTTTGTTTTTTGTGCCCTTTTTGCCTCCATCTTATTTGTCTTTCAGTGGCTTAAAGTAGAAAGATCATGGGATTTTAAAGTTAGAGACAAGGATTTGAGGCCCCTTATTTGCTACTTTTATTCATGGGAATTACATCATTTGAGAACCAGTATTTCTTTTTCTGTGAATTGTGACTAATAATTGTGTGTACCTTAGTAGGTGTTATTGGAATCAGTAATAAGATGCATGTGAAATTATTTTATAAAATGTAAAGCACTCTTATTATGGTGTATATTTTTCAAAAGCTCATATTGATTTCTTGATAAAAGAGCTGTACTATTGCTCATATAGGCGATTCTGACTTTAACATGATTGGCTGGTCTAAAGATAGGCCTAACATTCAGTTAAGAAGGTTCTGGGGGCTCAAGAGATTAGGGTGAAGTAGGTTAAAATGGAGGGTGTGCCAGGAAGATAGATTATCTGGTACTAAGTAGTATTCAGATCAGTATGCTTATCTCCACCAGCTACCACAACCCTTGTTTGGTGACTTTCTTGGATTTGTATAGAATGTTTATTAATTTTTACTTATTTATTTTTTTAAATCAATAACCTTTAAGGCTGTCTAGAAAAATCTTCTAGTAACTGCTCTCTGCTGTTAGGTCATTCCTGGATAACAGGTCACCAATTAATATACTTCCTTTTGGCTGACTCCTGACTTTCCAGTAACCACATCAGCCAGTCATCCTTGTTCCTCTAGTGTTTCCCTGCACATTCTGAATTTACACTTTCTTTAAATCTGTTTCCTTTTTCCTTTACACTTTCTTTAAATCCGTTTCCGTTTTCCTTTTCAAATTTCTCATATTTCTCTGGATTTTTATTTTCTGCAGATAACTCTTAAATGGATTCCTCTTAATTTCATGCATAATGCCCTCCCCTGACCCTACTATCTAATATTCATAACTTTCATCCTAAACTATAGCATTCTTCTTTGAAAAAAAAATCGCATTTACTTGGTGAATGTTGAGATCATACAGAATTTTTTTCTTTATAAATCTAAAGCTTTCCTTGGGAGATTAGGACCATCTATTACAAGTTCCCTCAGCTTCCCTTCCTTTAGTTTCAGAAGTTTTAAATATTTTTATTTGTTCTTTCTTTGGTATCCTCCTTCATTTTTACATTCCGTTCATTTCTGACCCATTATAATCTGATTTCTGTCCTCACCCAGCCATTGAAATTGCCCTACTGATGGTCATCTTGTCAAATGGTTCTTTACTTTGCCGCCTACCTAACCTCTTTGTTATGTTTTATCCTGTTGACTAATTTTTTTCCCCAGCCTTTCCTGTTTTTCCTCTTTCACTTCTTCCCTCCTCTTTCATCCAGTATCAGGTGAAGTGCTAGACTCTGGGTATAGGAAGAATTACGTGAGAGAGGGTGGTGGCGTATGCTTTACCCTGAAGAACCACATAGTCTAGGGGCACCTGGGTGGCTCAGTCGGTTAAGCGTCTGCCTTCGACTTGGGTCTTGATCCCAGGTTCCTGGGATTGAGCCCCACATCAGGGTTCCTGCTCAGTGGAGAGCCTGCTTCTCCCTTTCCCTCTGCTGCTCTCCCTGCTTGTGTTCTCTCTCTCTCTGTTAAATAAATATATAAAATCTTAAAAAAAAAAAAAAAAGAACCACATAGTCTAACAACAAGACCAACAAATAGTAATAATACAGCCTGCTAAGGATTGCACATACAGTGACATTTAGGTTCAGAAAAGACCTGCTTTCCATCTAGAAACTCTCTGCCCCTAGCTTTGTGATATTGTACCCTTTGGTTCTTTTCGGGCTTACTCTTTATATACCCTTCTCTTAAATAGGGTAATTTCCACGAGTCTGGTCTTTTGCCCATTTATATTTTTGCTCTTACCTGCTCATGGATTATCATATACCTTTATAATGTTAACTCTTAACTCTATACACATAATTTTCAAGGCCTACATTTCTAGCATTAATCTCTCACTTCATGTTCAAACCCAGACCTCAGACTGATCCCTAGAAATTATAACATGGCTATCTTCGGTCGTATTTAACTTTAACCTATCCAAAGCTGTTTCCCTCTCCAACCACAAATACATATATGAAAATCATTTGAACAAACAAACAAAAGTCATCCTGTGTTTCCTGTCTCATGAATAACTTTACTGTTTTCTCTGTTATGTGGTCTCTAGAAGTCTCTGTGTCATTTTTAACTCTTGATTCAACTCATCTTTTACGTATGAGGCATTGAGTTAAGTATATTATGAACAGGATCTAGTTTAATTCTTTTACTCTGAGGTAGGTATTGTTTTCTATGTTTTTATACATGAGAAACTTGAGAATCAGAAAGGTCAAACCCCGTGTCCAAGAGTAATACACGGCACCTGAGTGGCTGACTTAGGGTCAAACCCACGTGGCTATCTCTGCAAAGTGTGGTCTTGCGCCCTTTGTATTGTGTTATCTCCTCTCACAGTTGGGCTCACTGTGTCTTCTGTACCAATATTAGCACATTTAACATCCACATTTATACTTTTGTTACTTTCATTGGTTCTATAATCTGCATATATTTGTGACTAGGAAGATATTCTTAAGAGTGTGGAAGAACTTTTCAGTGAATTAAGCTAAAACGGGCTCAGCAAACTTTTTCTGTAAAGAACAAGATAGTAAGTGTTTTAGGTCTTTGTGAGCTGTACGGTCTCTGTGGCAACTACTTAGCTCTGCCTTTGCGGTAGAGAAGCTACCACAGACAATATAAAAATGAATGGGCATTGCTGCATTCCAACAAAACTTTATTTACAAAAACAGGACATGGGAGATTTGGCTTACCAGTTCTTGGTTACATAGTATTTCATTTCTACTATCTAAACTAATGGGTTTTATTTGATTTATTAGTTTATTCATTCACATATTCATTTGTGCATTTAAAATGCATTTATGTATAATCTAAATTGCTCAGGTAAGAGAGAAGCTAAAAGAGGTAATTAAAGAGGTGTAATTTGAATTTAACAGTTGGGAACTATTGCTTGAGAAGTGCTTGAGTTGGTCAGAGTTCTGAACTTTGTCCATGGAGAGGTGTATGAGTTTGTGCAAGTTGCATGATCTCTTTGAGTCTTAGTTTCTTTGTAAAGTGGTAGGAACAGTGCTTACCTCACAGCGTTGTTGAAAGTGTGAGATGGAAGCCCACCATATCAATAGAGGTATGAGTGCCATTGGTAGTGTCATTTTCCTTGGTCTCCTGTGTTTTCCACATGAACTGTTTGTTTGTTTCTTTCTTTCACTAAAGATTTTATTTATTTGCAAGAGAGAGCACGAGTTGGGGGGTAGGGAGAGGCAGAGGGAGAAGCAGTCTCCCTGCTGAGCAGGGCTCCATCCCAGGACCCCGGGGTCATGACCTGAGCTGAAGGCAGATGGTTAACCGACTGAGCCACCCAGATGCCCGGAACTGTTTCTTATAGAGAAATTTAAGAGACAAAAAGAATGGAATCTCCTTCTCAAATGGAAGTGGGAAAGCTATCATAATCATTATTCTCTCTCTGTAATAGATGACAATAGGAAAAAAAAAACCCACATAATTGTTTTGGGTGGGGAGAAATGATAGTGGTCAATATATGTCAGGGCTGAGCAGATAAAAAGTCTGGAAAGGAAGACAAGAAAATTAAACTTTTCTCAGTAAACTAAGGCTGGGCGAGGAGAACAAAGAAGGGACATGAGGATGGGGCACATATGTGGAAACAGGACCTAGAAGTGGGTTTGGATGTGTGAAGGGCTGGGAACCGAGAAGGAAAAGGTACTCAGCAATCCATGAACAACTGCACCATTAGCAGTGTCCCCAGAATTCTGAACTTTGCATAACAGCATATGGCTTTGGAGGGAGGAGATGCTTTCTTGTGTCTGGCCAAGGGCGTTGAGCTTGGTAGCTAACAACCTAACAGTGTGACTTTGCACTAAAATGTAGAAGGTGGCACGTTCATATTTAAAATTCATATCTATTGCATTGACAAGCCACTGAACACCGTAGATGGGAAGACAGATTTCCGCTGAAGTTCAGCCAAAAACACTTTTTGTGAAACAACTGACAAAATAGTGCCGTAAAGGAATAAATCCAGGGAGTTCCTGGGCATCTTCTCTCATGATGGCAGTCTCCTGCACAGGTGCTGTGCACAGACTTCTAATAAGCAATGACACATATACACGATAACTTAACTTGTAGCTAGATAGTTTCAGTCACACTTTTGAATCCGGGGCACTGTGCTGCCTGGGTACATACTCGCTGTGGTTTTGATGTCACTTGAAACAATAGAATTGCCTCCTAATGCAGTTTAGTATCAAGAAGGTAGGTATTTTCTTAGTATGGTTATAGGGCCCCCGAAGTGAAATAACCACATGGTTGTATGCTTTAAAGTAGCCCAATAGATAAAAAATTCCAATATTTTGAAGATGATTTGGGTGATTTAAGTTCATAATAATTTTTTTTTTTTCCAAACAAAGGGATGAAATAGCTAAAGATTTTCATTACTGAGACCCCTGAGTCAGTTTAAAACTTGTTTCTGTGACCATGGGGAATGAACACTACATTAGTGGTCCAGAATCTTCCACCGTTGTCTTAACTCTTCCAGTACTCTAGAGTTCAGTCAGCTATACCTGGATCTTTGTCACCTGATCTGTGACATGAACAGCCTGTATCAGATGACTGTGAAAGGGACTTTCCACTGTGAAATTTGATGCTCTTCTTAAATTAATTAATGTGGTGCTCTTCTGAAATTCTAGACATTTTTTAAAAAGATTGTATTTATTTGAGAGAGAGCAAGAGAGAGCACAAGTGGTGGGGTGTGGGGCGTGGAGGGAGAGGGAGAAGCAGGCTCTTAGCAGGGAGCCCTCGCTGGGCTGATCCCAGGATCCCAGGCTCCCAGGTTCCCGGGATCCCAGGATTATGAGCTGAGCCAAAGGCAGATGCTTAACTGACTGAGCCACTCAGGCATCCCACATTCTAGGAGGATTTTTAAAAAAGATCTGGTCTGTACTCTGTCTTCGGGCTACTCTGTATCCCTTCCCAAGTAAGTGTAGCCCCGTTCCTGGTTTACTGTAGGCGCATAATAGAAACTTGTTTTTTTAGAAAACAAAAATATAATGGTGGGATGCTGCATTGGTATTTAGTTTAAATGACACGACCAGATGTGAGGATAGAAAAGATTCGCATTTTATAAAAATAACTTCAGCCGTCCGTTCGTATAGTCTATCACTTTGTGTAATACTTAATTAAGTTGTTCATTTTTAAAATTTATTTTTAATTTTTTTATTTTCAGATTTTTATTATTAGAGAGTGAACAAGCACAAGTGGGGGGGCAGAGGGAGAGGGAGAAGCAGGCTCCCCACTGAAGAGGGAGCCCGATGCTGCTAGATCTCAGGACACCAGGATCATGGCCTGAGCGGAAGGTGGATGCTTAACCTACTGAGCCACCCAGGCACCTGGGTTTTTCATTTTTATTTTTTCATTTTTATAAATATTAAATAAAAATAATCAACATCCAAAGTGGTGTATTTTATTTGAAACATTCAAAAAAGTTAATGTAGTAACAGTTTTGTAACATTATGTAATAACATTTTATAATATAGTGGAATAATGCAGAAGTCACGTCTGTCAAAGGTAAGCAGAACTTTGTAGTTAAGGAGGATGACAGGCAGAAACGTGCAGGATTCCTGTCTCAAATATCCTCTCTTCGGCTGTATGTAGTCATGTGTTTCTTCTAATAAATGATACATTGTTAGGGTCAACCAAGCCTTGTCCTTTAGATGATCCCTCTAAACTTTTTGGTTTTAGAATGTAGTCCAAATAAAAAACAAATTGTCACATTTAAAGTTTTATTCAAACTGAGGGATTCAGGATGCGACATGATGTGATAAAGGAAGTTTTCTACAAACCCACGGAAGGCCAGCTAGAGAGTAGGGATCTAAGAGTGGTGTTCAAGGTTCTTTGGATTTAGAGCAGTACCTATTAAGCCTCTGCCAGCAGATTTCCTTAATGGGATCTTCTGTCTGTGTGGAGGAGGCAATGGGGGAAACAGATGTCAGTAGGACAATGGGAGGCTGGGAAGAGACACAGAGGATGGGTTTACTTTTTAGAGTGAAGCTTGACTTGTGCTTTGCATGTGTGCTCTTTCCAGAATCTGTGAAAGAAGGTTCTACAATGGTTTGCTCGGCTCTCAGGAGAGTTGCCCACATGCATGTTTACCTGGTGAGGAAGGCCAGTAGTGTCTCCAAAGGTCATCATCATCACCAGGCCTTGGGCTTGAGACCTCCTGCTTCAGAGTTTGCTGCCCAAGGAGCTCCAGGTGGCGCGGTGGAGGTACTGGGCAAATCCTACCCTCGGGATGACTACAGCAACCTCTCCCGGAAAGTCCTCTCCAGGGTCGGCAGGAATCTGCACAACCAGCAGCATCACCCGCTCTGGCTGATCAAGGAGAGGGTGAAGGAGCACTTCTACAAGCAGTACGTGGGCCGCTTTGGGACTCCGCTGTTCTCGGTCTATGATGACCTTTCTCCAGTGGTCACCACCTGGCAGAACTTTGACAGCTTGCTCATCCCAGCTGACCACCCCAGCCGGAAGAAGGGAGACAATTATTACCTGAATGGGACTCACATGCTGCGAGCTCACACGTCCGCGCACCAGTATGACCTGCTGCACGCCGGGCTGGATGCCTTCCTGGTGGTGGGCGATGTCTACCGGCGCGACCAGGTTGACTCCCAGCACTACCCAGTGTTCCACCAGCTGGAGGGCGTCCGACTCTTCTCTAAGCACGAGGTGAGTCTTGAGACGGTTCTTACCATTGATAGACAGCATGGACATTCTTGTTGAGGTCACTAACGTTTATCTCAGTGAAACCAGTTGTCCTTGATCTCATTTTGCCTTTACGAATTATACATCCTTGATGGTTTCCTTTGTACCGGCCGAGCCTCAATATTTTTTGATGATTTGCTGTGTTAGTACCTACAGAAATGAGTGGGCCTTTGTTTTCCCTCGTCTGACCTTGGTCTTTCCATACTGACCTGCCTTTCTTTGGGTTTCTTCATATGAATGAATAGTCAGTGGCTCAAATTTATCCTCGGTCCAGGATGGTGAAGGTACAATGCTGCACCCTATGGTTAGGTTATTCTAGTTCTCAGTTAGTAAAAATTAATTAGGTATTCATGCTATTAGAGATTAATGAATTTCTTAAACAGTAGAGGGGACTGGCAGTTTTATTGGCTTAGATTGGAAACTGTGTTCTGTTCCCAAACGCTTCCCTTATCTTTCCTTCCTTCCACGTTTGTAGGTGTTTTACATCTTGTTTTTCTTTGTGAGTTGTCTTAGTTGTTGCTATTCCTGAAGTATATGTTTGGATGCTTAGAGATTTTTGATCAGGAAATCTGATATTCTGGTTATTCTCAAAAGCACCCAACACCTTGCATGTTTGTGAGCTGGTATTATAATATACCGATTTCCTTTTTTTTTTTTTGGCAAATTGTAAAAATCCTTAAAAGCTTGAGTCTGTTTCCTAAAAACCCACCATACCATTTGTCTTTCATTCATATGTTGTTAAATCTCTGTTTTTATGTAAGAAACAAATGGAATCAAATGAGGCACAGGAAATATTTCACTTTACCCCTTTTGCGCTTCTTCCACACATGTTCACCAAAACAGGAGGAACAGTTCCCTTCTGTGAACAGACGCTAAATGGGTTGTTGGACATGGAAAGGAATAGTATATGATCCCTAGGCTATGAAGGAGCCATTGTTTTGTTGTATTAAGTGAGTCACGTTGTATAGGCAACTTTTTGCCTCAGGATGTGCTGTTTTCCTGTGAGTCTGTGATCCTACGGCAGTAGGTTAGCTTTACACGAAAAGGCCATCCACGCTTGATCGCAGAGCGGCTTACATGAGCATTCTTACTAGGAATAGCTGACTAGTTTCTAAGTTAGGATTAACACTATTAATAAGGGTATGGGTTTATTAGGAAACGAAAAGGAAACAAACATAGACAGGTCAAAGTCTAGGAAATACGAGCAAGTGATAGAATGTCAGTGCAGTTAGTGTGCCGATGTGCTGGAGGAGATGTATGCTAGTAATATGGTGTCGGGTCCCAGCAGCCGGCAGGGGCTCAGCGTAGCTAACCTCATTAAAAACATGAGAAAGGAAAGTGCTCGCTGATTTGTAAGCCTGAATGCCATGAAAGTGGCAGTGAAAGCTTTGACACTAGCATTTTAATGGAGGAAAATCCAGGCTACAGGAAGAGGGATAGGAAACTAATCTTTATCTTGTTTCATACTTGTTTGTGGTCCAGTCCAATTTAGTCAACAGCAGACATGGCTAATCTAGACTGATAATGTTACCGTATATTCTGCCTTATCATTAAAAAAATTATATATACACACACACACATATATAACTAGTAATATAGTTTGATGGGGAATTCCATGTTCATTGCTTCATTTATTCCTCGTAATAAAACTCTTGTGAGATCAGTTGTTTCCACTTCAACCATGAGGATTCTGAGGTCCCCAAAGGTTGCCCAAGGTTATCCACCCCGTTGGTGGCAGGGCTGAAACTTGAACTCAGGTCTTCCGAGTTCATTGCCCATTCTGCTCTGTTGCTTTTCAGGGAGCTGCTTTGTAAGTGGGACCTGCTTATGACCCAAGTGGACTGTTAGTTTTAAGAATGGTGTTGAGGAGAGAGAGGTTTTGTTTTGTTTTGTTTTTTAAAAGCCTGGTCTCAACTAACGTGTTGGTACTGTCTGACCTAATCTTAACCAACAAAAAAAATGTTTTTTCCTTCTTTCAGTTTATTTGCCCTAGAACATGGTTTTTCAGTAATTTTAATCATGTTACCTTGTAATTTAAAAATTATATTGTTATCTTTTAAAGTTCTCCTGTTTTTTAATAATTTTTGTAATTATTGTTTCAATTACTATAAGGTGTATTTCAACAAGAAGAAAAGTAAGCACAGAGGTCTGGGGAACAAAAACAGGGATAAGCCTAGAAATGGATGAACTATGACTATGTATTTTAACTACTAATTGTGAAGAAAGCCCTTTTTGTATTTTGAAAAAAGGTTAAATGTATCAGTACTCACAAATATAAATGGGTCAAACTTATCAATTAGAGACATACATTACCAGAGGGGACATTTTTCCACGTGAGAGACCTGAAACAAAACCATACCAGAGGTTGAAAATAAAGGGCAGGAAAAAGATATATCAACCAAATACTTACCAAAAGAAAGCTGGTACAGTGATGTGAATATTAGAGTTTGTGGCAAAAATTGATAAATGTGAATAAAGACAGATAATATATCAACCATGATGTTTTATGAATCAGGAATTTTAACGTGTCCAACATTATAGCCATGATACGTAAACCAAAACTGAAGAAATAAAAGTTCAACTTGACAAATTCATAATCACAGTAGAAGATTTTAGATGACTTCAATCAAAAACGAATGGATTAAGTAGACAAGATGAGTAAAGAGATAGACAACCTGAAAACATGATTAACAGGCTTGAGTTATGTTTATTTTTAAAATTCTGTAGCTAAAATAAAATAAAATTCTGTAACTATACAGATCCACAAAGAAATTCTGTACTCACAGTCAGAGGTATGCAGTCACATGGGATACTTGAAATAAGTTGTCCATGTACTAGTTGACAGCTAAAGTCTAAACAAATGTCAAAGAATCGATAACATAAATAGAACTGTGCTTGACTACAATGTAGTTTATGTAGAAAGCAGGAAGAAAGGATAATAAAAACTTTTCATATCCTCAGACATTTAAAAATTCACAGTTACGGATTCATGGAATAAAGAGAAATATTAACAGTAAATTGCAAATTAGTTATTAACCAGCAGTGAAAATACTCTCTTCAGACTGCTCAGATGTGTGAGAAAGTAGTCACTTGATTTTGTAGAAACTTGGTAGACCCCACTTAAATTGTGTGATCACAGTTAACATTGATAAAGCAAAATGTGTGGGCTGTACCTAATGAGGTACTTGTAGTACATTTGGTTTTAAATATATTTAGAAAAATTTTAAAACCCTGAAAAATCAATGAGTTAAGTGTCATTTTAAGATGCTAAAGCAAACAACATTGTTCTAAATGTAGAAGGGAGGTGAGTTGTATGGTTTTTAATAGTCCCAAATCTTACTAAACAGATAACAGCAACTGGAATAGCAAAGCCCGTCTCCAGCACAACTGGTGACAAGGTCTCCCTAAGATCTTCACAAATGGCGGGAACTCACAGCTGCCACTGGAAGATCTGCATTGTGTCAGAAACTAAGGCCATAGAGCGAACCAGTGAGGGCTGAAGGGAGGAGAGCTGCTCCTGAGTCTCAGAGAACAAACTTTGGACAACCGAATTTACTCATGGGCCCTTGACATTTAGTACTAGTAATAACATTGTTCACCAGTGACCACATCACAAAAAGAGCGGCCAGGGCCAGACTTTCAGGTCTCCTGTTGGAAGAATACAATGCCAACTATAAAGTCTTGCCAAAAAAATTGGACCTGAATCTGATCAAATCTCTAGATCCAGCTCCAAATTTATAGCAAGTACCGAGGACAGAGAAACATGTTAAACTATGCCATGGAGAATTAATAAGCAAAATCCAGCCTGTGGGAAATGAGACAGCAATGTTACTGAAGATGTGATGTGCATAATGAAATAAACAGAAGAATCAAAAGGAAAACCTTAGAAATGTTCAAGCGCGTTATCAGTGGACTTGTTTTGTGGCCTGGCATCTAAACTGGTTCCAGTGTTCTTCCACACTCCTGGTGAGTTCCATGGGCTCAGTTTGTGCGGTCGTCATGCACAGTAAGACCATATCTCAGTCTGAGACTGACTGGAAATCTTAAACTGTCCTTCCAACATAGACAGCTTGAGAAGCACTGCTCTACAGGACAAATGATTAAATTTCCTCAAATAAACTGCAAGAAAAATAAAAGGAAAATACACCTATAGATTAAAAGAAAGATCAAGCAATCACAATGCTTAGATCCTATCAAGAGAAAACATCTTTAAGGAAAAAATCATTTGAGGCCATTGGGAATTTGAATGCTAACTGAATGTCTGAATTTAAGGAGTTCTTTTATTTTTATTTTTTAAGGTATGATAGTGGTATTATATTTTTATAAAGTTATTTTCCTTTAGATTTACATATTGAAATACCTGTGAGTGAAATGATCAGGTGTCTCTGGTTTTCTTCAGAATAATACGGGAATAGGCATGTGGAGATGAATGGAAGAGGACTGGTCATGAATTGTTAATTTTTGAAGCTGGGTGTTGGATACATGAGGGGTCATTATCCTTTCTACATTCGTGTGTTTGGAATTTTTCTGATAAAAGGTTAAAAAAAAAGACTGAAGGAAGAACACTGGGGTCAGTCAGTCAGGAGAACATTTGTTGAACACAAACTGGGGTTCAGGTCTGTAAGAAGGTATCAGACAATCATGAGATGCTCCCTGGTTTCATGTGGAAGACAACTGTTAAGATTAAAAAAAACCCAGGAGGCAGAAGATATTAATCATAGAAGAATACATTGCATACAGTAGAAGACTGAAACCAATTAAATCTAGGATTAATGGCCTTTCTTCCACCATTCTGAGATGATTTTACACGTTTTACCAAGTCTGAAAGACTTGTATATTCTGTTTCAGAGGATAGAGAGACCTATCAAGGTCATTTTATGAGATTAGACATGTTAATATACAAACTAGATGAAAAAAAATTTTAGAAGTTTTGTCTGTATGAACATAGATGATTCTCTATTTTAATGAACACATAGAGAATTATTAAATGAAATATTTGCAAATTTAACTCACTGGTGTATTGTGTCCTACCACAATATAATTATACATTTATTCCATTGTATTATATTAACTGATGTAAGGAGAAAGAAGCATGTGATCACCTCAATAGATGTAAAAAAATAATTTGATGGCATTTAATGTTTTATGACATAAAAAAGCATTTGATTACATTAATGACTCATAATAAAAACTTTTAGCAGACTAGGAATAGAAGGGAACTTTCTTTTCTTTTCTTTTTTTTTTTTTTTTTTAAAGATTTTATTTATTTGAGAGACAGAGAGAGTGAGAGAGAGAGTGAGAGAGAGAGCACAAGCCAGGGGGAGAGGCAGTGGGAGAGAGAGAAGCAGACTGTCCACTAAGCGTGGAGTCCAACCCAGGACTCAATCCCAGGACCCTGGGATCATGACCTGAGCCGAAGGCAGACGCTTCATCGACTGAGCCATCCAGGCGCCCCTAGAATGGAACTTTCTTAAATGATACTTGTCAAGCAGTCACAGCAAATATCATAATTACTGGTGTGTCATTATAAACATTTCTATCAAAATTAGCAACAATTCAGGATTATTTGCTGTCACTGCTTGTATTCATCATTGTGTGGGAAGTTCTACATTATGTAGTAAGCCAGAAAGAGAAATAGAAGGTGTAGGCATTGGAAAACATGAGATTAAAGCTGCTAAATTTTAGATAACATGATTGTTTACCTAGAAAAGTTAACAGGGTATTCAAGTCAATTATTAGAACTAATAAGACAGTTGAGTAAAGTTGTTGGGTCCAATGTAGAAAAAAATGTTTCTAATCCACAAGTAATAACCAATTAGAAAATATAATGGAATAAAGATTTCATTCATAGTATCAACTAAAACTTTGAAGTGTCCAGGTGTAGTTTTTGCCAAAGATGCTCAAGATATTTACGGATAAAATGATCAGATGTTATTAAAAGACATAAAAGAAGAGAAAAAGGAGAGATATACCATAATCATAGATTCATAGCTAGGAAAACAATATCATGAAGATGGCAATTCTCCCAAATCAATGTATAAATTCAGTGTAAATCTAATCAAAATATCCACTGAGTGTTTTGGAGAAGTTGAAGGATGAATCTTCAAATTCAGTGAAAGAACAAGTTTGTGAATAGCTAGAACAATTTTTTACAAGCACCAGTATAAGGGGCATGCCTTACCAGACTTTACAATGCTCTAGTAATTAAGATGGTTTATTATTGGCACAAGGTTAGTCAAATAACGAACTTTAAAATAGCTCTCCTCATATTTGTTAAGTGTATTATCTTATTATAAAGTGGAAATGATGTTATATAAATGGGGAGGTGATGGATTCTACATGAATTGCTCTGAGACAATTAGCTGTATAGGAAAAAAGAATCTTTTCCTATCCACATTTGTGATCTTTATCCCACACCAAATGCAAAATTCAATTCTGGATGGATTCACAATCCATTTGTGAAGAGGTGTTTAAAACTTAAAGAAGAAAATATGAGAAATTATCATTATCACCTTGGGGGTAGAATATAATATCTTTAACTCAGACTCCCTAAAAAGAAAAATCCTGAAGGGAAAAAATTGTTAAAGAGTGACTACATTAAGATAAAATTTCTGCCTAACAAAAACCTTTCATAAATGAAGCAACAGGCAAGGTGGAAATATTTGTGTGTATACAACTAAAAGATTAGTGTTGATCGAATTAAAAGGTTTTAGTTTGAAAAAAAGAATCCAATAGGGAAAGTCTGAAGTACCAAGTGCTGGCCAATACATGGAGCCATGGGAGTGCTCTGGGGAGTTCATATAAAAACACACACCTAAAATTTCACTCCCATGTGTGTATTTAGATAATGTTCTTGAGTGCTCGTATTAGCAGATTGATGAGAATGTTCATAGCATTCTTAGTATTAGCCCAAACCTGGAACAACCCGGATTTCTACCGAGTAGAACAGATAAGTAAACTGTGGTATATTTATCCGATGGTATGTGAGTGTTTTCCGTGAAAATGAGTAAATCACAACTCTATGCATTGACATGAATGAATATGCAAAGTAGTATCAGGCAAAGAAAGTAAGTTACAGAAGCTTGCATTGTATGATTGCATTTATGTCAAGTTTTAAAAATGGGCAAAATTAATCAGTATGTTACTTAGGGGTTCATGCATGTGTGGAAAAATTAAGGGATGCAAAGGAATAATGAAATAATTTAGTTCTTCTGTTAGGAGTGGCAAGGGGATTGTGATCAGGTAGGGGTGTGCAGGGGGCTGCAAAGTTTTTGGTACTGTTTTCTTTTCTGAAAACGGGTATGGGTGGTGATCACACATGTATGTGTTTTTATTATTCTGTAAACATGATATACTATACAGTCTTTATATGAATGATTTATTGTGTAATTTTAAAAAAATTAATAGCCCATCATCAGCATTAACAGCCTATCAATAGATGTGGGTGACCAATAAGCAATGACTGGTCTTATCAGTAAATAACAAAATGCAAAGTTAAAATGTAAAAGAACCAGATATTCCAAATCTATTAGATTAGTAAAAATTAATAACCTGGAAAATAGCAAGAATCTAGAGGAACCACAAATCTTACATCCTTTTGTTGGGAGTGTATATAGTTGCCACCACTTTGTAGAGTTATTTGGTAGTTTTTTTTTTTTTTTAATTGTATACTCTTTAATCTGGTGTCTTTTTCTTTAAGTGTGAAGAATAAAGGACAATTGGCTCTATTTGTACATTGAATATTTTATTGCAGCTGACATAGATCATCTTTGTCAATATGGATGAGGTTTTAATACAATGTTGAGGGAAACAAATAAGTTATGAGTGATACCAAACTATGATATCCTTCTTTTTAGAGGGAAAGAGAGAGAGAGAGTGCGCACGCATGCATGACTTTGGTGGGGGAAAATGGCAGAGGGAGAGGGAGAGAGAGAATCTCAAGCGGACTCCCCAGTCCTGCAGAGCCTGACTCAGGGATCGATCTTACTGTTCTGAGATCATGACCTGAGCTAGAATCAAGAGTCAGACGCTTAAGCAACTGAGCCACCCAGGTGCCCCTAAACTATCATATGTATGTATGTATGTATGTATGTATGTATGTATTATTTTTTAATTATTTACTTGAGAGAGAGATCACAAACAGGGTGGGGTAGAGGGAGAAGCAGACTTCCTGCTGAGCAGGGCGCCTGTTATGGGATTTGATCCCAGGACACGGGGATCATGACCTGAGCTGAAGGCAGACGCTCAACTGACTGAGCCACCTAGGCGCCCTTTAATAGGTATTTTAGAATAAGTCCAAATAACAAGTGTTCTCATTGTGTGCTTGCTCATGCTTTGTCTCTTTCACTTGCTGTATCTCTCTTTCCTTCTCTCTCTCCACACCCATTCCCCCATTACACATACAGTGGTTTTTTTGTTTTTTTGTTTTTGTTTTTGTTTTTTTGGTTAGATAAATACATAGGTAGGTGTGAGAAAAATACATGGGAACAATAAATACCAAAATCAAGACACTGATTACCTGGCAGGTGAGGGTAAGGTGAGTGGTAGCAGCCGTCATCCTTGTGTGCAAATAATGCCAGATATTATGATTTTTTTTTGGAGGCTAGAAGGATTTTTGATACTAGAAAGTTTGAGCACCACTGTTCAGTTGCTTCAAAACTCAATTTTTACCAAACATGTGAGGCATTTATTTTGCAAAGAATAGCAAATCTCATGTGTTTGACAGACCCACCAGAGGGAGCCCATACAAACCCTGTTTCTATTTAATCTGATTTAAAAAAATTAATAAGTACATACCTGGACCGTGTTCAGAGAAGCTCTATTTTCCTTTTGTCCCTGGAGACGTCTTATCCTGTTTCACCAGCTGTGCCTTGTGTATGATTCCTGGAAGTGCGCTCTAAGTGCAGTGAGTGCACCAAGGGGCCGTGGAGGAGGATGCTCTGTAATTTAGTCTTCACTCTGGGCTGCAGACTCTTTGTTCCCTCAGTGTGTCTTCATTGTCTCCATTCCCCTTCTATGGCTCCCTCTGGGTCCGTTTTATCCAGAGTCTTCCTCTTACATACACACATGGGCAAGCTGTACTTCCTCCTGAATTTAAGATTATTCATGATGAGCCTGCCTTTCTTCCTATTTTTGTCTTGAGTATTATTATAAAAAAAATCTAAATGCTACTTCTTCTTTTTTTTTTTTTTAATTTTAAGAATCCATGTATATATCTTGTCTTTGTCTTCTTGGCTGGTAGTTCTCAAACTTGAGTGTATTAACAAGTCCTGGTCCATAACCAAGTTTTTGTGGATCTCACTGGAAAATTACTGATATAAGAGGAATGTAGCAAGTTTTATAAATGTACATTTGTTCACTTTAAAGGACTCTTTCTTGTCCTGAGATGATTTCCTTTCTACGTTCTTAACTATTAAAATATTCTTTTATGAATTGATGGTGATGGTATTTAAAAAATATGCCTGCGTTTCCAAAATAAAGCCTTGCCAACTTTAT
Source organism: Ailuropoda melanoleuca (assembly GCF_002007445.2). Taxonomy (NCBI): domain Eukaryota; kingdom Metazoa; phylum Chordata; class Mammalia; order Carnivora; family Ursidae; genus Ailuropoda; species Ailuropoda melanoleuca. Next base: position 20,712,284 of record NC_048222.1, on the reverse strand, counting down.
CTTAGTTCCTAGAATTTTTTGAAATTATTACCAGCATATGAAATACAAAGTAAAGTCTTATATTTCTAAGTAAATACACATATGTTTTGATAAATGAAGACATAGTTATGTTATGGAGAAGATGTAAATATTCTGTAACTAATAGTGATTCATGCATATTCACACAGAAAAAAAGGAGAATGTTTCTATAGAAGAGATGAGTAAAGGTATACAGAGAAGTAAGCTTTGATATAATCTGGACCACAACACATTAGCGAAATACTACTACATTCAGAGGTCCAGTTCACATCCTGTTCCATCTCAACCGCCTTCTCTTTAAACATAATCACTGGCATTCCCCATTTCTTCCTGTAGAAGTGTGGTTAAGGGGTTCCCTCCATGGGTTGTGCTCCTTGCCTGTAATTATTCAGTCGGAATGGAGTGGATATCCTTCATTTCAAACAACCCCTTTGGCATCCTTTGTGGTTCATCCTTGTTAGAAAACCACTCTCATTTATCATCAGAAAATTTCATTTTTTCTCCCTTTGATATTCTCTCCCACCTTCCAGATGGTTCATTAGAACCCTCCTGTTCTTGGGCTTCTTTTCCTGAGCTTCCCCACTGTTACTCTCGTGGTGAGCCAAAGGTAGTCTCTTTATTCCTGCTTTCTCCCTGAATCACTTTTCTATCATTCAGTGAGTGACAAGGTTTTATTCTCCACCATGTGGTTATTGGGTTTCCTTAATAGCCTCATGCGGAGGGGCTTTATTGAAGGCACTTTTATTTGGCCTTGATAGATTATAGTCACCATGTTTCCCTAATCTCCTCTTTTAACTCTCTTAGGAAGGACTCCTTCTGTCAAAGACACACTTATATTGAAATGTCTTTTCTTTATTTATATTCTTTTTCTCCACCCGAGTGTTTACTTAGTTGTATCTCTTGACAGTGAAGCAAAAGGCAACTGGTCACAGCCAGGAGTCCACAATAGATTGGATTTGAGTAATACTCTGTTATTGGAGGACAAAGTGCGGAGGGGGTTGGACAGCCATTTAAAGAGAGACCAGTCTCTGTTTTCTGTGGCACAGTGCTTTTGCACCTTGATAAGTTGTTCTTGCTGTGACAAAACAGAAACTCCTAGTCTCTTAGCTTGAGACCCTGTCACTGACCTATAGTGTGATGGCCCATGACCCTCACTGAGCTTTCAGTACATCCTACCTTGAACTTTTACTTTGTGTACGTCTGGTATCTCCAACTGGTTACTTCCTGGTGTCTCCTGTCCCACCCAGGATCCTGCACAGAGTAGCATTTGGTAAATGTGGTGCTCGGATATCTCCCAGGTTCTGGTCTGCCAGCTTCTACTCTGCAAAGGATGGCAGCTAACGTAGGTACATGCATGGCAGTTCACCTGTCAGCTTTTCTGACGGGGCCTTCTCAGAGCTACTTCTCATGTTCCAGCCTTCCAGAGGAGCAGCTGTATCATTCAGGGCTGGGTTGCAGGACAGAAACCACATAGTAATGGATCAGAGAAAGCTCAATATTAAGAATTATTAACTATAGCATAGAAAATTTGGGGCAATGAGGGATTGGCTAATAAGAAGTAAAGAGAACTCTAGAGTACAGAACTTGCAGATCAATGAGCAGCTGCTACCCCCAGCACTGACACTGAACCCCTAAGGAAGAGCCCTCCGCCCCTACCCCGCAGCTATGGCTCACTGAATGGCACAGAGGTGGTAGTGGTTTCATGCTGGTGAAATTGCTGGATATCCACATTCTGGAATTTGCTGGAAATCTGCTTTTTGAGGGGCCAGGGAAGGCTATTTTGAGGATGTTGTCTATAGCACTCTGCTATAGACTTGCCTAGAAAGGGTCATGGAGGAAGCAGATGTCCTGGTGGGAGCTCCTGGGGAGCTGAGTGCTGCTGCTTACACTGCAGGACACCTGGGATCCAGCAGGACTCCCTTTGTAATGCATGGCTTTTCAGGGACCTCTCCTGACAGAGCTTAATATTGTGCTGCTGGCAAAGGAAAAATATTTGAAGGGCCCCACATAGTTTTCACAGAGCAGTCAATGGAGGATTGATTTGTGGCTGAAAGGCAATACCTTGATAACTAGACAGCCAGCTTGCTCCTTTTCCTGAATATCCAGAAGTCTTTAGTTAGTTAGGCTGTTATTCACCCAATAAATAGGTTGCTAGGGAAAGTCACATTTAGAGAAGCACAGACTTTTGTCCTTGATTCTAATTTAAAATTTCTGAATTTAATTTAGGTTGTGGACAAGCTGTCTAGTTAACTTGTTCTTACTACATGGATGCATAAAGGACAGAGGATATTCTTTTTTTTTTTTTTTAAAGATTTTTTTTTTATTTATTCGACAGAGATAGAGACAGCCAGCGAGAAAAGGAACACAAGCAGGAGGAGTGGGAGAGGAAGAAGCAGGCTCATAGCGGAAGAGCCTGATGTGGGGCTCGATCCCATAACGCCGGGATCACGCCCTGAGCCGAAGGCAGACGCTTAACCGCTGTGCCACCCAGGTGCCCCGACAGAGGATATTCTTAAGGGTAAAAGTTGGAAGCAGTATAGGATCTGGAGAAAAATAGATGAATATCCTCCGTCTCTCATTCCTTGAAGATCTCAGGAAAATCATTATCATTTACATTCTGCATTTGCTGTTGGAGGCCAAGAGGGCCTCATTAGATTTTATTGAATCCACGTAATTACAGTAGCAGTATTTTTTGTACTAGCTGAAGTGATGTGTGAAAGTAGCAAAAATATTTTCACAGTGATATTATGCTCTTTCACAGTAGAATTCACACCTTGCTGGAGACTGCATTTCTTTGTGTGGTGCACATTCTGGAAACCTACTTTCTGTGGAAGGGGTGGTATAATTTCACATTTTCAGCTTAGTAGGTACAGGTGGGAAGGTAATGAAAGGGAGTTTTCTGTACCAGCCATCCTCAGAACCAGCCAGCAACCTGTGATATGCACGTCTTCTTGAATTGTCAGTTCAGATACCTGAGTCTGCTCTTAGATGGGAAAGATGATGGTCCTGCTATTTGACTGGCTCTTTAGGTGTCTTCTTTCTGAAGCTTTGTCCTCAAATCTTCTGTCTAATGTCATCCCCAGACTCATCCTGGGGTAAGTCTCTGAAATTGTAAACTGGTTAATATGAATGAATTTGAAAGATAAGAGTTTTCTTAAACTAGATACATCATTTAAAGGCAATGCTATTTTTCACCTATATGGAGACTTTCTATAATGTTGTGTGTATGACTGATAGCATTTCATCATTGCAGTGATTTTCTAGCCTTTTTCTTTTACCATTTGGGAATCTGCTGAGAGATTTGGATACTGTGCGCGCGCGCACACACACATCCACACACCCACACCCACACCCACACCCACACCCACACCCACACCCAGGATTTTGTATGTAGTTTAAGGGGTGTGATATGCTCCTGGATTAGAAGTCACTGTCAAGGAGATAGTTCAGTCTCCATGTCAATAATTCCCAACCTACATCGGTAGTAAACTGGAAGAACTGTTGTTCTTTATTCCCTTAGCATTTCTCTCTTCCCTCTTCTGCTGTTTCTTATAATACCTCCCCTGGATCACACTGAGATCCAGGCTGGGACTATGTTTGGTGGTGGATTACATGAATAGCAGCAGAAGTTAGGTTTATGTTAACCATATGAGGACAGAGAATGTTGCCTAACTTGGGAATGACCAGATGTCAGCTGTTGGGGTGATTGGAGGATCAAGATTGAAGTCAAGAGCTAAGAGTCAGAGGCTGTCTAGGAATAGGTGGGTGACTTGAATGTGTTTGGGGAAGCCAAGGGACGAATTTCTGCCTAAATCTGAGAGTCTTTATCTTGGGGCACAGGACGTTCCTATGTAGTGACCATTCCAGATCCAAGAAATGGAAATATTTGTTCTATGTTTAGAAGCTTGTAAGGTAGGGAGCTATCTTGAGATTGGACTCAGGTACAGGGTTGGGTGGCATGGGTCTTGTGGGGAGCAGTCTTAGCACACATCCAGTAAAAGGTGATTCTTAGAGGCCTGGCATGTGTTGGGGTTTAGATAGTTCATTGTATGTATCATCTAAGGGTAATGACCTAGGCTGAAATCAAAACAGAGAAGGATTTACATTAGACAAATGGAAAGAGTAACTGTCTCACTGTAAAAATTATAAGTGAGAGGCTGTTTCAATGGGATTTGGGGTCACCTTGTCATCCAGGCGATGTTTCTCAATATTTGAAGGAGATGGACTCAGAGAGTAAAGGACCCTCAGTTCAGTTGCCCCAACTCTGTTACCTTTCCCGTGCAAAAACTTGGGATAGGAATGATGTGTCATTTCGTAGGGAATTTGGTGATGGGACCATGTAGAATATGTATCTATCTGCTTTGACAATAGTGGTATAAATGATTCTCATTTGAACCAAAGTATCAAATATAATTTTAAAATATAGTTGTTAGATGTTGACTCCATGATGCATCAATATATGCTATAGCATTTGTCAAGTAATCCACAATAAACATATCCATAGCGATAGGACTCACAGTGATTTATTGTTCAAAAGCTGTACCAGCATTTGAAATCTACAGCCAACCTAGGATACCACTGGAGGTTAACTGATAGTCTCCTCCTAGTGAATTGTGGAGATTCTGACTTTTCAAACGTGTTCCAGGGCTATAAGAGCTTTTTGGTGTCTTCTTTTTATGTTAGGGTTCTCTGGAAACAGAACCCTTGGGTGAGTGTGTGTCTGTATTTGTGTGATTTATATAAAGTGATTTATTGTAAAGAAGTGGCTTATGTGATTATGGAGGCTGAGAAGTCAGACCATGGAAAGCCAGTGATAGAGTTCCAGTCTGAATCTGAAGGCATGAGAAGCAGGAAAGCCAGTGGTATATGTTCCAGTCCAGAGGCAGGAGAAGACTGTCATTCTGCCTCAAAGACAGTCAGACACAGGGAAAAATTTGTTACTTAGCCTTTTATTTTATTCTGGCCTTCAACAGATTGGATGAGGCCCAGTCACATTGGAAAGTGCAACCTGCTTTACTCAGCCTACAGATTCTGATGTTGATCTCATCTAGAACCATTCTCATAGACATATCTGGAAATCATGATCAACCAAATGTGGGCACTCTGTGACCCAGTGAAGTGGACACATAAAATTAACTGTCACACTCTTCTTGGGCAGTGGCATGCTAAAAGTCCCTTGTCAATTCTCCTAAGTCCTTAATTTTGTTCTGTGGATGCCACATTTTAGTAACTCCTAGTAAACAACGTAGTCAGCTACTAGTAAGTAACCTTTATTTGCACATAAAAGTGTGAAAGTATGAAATTTTGCATTTTTCACCCTTGGGTATTGAATAGAGACTTGAACTTTTGGGTTGTTGGAGCCCACCTGTGGGTCTGGGCCTCATGGATGGGAAATGTTTCTGGTAGCAGTGCTTATTATTCTGGAAATATCACCTGCTTTTGAGCTGGTGTGAGGGGAGTCAAATCCAGGCTCTGCTGCTTACTCTCTGATGACCTTAGATAAATGATTTAACTACTTTGCATCTCGGTTTCCTTAATTAAAATGAGTACAATTCCTGAGTTGTGGTTAAAGAACTTAGCCTGGTTCCTGACAAGTGGGAGATGCCTGGCAAGTGTTCGCTCCCCAGCAATCCCCTTCTGTTATCATAAAAATAGATGCATGCCCTTTTTGTGTTGGTGAAGTGCAGATCCAGCTGTATAGCAACATGGATCAGGTACCTTTTGGCTCCTGCTTTTTAGATCTGATCTACTTTTACTGTTTTTTTTTTTTTTTTTCTTTTTAAGGCCACTGCTATCTTTTCTGTTGACTGGTGAGTAATATGTCTCCTGTCATCTTCCTTTAGAGTAGGTGATAGAATTTAGATGAGGCCGTGGTCCTGTTATATTTCACCCACTGGCATTGTGAATGAGCTGTTTAGCCACCTGAAGAAGAAAATGGAATCTCTTTCATTCTGTTTTATCTGTCATTATGACCGAGGAAGAGGGTGAGGAGAGATCACCATTTTAAAGGTGACAGCAGAATGGATGAAGTTTTCTTCTCCTTTAAATGGGGGTTGTCAGGAGAACCAGTTCTCACCAGGGCAAGCTCTTTTTTTATTGTTGCCATTGTTGCTTTTTGCCTCCACACGTCCAAACATTTAATCTCTCATGTAGTTTATGTACAGCTTCACGTAATTTCCTTGCTTTGATGGATGAAGTTTCTGATGTTTTCTCTCTATAGGCTAGAGGTTGACAGAATATTAATCCGCTTCCTTTTCCCTTTGGTACCCCTAGGAGAACCCCTAAGAGAAGAAGAGGGCTGAAAAATAAACTTGTCATGATATGCTAGAGTTAATAAAGGCAGGCAAAAAAGCTGACCAGATTTCCAAAAGAGCCAGAAGCCTTTGGCAGTATCTCTGGGGAGCAGGGGGGAGGCGGGAGTCACTGATGCTGCTCCCCTGACAAAGCTGCAGAGCTCAGCCCCTGAGCATGCTGGGAAAGAGGCTGTGGAGTCATGTGGGCGCCTGCTTGCTGTGCTGAGGATTTCCTCACCCTGGCTTCTTAAGAACATGCGTTTTGTCACTGAGCAAGGAAGTGAACAGTCTCAATTATATATTTAACTTGAGTTTTCTCTCATGGAGCCTTCAGTTAGCGGAGATTTGGAAAGATTGTGTTGTTCAGTGGGGACGTGTTTGAGTTTGCAAATGAAGGTCTAGTGTGGGGGGTTCCCCGAGAAAGCATTTGAAACTCGAGCTTCTTGTTTTGTAGAGCGCCCTTGACAGCCAATATTTTGTTCAACTACCTGGCCGAAGTTGCTTTTCAACTACCAGTGTATTTTTGTAGCATCTTTCACCACAGAACACTGACTGTTTCAAATCTCTTCCCATTGCTCCACTGGCACAAAGTTCCATAGCAGGGAGAGGAAATGAGATAAGCAGTAGGGAGAGAAAATAAAGTCCGCTTGGGCAGGGCAGAGCTTTACTGCATTCCCTCCCCTGTGCTAATCTCTGTCACTTGATTAATTGGCATGTGGTGTGTGACAGAAAATCCAGGGAATGACAAAACTGCTTCAATATCAATTAGCTAAAACAGGAGTGGACTTCCCACAGAGACCTCAGGACAGAGTTGTATTTAACCGGGACCTTTCAAACACAAGTCTTCCCAAATGATGAGCAGTAGAAGATTTCACTTAGGGCCAGTTGTTTAAAGAAATTAAAAGCTGTGGAAATTAGCAGCTGAAATCCACTTGGATGAGTCTGCTATCCCTTTAATATGTCTGTCTGTTCATCTCACTAAGACATCCCAATCCTTCCTCCAAAGTGATTTGAATACTTAATATTTGCTGAAATGCTTTAGTTGGATTTGAATAACGTAATTGAATTTGCTTGCTGCATTCAGGGGGAATGAAGGCTTGGGAGTTCCTATGGTAAGATGTGTGAACGTGGTTCTTTTTAGAAGTGATTCTTACTTATTTCCCTGCCTGTGAACCAAGAATTAATAAGCAGTGGGCCTGCCAGATATATGAGGCTGTATTCATCAGAATTACAGGCTTTATCTGTCACTCTCCAGGTGACTGGCTAGTCCCTGGGGCTCTGAGGTGATCTGCTTAGCGACGGGTTTTCGTTGAGCTGAGTTGGTTATAGATTGCCTTTGTGTTTAGATGCCATGTTGTTCTTAGCACCCACATCAGAAACAGGATACTTGTAAACTAACGTCCTAAGTGCTGTTCCTTTTGTTTATGGCCTGATGAAGGAGACAGATAAATAAACTAGAAACTCAACACAACAGAGTCAGCACAGTGAAAGAGATATGGCCAAGGCACAGAAGGAAAGGTTTATCCCTGGTGTAATAATAGGAAGCTTACCAGAGAATCTTAGAGAGAAGCGTGAAGTTATCCTGGCAGAGAAGGGGAGTTCTGTTCCAGGTTGTGGTAGTAGCATATTTGAAGGCATGAGGAAACATGTATTGTGGGGTGGCTGGAGCATGGGGAAGTGACAGGAGATGAAATTAGAGGGAGGTATAAATGCTTCATGAGGGACCTTCTATGTAACTTTGGAATTTGATCTTTAGTTTAAAAATACTAACGAGGCTTTAATAATTTTTAAGTATGAGAGTGATGCAATCAGATTGGCATTTTAGAAAAATAATTCTTCAGGTTAGCCCATGGAACGGGGCAGTGCAGGTAGCATTGGACATGAGGAGACTCGTTAGAAGATTATTTATAATCATCCGGGAGAAAACCAATGCAGGCCAAGCCAAAGAAACAGCAGGGATGACAGATAAGAAAGAATGGACTTGGAAGATGTTAAGGAGGTAGAATTTACTGGATTTGGTTACTGCATGTAGGCAAGTGAGGGAAAGGGGAAAGTATTTGATCTGCTTTCTTGGTCCCATTCCCAGGGTTTGGGATGACAGGAGGAGAAGTAGGTTTTGGGGTTGGGGTCAAGAGAGCTAGTTGAGTTTGGGATACGTCAAGGTGGAGGATTTGCAGGTGGTGGTGTTCAGTAGGCAGGTGCTTGGATGCATCTGGGCCCTGGCGCGGTTGTCTCGGATGGAGGTGGAGATTGACAATCTAAGGCCATAGTTGCAGCTAAGAGTTTGGCTGCAGTCATGGAGCGTAAGCACAGTTAGAAGTGTACAAAGCTGAAAGTGAGGCCTGTGGAATACAAATATTCAGGACAGCAAAGGAAGGAAAGGGAAGCTGCAAAGAAGACCAAGAAAGAACAACCAACTTACTTGGGAAGAAGAGAGCGGGTTGTAGTAGCGTGACATGGGACAAGAGGGAGCTTTGTGTCTCTTGGGGACTGTTTAAAGGGAAGAGTTAAATATTTGTACTGAGGAGAAAGAGCCGGAAAAGAGAATAAAGGAAGAAGAGATGTGGAATGATTTCTTCTTCTTTTTTTTTTTTTTTAAGATTTTATTTATTTATTCAACAGAGATAGAGACAGCCAGCAAGAGAGGGAACACAAGCAGGGGGAGTGGGAGAGGAAGAAGCAGGCTCATAGCGGAGGAGCCTGATGTGGGGTTCGATCCCATAACGCCGGGATCATGCCCTGAGCCGAAGGCAGACTCTTAACCGCTGTGCCACCCAGGTGCCCCTGGAATGATTTCTAAGTAAGAACTATGAGGAGACAGAGAGTGATTGGGCTAAGGTATGTTCGTGTCACTGCAAGGCCTGGAGCCTGACCAGAGGAAGGTGTTCTTTTCTTTCACTTTCACTTTCACTTTTCTTTCTTTTCTTTCTTTTCTTTTCTTTTTTCTTTCTTTTCTTTTCTTTCTTTCTTTTTTTCCTTTTCTTTTCTTTTCTTTTCTTTTCCTTTTCTTTTCTTTCTTTTTTAAAATTTTAAACTAAGGTGAATGTGAAGGACTGAAGGATGACTGCAAGGCAAATACATTTGTAAGTGGGAATGGAAAGGGTTTCCTATCTGATGACTTCTCTTTCAGTAAGAAGGAAAGGTCACTTTTTTTTCCTCTGGCAGAAGTGTAGGTAAAACAGACACCTTTTAGGAGTGACATACCTGATTAGTCTCTAAAGTTGACTAGAGAGAATAGCTGATGCTTTCCCCAAGATTCAGTTCTTGATTCAGCACATGCCTTTAGAGGCAGTTCTAGACTTGCCAGGTAGTTAAGAAGAAGTGCATGAGCATCTGCTATGTTCAAGGCATTGTGATGATGGTATTAATTCTTGAGGTTATGCTGGTCACACGGAGTCTTTTCTGTTGCTCCTCAGCTGGTTACAAATCATGGTAGCCTGTCTTCTTTCACATTAAGAGTTTGAAATATTGCTCTTTGGGCATTAGTCTCTTTAGCATGCTGATGTCAGTCAAAGGAGTCTGTAGTCCTTATATTCAATTTTATAATAAACTTTTTATTTTAGAATATTTCTAGGTTTTACAGAAAAATTGCAGAGACAATACAGAGTTCTGTGTACCCCATACCCAGTTTCCTCTGTTACTGACATCTTACATTAGTATGGCATATTTGTCACAATCAGTGAACCAATTTTTATATATTATTATCTCTATATATATATTTTTATTTCCAAGCCTTCTTGCTGTGGCCTTTTCAATTATCTTTGGCAAGGGGAGAAACACTTGTCTGCTGATGATAATTCAGAAACTTGAGTTGAACAAGCAGTTTGAGTGTTCTCTCCATTGTGTCCTTGGGATTGTCTTGTCTTAAACCCTACTTCTGAGGCACCTGAGTGGTATGGTTGGTTAAGCATCTGACTCTTGGTTTTGGCTCAGGTTGTGATCTGAGGGTCATGAGATCCAGCCTTGCATGGGGCTCCGCACTTAGTGTGGAATCTGCTTAAGGCTCTCTCCCTCTGCCCCTTCCCTCCACGCTCGCTCTCTTTCTCCCTAAAATCAAATTAAAACCCCCCAAACCCTACTTTTTATCTCTATGAAAGTCATATAATTAAAAAGGTAAAGAAGTCTACAAAAGAAAAAAATAAATATCAACTGGTATCAGTTATGTTTCTTTAATTTAAAAAGTATTATATATCCAGTAAATGCAACTTGTTCGACAAAAATCTTTATTTATTTTAATTATTTTATTGATTTATTTGACACAGAGAGAGAGAGAGCACAAGCAGGCAGAGGGAGAGGGAGAAGCAGACTCCTTGTGGAGCAGGGAGCCCGATGTGGGGCTCGATCCCAGGACCCTGGGATCATGACCTGAGCCGAAGGTAGACACTTAACCGACTGAGCCATCCAGGCACCCCTAGACAAAAATCTTTTTAAAAAATGGGTTCATAAAGGGTAGCAAAGTGTTTTTTTTTTTTATGTTTTTTTTTTTGAGGAGATTGTGCACCATCACCAGTGGTAACAGTTCCCTATCCTCTTTGCCTCTAGATGGCACTGATTATATACTGGCCTATAGTTTTGAAGCTATACAATTTGGAATAAAAAAGTCTCTCCAGTTGACATTATGTACATGTTCACTGATGTGCTCTCTGTTTTCACCTCCTGCTATGTTGAACACAGAACTAGGAACCTCTCTTAGTTCCTCTAAGAGGCCCATCATAACAAAGTCTTTATGAATGGTGAGAAATTTGCCGATAATTTTGTAAGAAGTAGGAGAACATTTGTATCATGTAATCTGCAGAAAATTTCGAGCCTATCTCCTCTCTGGGTCCATTTTTTTGTTGTCAATGTGGAGGTGTTGTTCTGAGCCATTCCTCTGTGTAGAACTTAGTTCCCTGGCACCCCTTTCCCAACTCCAGGAAATTTCAAAATCCATCAAAAAGAAATCCTCTTGGGACACCTGGGTGGCTCAGTTGGTTAAGCGTCTCCCTTCAGCTCAGGTCGTGATCCCAGTGTCCTGGGATCCAGTCCCGCATCGGGCTCCCTGCTCAGCGGGGAGCCTGCTTCTCCCTCTGCCTCAGCCTCTCCTCCACTTGTGATTTCTCTCTCTCTCTCTCTCTCTCTCAAATGAATAAAGAAAATCTTTAAAAAGAAAAAAAGAATTCCTCTTTGTGATGCAGAGCTATTCAACAGCTGTCTTGTGTTCCGTGGGCACCTTTGGGTTTTCACTTCCCATCCTTCTTATTGCCCCGCCCCCCATGCCAAGGAATTCTCTTTACCTGTTACTCAAAGACTATTTTTTTTTTTACTTTTTTCCCCTCATCTAATTAATCTGGTAATCTTTTGAGTCAGATCCTTTCCAGTAGAGTCATATAGCTAAATGAAACAGTTTAAAAAATGTCAGCTTGCAGAAATATTTTATGACCGTAGGCATAGCATCATTCTGAAACAGCACATCCCCAGACTGAAATGTCATTTGGGCACTATAGTTGAGATTTGAAAGCTCCTCCTCCTCTCCTCTTCCTTCTTTTCCATCTCTGCTCTCCTTTCGCCTCTTTTCCTTTCCCCTTCTCCTTTCACTTCCTCTTCTTCCTCTTTATTAAAATGCTGGTTTGCATAGCCTGGATTCATAGTTGTCACCTCATTTCTCTCTTGTTCTCAACCTTTCTGTTGAAACTGTTTTATTTGGCTGTGTCACTTGGCAATACTTTCCAATTAACACGATCTTGGATTATATGTTCACTTATGTTTCTTGTGCCTGAATTTGCTATTGTGCAGAGCAAGAATGCTGTTCCTCAGGGCTTTAGACTTCTGCTCTATTACCTCAGGCAAAGATTGACTTAGGAATCTAGAATGAGCTGAACTGGGGGCTGATTGGTGTACCAGCTGGTCAAAACTTCAAGTGCTGTTGAAGTATGACCTTATCATACTTTTTTTTTTTTAAAGATTTTATTTATTTATTTGGTGGAGAGAGAGAAAAAGTACAAGCAGGGGCAGCAGAGGGAGAGGGAGAAGCAGGCTGCCCACTGAGCAGGGAGCAGGGAGTCCAGTGGGGCTCGATCCCAGGACCCTGGAATCCTGATCTCAGCTGAAGGCAGACACTTAATTAGACCTGAGCCACCCCAGGCGCCCCGACCATTCTTGTTTTAATGTTATAATGCAGAAATGCTTTGTAACTCGAAAATATTATATCTGTTTCAAATGTATTTTTCCGAATGTTGCCTTGATGCTGCTGATGCAGTTTCTTGTTCCAGTACTTTCGCCTAATTTTTTCTTTTACCGTGAGATCAGACTTGGCTTGACTCTTCAGGCGGGAAAGGTGGAATTACTTCAGCTGCATTAGGAGGAAGTTAAAAAGCAGTGAACATGGGCTCTTGTGCAACCCGCATGCTTAACATATCCTCATTGGATGCCTTTGAGGGACCTTGCCTTTATGAGCCCCAGTCACCTCAGGGGCTCCTTGAACGAAGGTTTGATTTTGATTATTTTCTTTGCTATTTCATCTTTCAGAGTGTTGTACAGTGAACAACAATATCATAAATCCACGTCTTTTCTTTCTGGAGGGTTTCTTCTGAACCAGTTTTGGATTTGAGCACTATTTCTTCTGCTTTCTCACCTCTGTGAGGATCACTTATTTGTTCAGCTCTGAAGCACTTCAAGTCCGCATGTCTATACCGCTCTTTTCATTTGGTTCTGTTCTTTCCTTTAGTGAAGAAGGAAAGGGTTGAGGTAACCTCCATCAAGCACGGTGTCATAATAGGTGCCACAGGAATGTCTGCCTCCTTGCGCTTGGTATTGCCTTTGGAAGTACACGTGGCCTCTGCCACCCATTGCCTTCCTGCCGAGGAGGCAGGACATCGTGCTCCCCAAATAACTGTCCACGTGGATGCACTTACACACGTGCATGCATTTGAAAGGCAAACCTTAATTATAGTTTGAGAGATTTATTGGACCTTGTGCAATAATAATGATTTAATTAGGATAAACCATCACTATTTTACATAGGGTGCCTAAAGCAGTATTGGTGTGTGGAATTGTGCAGCTCGTCTCTGTTCACGTTTCATATTCCGTTCGTAATCCCATCCATCCAACTCTATAGATTCTTGATACACAGAAGACAAAGAGATGATAATATACACGCCGTCATGGAAATTACCGCAGAAACTGGAAGATGGGTCCATGAGTCAGATTTTGGTTTCAATTCAGACTCCACCACTTACTGTGTTAAGTGGCCAATGACTTAACTTCTCTAAGCCTCAGGTTTCTTATATGAGAAATGGGAAAATAATAAGGATCGTGAGGATTCAGTGGTGACATGGTGAGGAGTAAGTAAGGTAAGCACTCAGTAAGGCAGCAAATATAGTAAATGATCCAGAACTGTTCACCAGCGGCGGGTAGTGCAAGCAGCAGCAGCAGCAAAATTTGTTGTAGGGTCATTATATCTTCCACGGAACTCAGAGGCGTGGTGGGTATTTAGCATTACTATGAAAGGCAGACTATATAGATTAAACCAATGATCAATGGGTATCTTTATTTATATATATATATATATTTTTAGAGATTTTACTTTTTATTTGAGAGAGAGCACAGAGGGAAAGGGAGAAGCAGACTCCTTACTGAGCAGAGAGAGTCTGATGTGGGGTTCGATCCCAGGACCCCGAGATCATGACCTGAGCTGAAGGCAGATGCTTAACCGACTGAGCCATCCAGGCGCCCCCAATGGATATCTTTAACTGGCTGAATAGAAAAACGACTGCTTCAGCAACCACAGACCAGTCCTGAATAACTCCATCCTGCTATCATCCAAGTCCCCTTTACACTTGGCCACTTAGGATTTTGCATAGATATATATTATTCTTCTGAACGTTTGCTTTTTTATTTACTTTTTAATGTGTGTTTAAAAATCTGGACCATTTTGAAAAATCCCTTTGACTCTCTAAATTTTAAATTTAATTGGCTTTTGCAATCCACTTTTAGTTTTGAGCCTGATTAGAATTAATTTCTCTCATTCATTCTTTTCTCATCTGTGAACTACTTGCCCTGGCTTTTGTAAGCAATTGAGGTAGTGGTGGAATTTTTGTTCTGGGTCATTTGGGTTTGTGCAAGGACACTTAAGAAAATGTCAGAGAAATAGAAGAAATCGTAGTAGAAAAACAAATAACATAGCCTAGTGTTTGCACTTAATGGGAATCAAGTTTAATTTCATCAACAGTGGATATCTCTCAAACATAAAGCTAAGAGAGAGGCAGCCACTTAAAGGTCCCTGGAATCAGGGGTAAGCTGAGTGTTTTAGTCCCAGCGTGGTGGCTAATTGGCTCAGTGATCTTAGCTTCTGTGGATCTTGCCCTCTCTGGATTTCATTTTCTTATTTGGAGTTGGTTTTGTTGATCTGTAAAGTCTCTTCCAGTTCCAGTATTATATTTGCTGTAGAAATAATAGCTGATTTGTTCACATGGTTTTATTCTTTTGTGTTGTGTTGTGCAGATGGCCTTACAAATTACTGCTTTTCTTTCTTTGAGAGTTTTCCCAACTTGAGTCGTTAGTGTATGTTACAAGTGTTATTTTGCTTAAACCTCTATATTGTGTATAATATTAGATATTAATAATTTTTAAAAAATAGTCTTAATGTGACTGAATTCTTTTACTTAGCATTGTCCTAAGCTCTATTATCTCTGAAGTTATGGGTTTGATGTGGGAGTGATGTATTTTTCCAGTACACAATTAAACTAATACATAACTATTGCAATAATATATTTACTTGTATAACTCCCTAAATCTTAAAAGAATATATGCTGCTTTTAGGGAAACATTGGTGGGTTTTATTATGTCAACCATCCCTCCCCTAGCATTTTTGATATGTTTTTTGTACCTGCACGGACATGCCAGCGTTCTGATTGATCTATTAAAACTAGATTGGCTGCAATGAATAACTGAAACCTGTATGGCACAAGCGGACTCCCAGAATTATGGTATGCTAATGGTGAGAGCTTGGGCAAGCACTCTGAGAGATTTATATTCCACCCGTGTAAAGTGTTCGTAGCAGGAGTGGGAGGATTTGTGGGTGACGGTGGGGAGGTTCTTATGACAGATGGAAAGGGGTAATGAATGGATCAAGAAAGTGCTCTTTAAAAAATAATAATACACCATACAAGTAGGAAGTATGATAATATTACCAACAAGAACATGACAGTTGGAGAAGGGCATTCTCCTTTGTGAGCACACACACTCGGGCTCTCGTTGCGTAAGACCAGAGAATGGTCATGTTGCTTGTCTTTCACCTGCTCAATAGCGTATTTGTTTAGTGTGTATTATGGAAGGAGCAGGATTGATGAGACATACTTGAGCTTTGTGTTCTATTAGGTTGAGAGAATATTTACTTTAGTTTTTGTTTCCCTCAGTTTTGACCCATGAAAACCAGGAGAACCAGTACATTGGACTAAATCTCTGACTTCAGGCTTTGAATTCCTAAATGATCAAGTATCTCTTGTTTGTTTGAATGGAAATTTGAGAAAGGATTCCATTTGTTCCTGGTAACAATGCAATGACATTGGCGTCCCAGAATGAGGGGAACATAAAGCCAATTTAATACATGTATACATATATACATAATGTTACAATAAAACCATATGGATATTGTTGTTCACACACAACCTAAGTATCCAATTAAGAAATACCTAATTGGATGGCATTTGATGAGAAATATGCTGTTTTTCTTGTACCTTTTGTAAGTGACATGAAGCAGGGGCTGTTTGTTTTTACCTCCAAGTGTCACTTTGAAATATCCTTATTGTTAATACAAAAGTCAGTTTTTAAAAAAATTATCTTATGCATTCCTTGTCCTTAAATAACAGTGGTATAAAAGGATTCTTTCTCGTAGTGCTTATTAATTGTTTACATGGCACTCATTTTGACATTTGGATTAGTACAGGAGCCATATTGCATCTTCTGAAAAGGGTGATCTTCATCTGGTGCCCTGGTTTTTGTGGCTGCCACCCAGAGAAGACATCATTTGATAGCCTGGCTCTTGTGGCCAGTGGGGCTTGTGTTCATGTGTTTAACAGGATGGTAGCAAAGAAAGAAGCAGTTTTTAACTGGCTGTCCTCCTACCTACTAGTCTTCTCTTGAAAGAAGTATATGTGCATACTTTGAAAGTTGCAACCTCACAGTCTGTCTTCTAATCAGCCCACATCTAGGTGCTGACTGAGATCCTCCACTTTGGGACAGTGACAGGTCTTACAACATCCTCCACTATCCTCCACAAAGAAGGCTGCTTGGACAATCATAAAGATTTGAGAACCTAGAGCTGGGGCAGGGTTGAATGATAAGATTCACTCCTACACAAGGCCACTCCATAAACCGTGGGAGGGAGTTGTTTTATCTGATGCACAGATGCCACAACAGAGAGTTAGGAAAACGTAGAAAGAGAGGAGTATGCTCTAAATGAAAAAACAAGATGAAACCTCAGAAAAAGACCTTAATGAAACAGAGATAAATGATTTACCTGAGAAAGAGTTCAAAATAATGGTCATAAAGATGCTGACAAGGTTAGGAGAACATTGCATAAATGAAGTGAGAATTTCAACAAAGAGATAGAAAATATAAGAAGGTACCAAAAAGAAATCACAGAACTAAAGAGTATAATAACCACACACAAAAATTCAACAGAGGGTTCAACAACAGACTAGATGAAGCAGAAGAAAGGATTAGTGAACTTTAGTGAATTTAAACCCAGGGCAGTGGAATTCATACAGTTGGAGGAACAAAAAGAAAAAAGAATGAGAGGGAAGATAACTTAAGGTATTTATGGGACACTATCCGGTGAAATATTTTGTATTACAAGGGTCCCAGAAGAAGAGAGAGAAAGGGACATATTTGAAGAAACAATAATTGAAAACCTCCCGAATATGGGAAAGGAAATAGACATCCAGATCCAGGAAGTTCAGGGTATTCAAAATAAGATGAACACTAAGACATATAATTAAATTGTTTAAAGTAAGGACAAAATCTTGTTAAAAAAGATTTTTAAAAATTTTAAATTGAATTATAATTAATATACAGTGATATATTGTATCAGTTTCACAATATAGTGATTTAACAATTCTATACATTCCTCAGTGCTCATCATGATAAGTGTACTCTTAATCCCCTTCACCTGTTTCACCCATTCCCCCCACCCACCTGCCTTCTGGCAACCATCAGCTTGTTCTCTGTGTTTAGGAGTCTATTTTTTGTTTGTTTGTTTGTTTTTGTTCATTTGTTTTGTTTCTGAAATTTCATATATGAGTGAATTCTATAGTATCTTAAGAGCAGCAGCAACAACAAAAAAACCTTGTTACATACAAGAGAACTCTCACACACCCTCCTATCCTATAAGACTGTTAACAAAATTTTCAGAAGAAACTTTGCAGGAATGGCATGATATATCCATAGTGCTGAAAGAAAAATCTGCTGAACCAAGAATACTGTACTCAGCAAAGCTGTCCTCCAGAATTGAAGAAAAGATAGTTTAACAGATAAGAAAAAGTAGAAGTTCATCTAGACTGGCTTTAAAATAAATGTTGAAGGGACTTCCTTAAGCTGAAATAAAAAGGTGCTTATTAGTAACAGGGAAACATAAAAAAATATAAATCTCACTGATAAAGTTAATTATGTAGTTAATTTCAGAATAATGTAGTGTTGGTGGGTTAATCACTTGTTAGTCTAGTATGAAGGTTAAAAGAAAAAAGTAGGAGGGCGTTCCAAGATGGCGGAGAAGCAGGAGACCTAAAGTTCGTCTGGTCCCAGGAATTCAGCGAGAGAGCTACCAAACCATTCCGAATACCTATGAACAACTGGAGAATGAAGAAAAGAGTAGCAGAAACTCTATGAACAGAAAGGCAACCACTTTCTGCAAGGAGGAGAAAAGATGGAGGAGGAGTAGGCGACCCTTTCTCAGCTGGTCCGAGTCGAGCTGGATATCTACCAGACCATTCTGAACACCCACAGAATCAGCCTGAGACGCAGGAAGATACATCTGGATCTCTACAAATGAACATCTCCAGTGCTGAGTATTGAGGTACGAAGTGGGGAGCTGTGAATCCGAGCACAGATATAGGAAGATAAAGGGAAGGGGGAGGGAGCCTCTGCGCTCAGGCGCCGGGAAGCAATAGCCACTTGTGCTGGGGAGCGGGCTGGACTCTCAGACCAGCACCCGCAAGAGAGCGGACTGAGACAGTGAGCCTGGGAACGCCCGTGTCCAAACTGAAAACAGGAGCTCCCGACCGCACACTCGAACTAGAGTGAAACCAAGAGCTCAGAAGTGCAAGCGCGACCAGACTGAAAACTGGCGCTCCAGAGCACAGGCGAACCAGACTGAAACAGGGAGCACGGGAGCTCGGGAGCACGTGGGGCGGCTGGCGGGGTTAGAACCACAAAGGACAGAGACGCGCCGGCCCTGGAAGTGAGGGCTGGGACACCGGGTGTGGGGCGCACAGCCCGGGATGCTGCAGGGTTGAGCAGCACCAACAGAAACAGAGTTAAAGTGGCCAGAACATCAGTGGAGAACGGGCCGCAATCCCTCCATTCTGTGACAGAAGCTGAATTTCGGCCGCTGCTGCTCTGACTCTCAGAAGAGGCATAGCAAACCGCCAGGGAAAGCCGCCAGAGAACAAAAGCCCGGAAATACCGGGTCACAGGGTGGCCATCCCCATCCCCCCTCGCAGGAGACATGGAGACTCTACCCAAACAGGGTTTCCTGACTATCGGTGCGGCAGGCCCCTCCCCCAGAAGGCAGGCTGAAAAATCAAGAAGCCCACAACCCAGGGCGTCTGAATGGCACAGTCATTAAGTGCCTGTCTTCAGATTAGGGCGTGATCACAGTGTTCCGGAAAGGAGTCCCTCATCGGGCTTCTCCGCTGGGAGCCTGCTTCTTCCTCTCCCACTCCCCTGCTTGGGTTCCCTTTCTTGCTGACTGTCTCTCTCTCTCAAATAAATAAATAAAATCTTTCAAGAAGAAG
>NC_048222.1:20692656-20692931 GCF_002007445.2 Ailuropoda melanoleuca | reverse complement strand
TCCCAGTCAATAATTTGGGCTCTGGACAACCCCGCAATCTCTCCTCATCAGAATGATGAGAAGGAGAAGTCCCCCCTACCAAAGAAAAGATAATGAGTCTGTGGCCTTGCCACAGAAATAATAGATTTGGATGTATCTAAATTATCAGAAATGGAATTCAGAGCAACAATGGTCAAGATGTTGAGCAGACTTGAGAAAAGCATCAGAGAAAGCGTTGCTGAGAATATAGAATCCCTAAGGGCAGAAATGAGAGCGAATCTGACAGAAATTAAAAA
>NC_048222.1:20691355-20691470 GCF_002007445.2 Ailuropoda melanoleuca | reverse complement strand
TTTTATCAACAGCTATATGCCAAAAAACTAAGCAATCTGGAAGAGATGGAGGCCTTCCTGGAAACCTATAAAATACCAAGACTGAAATGGGAAGAAATAGATTTTTTAAAGAGGC